>NW_026611628.1:1800000-2346906 GCF_027946475.1 Didymosphaeria variabile | reverse complement strand
CTAACCCCAAATTTAATGTTATTATCTTTAATATTAAGCTTAAGGATATTATAGATATTACTATATACTCTATACACTAGCTAGATTTAAGGGGATAGTAGCCTATTAAAGTAGTTATTAAATAGCTAGATTTCGTATTCTATAGCTTAAGTAGCTAGAATAGAGTAGAGCTAGGTTATTTCCTCTAAGGCTAGGGTATAATCTTTATTATTATTACTAACCTAGTACTATCTAATATTATTAAAGTCGGTATAGGCTATAGTTATGGTAGAGGTTAGAATTATAATTATTATATAGTAAGTAGTATACTTTATAGAAGTTAGGGTTCTAAAAACTTTATCTTACTATTATAAAGAACTAGAAAATTCGATTCTAGACCTAGTAGAGAATAAGTTAGTACACTATAGTAACTAGATTATTAAAGTAACCATAGGCACTCTTAGTAAAGTGTAGGTAAGAAAATAACTAAGCTACTTACTAATACTATATAATATATAATAATCCTTTTAGGTAGTAAAGGCTTAATAAGGCCTATATAGGAGGAGGTAAGTCCCTATTTTATTTTCTCTATATTATATTAGTATTATTATGAGGCCACTTTATATATTATTAGGTAGCGTTACGGAATTAGAATTAGTAATAGTAGTAACTAAGTAGATTAGTCTAGGCTACTACTTTATCTTATATATAAAATATGCTATAGATAGAATAAAGGTAGGGAAACTCCCTAAGCTACTATATATAAGATATACACTATAAGTAATACACTAGATATTAGCCATAACCTACTTCTAACCCTAATTACTATATACTTTCTTAACTCCCTAAACTATACTTACTATAGCACTCTTAAACTCTTTATATACCTACCTTCTCCTCTACTAAGAAGCTAAACCTAAGCCTAGGTAAGTTACTTTAGTACTAGGCTAACTAGGTCCTTAAGGCTATACTCCTAGGTTAGGCTATCCTAAGTGTAATAAATTCTAATAACCCTTCTATATTAACTTTAGGTAGTTAGCTATAGCAGCTACCTACTCCTTCTTAGTACGTAAATTAGTATATATACTATAGGATTTACGTTAGGTCTAAACTACTTTATTATAGGTAGTAGTAAACGTATTCTTCTTATAACTAGCCTACTTATAACTAGTATCCTATTTAGGTGTTAGGTTATCCGTAATATCCTTCTAGGTTGGCTTATAGTTAGGAGTAGTACTCTTCTAGTAGGTTAGTAACTATAATACTATATTAGCTAATCTTATATCTATGCTAGTATATGCATTGCCCTTAGCCGGGGTATTTAGCTTTAAAGTACTATATAGCTTAGAAATATTATTAAATAGAGTACTATAGGTAGTAGAAACATTACTATAGACCTTATTCTAGTTTATATATAGGTTAAATGCTTACGTAAGGTTAAATATAGCTAGTAGAGCGTTAGTAGTACTAAGTAGTTATACTTTTATATAAACGCTACTTAGTACGTTAGGGTTATTCTTATACTATAAGGTACTATTATACTTAATTAACTAGTTACCTATTATAAGGTGGGTAACCTTAAACTAATCTAGTAGGGTAGTATTTAATAGATTAGTAGTAAAGATAGATAGATTATTTATAGTTAAGCCCTTAAGTAGTGTAATATTAAAAATGTCTTTAATATATAACTAGATTATAATATAGGCAGATTACTAGCCAAATTATATAATTTACCTAATAGCTTAGTACTAGGCGGACATAGAATTAGTAGAAGAGAAAGTAATTAGATAGTAGTAATAGGCCTATAGATTTAAACCTATATTTATCTAATAGGTAAGAACTAGGATATTAATATTATTTATATTATCGCCTTTAAAGCCATGCCAGGCGTAGGGTAGTTTATAAAAAGTAGTAATAATATCTTCTTTTACATTAGTATTATACTAGGATAGTAATACTAATGCTCGAATACCTATTATATATAGGGTAATAGTAACTAGCGCCTACTCTATTAGGTTAGCATAGAACACAACCTTCTTTTTATCTTAGAAATAGATAATATCTAAGGTAACTATAAATAGAGATTATAGGCGTAGTAAGTTATTAGTTAATAGCTAGATATAGGCCCCTATCTCTTTTAGTACTTAGTAGTAATTAGTAGGATTAGCTTTAGCTAGCTTTATGTGTATAGTATTATTAAAGTAACCTTTAAGTAGGCCATCCCTCTAGTCTTTATTAGCCTTATTCCACTCTTTATATACATACTTATTAATCTTTATAAACATCTTTTAAAGAAATAAGTTATTCTCTTTCCTATTAAAGTATTCTTCTAGCTTTATAATATAAGGGTTTAGCTAGTTAGCTTTCTCTTTCTAATTAGGTTTCTTCCTACTAGGGCTTAGGGAAGGGGTCTCTAGGTTTAAGTCTATTCTCCTCTTTCCTTTACCCTTAGGAGTTACTATAGGTGTATACTTCTAGCATTTACTAGGTATAGGGGGACCTAATAGCCTAGTATGCTTAAGAGGAGGGGGGAGTATCTCTAGTAATTCTATATTTATACTAAGCTTATATATAGTATTAAGAGTATCTATAATATTACTAATAGCTTCTACTTTAACTAATTATGCTAAATTAATAGTCTTAAGTTTACTAGCTATAATCTTAACCTTTATAATATATTTTAGGAAATAAAACTAAGGATTACTAGCTATTAGGGTAAGTATGTACACTAATCTACTATTAACTATAATAGTGCCCTTCTCCTTATTAATAGTATATAGTTCTTTAAAATATAGTAGAGCATAGTAATTATATAATACTTTTAAGAGGCTATTATATTTTAAGTAAAGGTAGACCTCCTAATAGGTAGGTATTATATCTTATAAATAGTAGTTACGTATTCTATCTTTCTATAGGTGATAAAACACTTAATAAATTAACTAGTAGTCTTAATAGATAGCAACTTCTTCTAGAACTATAGATAGGGTAGTACTAGACTATATATTCTTATAATCCTCTAAAAAGATAGTTATATAATAGGTTATAGTAGGACGGTACTTAACTAAGTCCTTAGGGTAATCTAGTATATAGATCTTTTATAGTACTAACTTTTTAAGGAGTAGGGCTTTCTTTATCTACTCTTCTACTAAGGCCTTATTATAAATAAGGGTAAGTTATCTAATAATATTAAAATAGCGCTATAGTATAGGGGTGGCTATTAGTAGTAATATATACTTAGTAGTATATTATAGTATCTAAATAGTAAAATTTAGTGCACTACTTAAGTTTTTTACAGCGTAGGATTTATCTATAATTATATACTTAATCTAATCGTTTAGCATAAAGGGGCAGCGTAGGTAAGAAATATTAGGGTTAATAGAGTTTACTAACTTTTTCTAGTTAGTGTAGGCTAGCTCTTTAATCTAAGTGTCTTACCTCTACTTCCTATAGTAAGCAGTAGCTATGTTATAGCTTATTACTAATACTATATAAGATATTAATTTATCGTAAGGGTCTAGAAGCCAGTAATTATAGGTAATATTATTAGAAATAACTATCTAGGGCACCTTAGTATAGGTGTTCTTTTACCCTATATACTTCCGCGATTTAACCTAGTAGATGTGTAGCACTTATCTAAAAACTTTATATAAGGTACTAGTAGTTTAGTAGACTAAATATAGTAGATAAAGCTAGATAGTGGCCTTAGGTAGTAGTAATTTATTAAGCCCTTTAATATTATTATTATTAGTAAGGTATTTTATAAGGCGCTTACGCTTATTAAGGTTCTATATATAAGTTAGTATAATTAATCATGTAGGGGCCCCTAGAAAGGGGGGTAAATCCCTATTTTAGTAGGGGTTAGGTAAATAGGGACCATCCCCTACCTAGCTATATAGAGAAAGAATAACTATAGGACTATATTAGAGGGGGGTAAGTCCCTATTATTAGGTTAAAACTTATATATAGCACCACTTCCCTACCTTTATAGGTCTTACTAGTACTAGTACTATCTATAATTATATAGCCTATATTATAATCCTTACCCTCTACTTTCCTAGTTATAGCTATTTTAGAGTCTTTATATATTTTTACTAAGCCTATTACCTAGGTCTATAATAGTAATACCTTAGTTATATTCTACCTAGAAGGGTATAGTTAAGACCTAGACTTAACCTTTAGGGTTTAAAGAGAATATAGGTAGTTAGAGGGCTATATTTTACTACTAGCGTTATTAGATAGCTTCTTATTAGTTTCTTTACACTATTTAAAATACTTAATTTTAGCTAGATTTATAGGTTTATATATATAGTAGAACTCGCCCTAGTCTCTATTAGTAGTAGAACTAGATGCCATATTAGAATCCTACGTAGTAATAGTATCTAGCTTATTACTAGTCTTATATACTACTACTACTCCTAGGTAAATATAATAATCTATCTTTTAAATATTCTTTAGATAATTTATAGGTAGGGTAAAATTACCCTTCTTATCCTATATGCCTACTTAACCTAACTTAGCCAGCATGCTATATTAGATATATTAATTTTTATTAGCGCGCAGAGCAGCCTCTATTATTAGGCATAGGGCATTCTTAAATATAAGGAGTAGGTTAGTCCTACTATCTATAGACCCTCCTAGGTTTATAGGTAGGTTAGAGTAGGGTATACTATTTTTATCCCTATTAACCTACGCCTTTAGTAAGGTATCCTTAATTTCGTCTATCTCTTTCTAGTTTATCTTATTATTAATATGCTTAGAGCCGATAGGAATATACTTTCTATTAGCCTATATAAACTAGGTATAGTTTTTGTTTAGATTACTATATACTACTAGATTAATAGGGATTGCCTCTTAGGGATATTTTATCCTTAGGGCTTATATAGTAGTTATTATCTTTTCTAGTATAGGAACACTAAGGTAAAACTTAGCAGCATATTTATAGGTAATTTTAGGATTATCTAGTAGCTTAGTATCTAAATTTTTAGGGTTAGTATTAGCTATTTTAATATTAGATTACTTATCTCTACTACCGCCTTTGCCCTTAGATAGGATGTCTAGGTCTTAAGGGTTAATCTTTTTAATAGAGTTTAATATTACTTCCTTATTAAAGGCCTTAATAGCTCTAGAGTTAAAAGAAGACTACTCTATACTAACTAATTACATATAGTTCTTAAGACGCTCTAGGGCTTCCTTAATTTAGAGTTTATAATTACTAAGGCTAGGTATATTTACCTTCTTCCCCTTTTTAAGGGATTCCTTAGCCCTTAGTGCAGTAACTATAGCATTTAAAGTATATACCTAAACTTAATTATATACATAATAAGGGTATCTAGTAGTATAGAGTTTATCTGGGAATTCTAGGGCTATTATATTCTATATTTTTAATTAAATCTATTTATAGTCTATGCACTAGTAAGCTTACTTACGTAATTTCTTTACATAACAAGGTAGAGGGCGCTACTTATAAATAGCCTTTATATTATCTATCCTTATAAGTAACTTATATATTATGGATAGGATATAATGCCAAAGTAGTATAGCGCGATTATAGTAAAGTGTTAGAGAGAGTGCTAGGCTATAGACTATAGAGTCTATATTTTTAATAAATTTAATATATATATAAGAAACACACTATGTGTTATACTACTATTAGTCTAGGTTATTACTATAGTAATTAGTTATATATAGATTTAGGTGCTTAGTAATAACCTCCTCTAGGTTATTAGTAAGAAGGGTTACTAAGAAGTTATATAACTTATTACTATACTACTAACTACCTTAAGACTTATTAATAAGTATAGTGTTACATAAGGACATAACTTCTAGATACTAAGTAATAGTAGTAAGGTTCTTAGTAGTAATACTAAGAAGCTTTATAACTACCTTTCTAGTAGGCCTTATATTCTTTACTTTTTTATAGGATTCCCATTCCTTAGTCTTAGTAAATGGCTAGTTTAGACATAATAGCTCTATAGAGAAATTAGGTATAATTAGTTAATTAAAATCTTTGTAGTTATTATTATTAAACTCTTTAATAGGAGTAGTAGGCGGAATAGGTAGAGTACCTAAATTAAAGATATAGCCTAGACTCTTCTAGGGAGTATAGGGTATAGTAGTTAGTAGGCCAGTCTTAGTGTTATTATTATTAATTTAGCTAATATTAGGATTAGTGCCACTAGCCAGGTTAGGACTAGAGGGTGGGGATACTATTATAGATCTAAAAAAAATTAGCTAATAATTAGGACTATAAGGAGGGGGGAGAGTCCCTATTTTAGGTCTAGCCTTAAAATAGGGTTTGTCCCCCCCCTCTAATATACTTACCTAGGAAAGTAAAACTAATATTAAATCTAAGTAAAATAAAAGAAAGGATTAAGTAAAAAACTAATTAAGGATAAGAAAAAAGGAAAAAAGGTGTCTATATATTATAAAGTTAGTATTAGGATTTCTAGAATATAGTAAGGGTGCCATTATAGAAGAAAGGAAATTCTAGAATATTTCTAGTGCTAATACTATCTTTTTTATACTTAATAGAAAGGAGATTAAAGTATTAGATAAACTTCTAGCTCCTAGAGGTAGGGGCTAGTCTCTAATTCTAAAAAGGGAAGTATAGTAGTTTAGTTTACCTAATAGAGGTAAAGGGCCTAGGAGGGGAAGTAAATCCCTATTTCTAGTAAAGAAGAAGGGCCTTAGAAAGGGGGGTAAATCCCTATTTCTAGTAAAGAAGTAGGGCCCTAGGAGAGGGGGTAAGTTTCTATTTATAGTGTATAGTCTACCTAGCTTTTATTAGTACCTATTTACCTAAGGTTTAACTCTAGGAGCTACGTAGCCACTAGTAGCGATATATTAATTATTTTTTAACACATAATAGCTTAAATCTATACCTAGCTTTAAGAGTTGCCTCTAACAAATAGAATATCTATTATAGTTATAGCGTACTAGTTAATAAAAGTTCTAGCTAAAGTTTAAATATTAGTGTTTTAGCTAAGGTCTCTAGCTAGATAGGTAGTTACACTTAAAGCTAGTAAGCGCTAAGGCACTAAGAAAATAGGGATCTACCCCCTCTTCTAGGGTATAAGTGTTTATATATAGGTATTATTCTATTACTTTAGATTAGGGTAGTAGTTATATATTTACTTATCTAACTATATAGAGATATAGGGATTCTCCCCCTCCTTATAGGATTATATCTTCTCTAGTGTTATACTCTACCTCTTATACTCTATATTTATCCTTTTTTATATATACTTATCTATATCTCCTATTTTAAGACTATCTTTAGTTAATCTCTTTCCTTCCTATTTTTTATAGCCTACCTTTTATAATTCTACCTTTATTTTTAGACCTAGTATTTGTGTAAAGAATAGGTCTAGTAGAGCTATTACTATTCTATAACTATTAGTATTAAATCTTATTTAACTATTACTATATTATACCTATATATATATCTAATAACATTTCGCATCTTATCTTTTAGATTTATAGGAGAACGCATTCTATTCTACTATAGATATTAGTCCTTTATATCTACTTATATTATTCTATACCACTATAGACTATATACTAAGTAGTATACTATAAGTTATAACTCTTTATTACTTATCTACGCTTATTTTTTTATAGGTATATCCCTATATTCGTATTAGTGTCTCTCTTTACTATATTCTTATGTTACGCTATATTAAGCCATATTATTATAAATTACGCCTAGGTTAATTAGATTAATAAGTATCCTCTCTCTTAACATATACTAAGAATATTAGAGAGTCTAGATTTCTATATTAGTAGCTTAAAGTTAGTCTCTTATTTGCTTTAGTAACTAATAGGCTATTCGCCCTAGGGTAGGTAGGCTTAACCTTAGTTTACTAGTTTCCTATTAATCTTATTTAGGCCTTAGAGGAAGCTTATAATCGCTATTATTAATTAGACTTAGAGTTTAATAAGATAATATACTTATAACACTTAGTGTTTAGGTATATTAGATCTATAGTTAACTCTATATAATATTATTATATAGGACTATATATATATTACCTACCTTATATAGGTGTTTAGTTATTCCTTCTAAGCTTAACTACTTATCGCTAGATAATAATTTATCTAGATACTTTAGTACTAATATAGTAGTATATATCTTTTATTTTTTTATATTATATTTTACCTTATATCTTCTCTTTAGGTGTCTTGTATGCGTTACGTTTATAGCATTAAATATAGGTATAGTAGGGCTATTAGAAGGTCTATAGGCTAGTTCTAGCCTTAGTAGGCTAGTACTATTAGTTATAAACCCTAGACCTAGATTTATATACACTTATCTTAGTAAATTACTTAGTAGACTACTTAATCTATTATTCTAATATACTTTTATAGCTCTAGGTTAACGTGTAAAGAAGCTATAGGGTTAATAGTTTAGTATTAAAGATATAAGGGCCTCCCCTTTACTATTAATAGGTGTCCGTAGTATACTAGCTAAGTGCCTCTAGTCGTATAATTACGCGTTATTCGATAAAGATATATTATATAGGTATAGATAGATGTAGGGTAATATACTTCTTTAGTAGTAGTATGTATTTTATAATAGTATTTACTACACGCCTTATATCTAAGCACGCCTTATAGGATTAGATTTTATATTTTCTAGGTTATATAACTACTTACTTCCACCTATAATAATATAGTTTAGTCCTTATCCGGGCAGCTATTAAGCTAGTATATATATTAGTTAATGTCTTTAGTTTAGTATATATATTAGTAAAGTTACACAAGTTAATTCTTATATATTTAAAATAAAAATAATTTTTTAAATATATTTATATAAAGATAGCTGTGAGAAAAATAGTAAGTTAATAGAAAGTAGAGATAAGATAAGGTTACTATAAACTATATATACTATCTTCTTCTATTATATTACTTACCTCTTTACTCTCCTTATTACTAGTATACTCTCTTAGCTTTACCTAAGGGCTAGTACTCTTATATTTATTATTAACCTAAAGGTCTTTCTAGTGTTTAAACCCCTTATAGAATCTATTAACAGCTTTTAGAGTTAATAGTATTCTACCTATTTCTAATATATCTATTATAAGAAGAGGGTATTCCTCTACTAGTCTAATATTATCTATAGTAAATACCTTATATCTTCTAAGAATCTATAATATCTCTTTTACTATAAGCCTATTATTACTATCCTTCTCTTTTTATAGCTATATAGCATTAGTAAAAGTCCTTCTAGCTAATTCTTAGGAATATCTATTTAGTTCGTTCTAGCTTACTCTAGCGTACTCTACTTATTCTTATTATTTAAGAGTTCCCTTTAGTATCTACACTAGTAAGCTTAGATACTTATATTTTTAAATAGTATAAGATTTCTTAGATATATTAAGCTATATAGTAGTAGAGTATTTCCTAGTACTATTAGTAGACTTCTAATAGTACCTTACCTAATAGTATAATCTTAAATATATTAAACTATCTAGCTATATATTTTATATATAGAAGTTTCTAAAGCCATAGTAGATTATCCTTATCTAGAGTAAAAAGAGGGGTAACTTACCCTTTCTATATTCTATCTACCTATTACCTAAAGTACACTCCTTATTTACTATTATATTACTTAGCATAGTATATTATCTTAATACTAAGATTAATAAGGAGGTACTTTTTAATAGTAGAGAAGCATATAACCTCTAATCTATTAGAGTATACTTTTATTATACCTATATATTTATAGAATATGTCTATATTACTATGTATAATATTGGTATGCTTTAGCCATTAGTTTCTAATAGTTTGCTATGTCCACTAGTTATGTGCCTATATTACTAGGAGGGCTAGATAGAAGTAGAGGTTTTACTAGGGTTTAGAATTAGTAGATAGGTTCTACTTAAGTATATCTATAATAATCTATTATATATATTCCTCTAGGTATTGCTAAGTTGTGCGTTAGTGCGCTAGAAACTATCGTCTTATAGTATTATAAAGGATATAGTAGTGGACATTAAGGTATAGATATCTATAGACCTAGAATAATAGAATTACTTCGTTCTATATACTAAGTTTATATAGAATCTAGATAATCCCGTAATCTTAGATTAATTAAATATACTCTAGGCCCTATTATTTCTCTTATTTACGTTTATGCTAGTAGTTATTAGCTATATACTTAAAGACGTGAGCTTAACACATCTCTCTACCTCTACCTAAAGAGGGTAGCTCACTAATATTATAATATTCTAGAATAAGATTTAGTGTTTAAACTAGGGCTATAGTTATAATATAGTTTATCTCTTAAGTAAGTTTATTAGAGGAACCTTTATATACGTTAACTATAATAGCCTCTAGGGTAGTAAGCCAGTAGTTACTTTCTACTATATAGAACTAGTTAATATTAGCTATAGGTAGGATCTAAAAGCTCTAATAGGTAGAATTACTAGTCTCTTAGATAGAATAAGTGTTACTATTAACTAATATTAAGATTATAACCTTTCTTACGTAGTATAGTAATATTCTAAGCTTTTATCTATTAGTAAATATTATTAAGTAGGTAGCTAGGGATAGTAGAACTTAGAGCTATTCTTTATAGTATTTAATCTAGTAAAAGAGGTGTTATTATAAGATAGTAGTATTTTTATAATAGCTAGTCTAGCTAAATTTCCACTTATTAAGTGTTTTTTATATAAAGCTAAGTAGTTTAAGGTATAGGTTTATAAAGATGCCTTTACCTTAAATAAGAGGGTATAGTAATTCTTTATTAGTATTATATACCTTAGCATACATTAAGCTACTCTCGTAAAAGCGGTTCTTATTACTAAGCTTAATAGTGGCTAAACCAGCATTAGTACTAGTAAATAAGAAGAATATTAGTATAGTACGCCGACTACTACTATAGTAAAAGAAATTACTCTAGTTATTATTACACTATACTTTACGTAGGGTAGTTATGCTAGCAGTTATTAACCCTATTTAGATGCCTAGGTCCTAGTAGAACTAACGCTTATTAATAAAGTCTATATTTTAGTAGTAGGAGATATAGCTTTTAAGCTATAAGAGATATATATTATATATTAGATGTCCCCTAAGCTAACTAGTTTTAAGATTATAGCATAATATAATAAGATAGGGGTCCTAGAATATATTATCTAGTATATTAGTCCCTAGAATGTGCACAGAAGATACTAGTAAGGTGATTTTATCCTATAGTAGGCTAAGTATTAACTAACTAATAAGATAGCATATATTAACCTAATTAGAGTTTATACTTAATATTTTAGACCTACTCCATTTAATATAAGAGTTAGATTTCACGTATTAGAAGCTAGTAGGATAATGGCCTTAAGTTATAATATTACTAACTAAATATAGTGCAGGAATAATTACGTAGTTAATCTAAGATCCTAGGGCTATATTATTAATATGTTAGGACTATGTAGTTATAGTAAGGCCTTATACGTTTATATATTAGTTAGAGAAATTCGGCTAGAAGATATAGCATTAATAAGGTCTAGTAAGATAGAATAGAATATTCTAGTAATATAAAAGGTTAATAGGGGAGAATAATATATACTAGTTACTATTAAATCCTTCTATAAACCTAGGTAGAAAGGAGAGCGAAATGTCTTCTCTAAAAACTATAAGGCTTATAGGTGTAAAGATAATACTATTATAATTAAAATATTATAATAGAGTCTAGGGTCTAGTTTCCTAAAGGTAGGCCTATTCTAATAGATCTAAGCTAAGACATAGATAATTAAGGTTAGAGTTATTAGAAACCCTAGTAAGAGTAGGTGCCCATAATTATAATAGAGAGTAATTAGTAGCTTTATAGTATATAAGAGCTTTAGGAAGCATAAGGGGTTAAGGATTAAGATTAACTAAAGGGATTAAAGGTAGAATAGTATAGTTTAGCTATATTATTATCTCCTTAAGTGTATGGCTATATTCCCGTAGGGATGCACTATAGTAGTATAAAACTAAGATATAGTTAGATATAGTACTTAAAAGTGTTTAGTTATGTAGTAGATTATCTTCTCTTAGAGGAATATTAGGTAATATAGTTAATATATAAAATTTAGGATAGTATAGTATATATATTTTAGTATTATATAGTTTGTTATTTAGTGGAGTAGCTAGTGGGCAGGACTAGGTACTAAGTAGTAGTAAATATATGTGTATAGATATAATATTATTAGTAGGGCCTATAGCCTATAAGCACGTATCTATAATATAGATAGCTACTATAAGGGAAGGGGGAAAGTCCCTAGTATTACTAGTAATAAGTAGTAAGTAGAGCTTACACTCTACTAAAAATAGAAACTAGCCCCTTCCCTATACTATATTTACTAAGATAGATAGTATAGGGAAAAGTACTTACTAAAGTTAGGTAAACTATTTAGAGTAAACCTTAGTAATACTTATAGTATATCTATATTTAACTAATCTTCTAGATATATTTTAGGGCTAACTAGTAGTAGCACTAGGTCGTCTCTATTATTAGTAATAGATAGGTTAAGCATCCTAAATAACTTAGAGTAATCTAGGGAGTTATTATTTAGTATATTATTAGGAGAATTTATAAGGGTTTTAGTAGTACTAGCTACTATAGGCTTAGCTACTATAGGTGCTATTTTAATCCCTTAAGTAAGCCATATATAATTAAGGGGTATAGGTTATTATTATAAGGAAGCTAGTGTAGATAGTTATAGTATATTTAGATATAGTTATTATATATTTAATTAGATAATACGTTAGTACATAGGTAGTAATATCTAATATATTAGTTAGATTAGTATAGGCCGTTATAATATATATGGCTGTATAGATGTGTATATAGAGGGGATATATAGAGTAAATAGTTAAAAGGTATTTACCTATATTATTAAAGGGGTAGTATTCTATATTATAGTGGTTAGTTTAATAGGTAGTGCATACTACAGTAAGGGTATTAGCTTAGAAACTAGTTCCTATAAAGTATTATTAACTAGTTAAGTATAAATATTAAAGGATAGGTATCTTTGCGTATTTAGGGTATATATAGTATAAGATAGCATAAGCTTTAGATCTATAGTCCTCTATAGGTTTTATATATTAGGCTATTATAGAGAGGCTATATATTATAGAGAGGCTGTATAGAACTAGCGTTTTTAGGCCTATACCTTTTAATTAGACTCCTACTTTACCTACTTTCTCTCTTCTTCGCTTTATTCTATAGTAGGTAATGGGTTTTAATAGAGTCTAGAGTGTTATATATATAGCTTTTTAATATAGCTACTTAGGAATAGAAGCTGTTAGCTATATATTCTATATTATAAAGCCACTTAGCATAGCTTAGTTAGCCGTTATAGGCCCTATTAGATGGAGAGGGCACGGTTTAATTAGCTAATAGGCCCTATTAGATAGAGAGGGCATAGTTTAGTTAGCTAATAGGCCCTATTAGATAGAGAGGGCATAGTTTAGTTAGCTAATAGGCCCTATTAGATAGAGAGGGCATAGTTTAGTTAGCTAATAGGCCCTATTAGATAGAGAGGGCACAGTTTAGTTAGCTAATAGGCCCTATTAGATAGACTTTTTATTAGTCTTAGCACTAGTCCTTTCTAGTAGTAGGGTATAAGGGCGAGTCCCTATTTAAAGAGAATTTTAACTATATTAGATACCTAGAGCTAGATAATAGGCTCTACTACTAGTAATATATCTCTATTTTATAGTTAAATTAGTAGTTTATCTAAGTATTCCTATACGTTTACTCTATTAGTAAAGATTACTTCTTTACCTTTAAACTATAGGTAAGGTATTAGTGTCTACTTAACTTCCTTATCTACTATTTTAGATTATTCCTCTTCTATATCCTTATAAAGTTGTAAATTAGTTAATAACTCTAATCTAGATTTATTATTAAGTGTAAGGTTATTAATAGCGTCTATAATAGTCTATTCTTTATCCTTAATTTTCTTTATTAGGATGGTAAGTACATTTAACTACCTAATAACCTTATTCTTAGATCTATAGTTCCTAGTAATATGGCCTAGTTTACTATATATAAAATATATATAAGTCTTAGTCTCCTAGTATTAGGTTCCTTCTAAGATACGTATATTAGGCTTATAAAAGCCTAGTCCTTTTTCTTTTTCTTTACCTAAGTAGTTAAACTAGATATCTTCTATTAGCTAGTATCTATAGGAGTCTTATAATATATATTAAGGTCCTTTTAGTAGCACCTTATAGACTATAGGTACTAGTTATCTAAAACTAATATTTCTTAGGTTACGTTAAAATTCCTATTATAGTATAAACTATTCTCTATTAATCCTAATTAATTTATTATATAATTTATTAAGGGTTCTAATAATTTCTCTACTATATAGAAGTTCTTCTTATAGAGGTTTCTTAAGACCTTATTTATATATTATTATTAGTAACTTATTATCCTAGTTAAGTTATATAGCGTTTTTGCGGAACTCTACTATATACTTAGCTACTAATTATTATTATATTATAGTCTAAATA
This sequence comes from Didymosphaeria variabile, assembly GCF_027946475.1. Lineage (NCBI taxonomy): Eukaryota > Fungi > Ascomycota > Dothideomycetes > Pleosporales > Didymosphaeriaceae > Didymosphaeria > Didymosphaeria variabile. The sequence goes on along the minus strand of NW_026611628.1, from coordinate 2,332,431 downwards.
TTTCGTGCCGTAATAGGTACTTTATTAGCAATTTTAAATATCTACTTAAAATATTTCTTAAAGTTAGTATAGTCTTTAATAATATTAACTATATCTATATAGTTATTTATATATTCCTTATCTTTATTCTTATAGTCTATTTCTAGATACTTAGTTATATAAGGTTAAATCTATTCTCTAGTATTACCTTATATATAAGTGGTTATAAAGATAACTTTTTATTTATCTTTAAGTTATTTATTAAGTTTAAAGAAATAGAGGTCTAACTAAAAAGCTAGATATTAGTATACTTTCTATTACTATAATATAAATTAGGTTTATATGCTTTACTCTTAGAGTTACCTATTAGAGTAATAGTATTATTATCTAAAGCTATAAAAGAAGTAGGAGTCCTTATAGTTATATTAAGGGTATTTAAGATATTAAATCTAGAAAGGGTAGCTAGTCCTAAATAGGTTAAGGTTAGTTCTTAGGTAAGACTTACTAAGGGAAGGAAGAAGGGGTTCTTATTAATATAGAAGTATCTTATAAAGTATAATAAGTTAATAAGGAAGGCCTAAGTAAATCTAAATAATAGATTAAAACTTAGGTTAAATATAAGTATAAAGGTTTATCCTTATATTTCTATATAAGGATCTTACTTAGTTGCTTAGGAGCCCTAAATAACTAAGTAGGTTACGTAATAACTCTTAGCTACTTAGTTATTTAGGAACCCTAAGTAGCTAAGTAAGTTATATAACTACTATTTAAGTAACTTAGCGTATTCTTATTTTATTATAATTCTAGTTATTATATCTTCTACCTTTATAAGCGCCTAAACTTCCCTACTATTATCTAGTTTGTAACATTTACCTCTAGAATAAGACTAGCTATATACTTATACTATAGAGTTAGCCCTATAAAGTTAGTAATAATAGATAGTAACTTCCTCTATATCTTATACTTAAATTATATACTATAAACGTTATAGTTTCTACTTAGAAACTTATAGAGATAGTGCTCTAGTGTAATACTAGTAAACTCTTTTATATTTTTATATACGTGGTTAAGAACTCTCTACTAGAGGACTTAAGACTTATTTTTAGCCTTATTACTATACTTTACCTATAGCGTAGGTACTAGGTCCTAATATAGTATAGGCTTATTATTATTATAATCTAAGACCTTTTTAGGTTCTTTATTTAGCTACTATTCTATATAAGATATTATAGTGCTTATTAGCTTTCCTTTCTACTTTATAGTCTTTAAAAGTGCCTAGATATTAATAAAGTGGCGTCCTGGCTTATAAAGTATAGATTAGTATAGGTTAAAGTATATATTATTACCTATATTAGGGAAGAAGTCTCGTTAGTAGGTATCTAATAGATAAAATTCTACGCTAGATTTAATACTAGGATAGAATAAGCTCTATACTTTATCTATACTTTATACTTATAGTAAGCTAGCTAGCTAGTTCTAGTTAGCTAGTTAAATATCTAGTCTATATAGGTCTTAGATCTCTAAGGTAACTTTTATAACCTTATTAAATATAGAGAACTAGTACTAAGGCGTTAGTTAGCTTAGATAAGTAGTATATATATAGATATAGATTATACTTATATTATCTATTCTATAGCTTACTATCTACTTAAATATAGAGATATTAAAAGTTATTTATCTAATTAAGGTGTAGTACTACTAGGTAATTATTAGCCTCTAGCTAAGATTTCTCTATAGTGTAGCTAACTATTATACTAGAAACTTTACTTAATTACTAAGTCTAAGCTTCTCTAGCATCTCCTACTTAACTAACTAATTTAAACCTTAAAATAGCTAGCTATTATTAAATACTAAGATTACTAGCTTAGTCTATATCTAGCTATAGTTATCTAGAAGAATAATATCTTCTTAATTAGTATAAAGCTAGATCTATAAGTATAGTAGAAGCGTATCTATCTTCTAGATTAGCTTATTACCTTAGCTAGTATATATAGGGGCTAAAACCTTTATTATAGATATTATATACCTACTACTACTCTTTCTCTAGTAATTAATAAAGCTATAGATACTCTTTAAAGGCTTTTACCTAATAGTAGTCTATAATTAGCTCTACCTTCTCCCTAATAACGCCCTCCTAACCTTTAAATAATAGCTACTTTAAATTACCCCCCTTAGCGCTCTTAGCTATAGTAACCTAGTTACCCTCTTTTAGGTAGTTTAGTATCTACTATACTTATACCTTAGAGTAAGTAACCTATAGCTAGTAGCTTATATCTTACTAAAGAATACCTACCTTATTAAAAATCTAGTAGAGGTAACACTTATAGGCTTAGTTAATAGGTCTATTTATACTAATACTCTATTCTATAGTAAGCGTATTAATTAGAAATCTAGCTATTACTAGTAGGTATAGTATAACTTAGTTATAAATAGAGTCTATATTCCTAATTTCTTTAAGGGCTATATATTACCTTTTCTCTATTTAAGTAGAGATATTTACACCTTTACACTTTATTATAGTTTTACTTTTATTAGAGTTAGAGTGTTTAGGTTAAGTAGTATCTTTAAAGATAAGAGGTTATTTATATATAGGTTAAGACTTTATATATTAGTATTTCTAGTATAGACCCCTTACCTCTAGAGGTAAGTAATACCTAAGCTTATTAGCCCCTACTAGGTATTTCTAGTAGGCCTTTTATTCTTTACCCCTAGGGGTAGCTTTCTACCTCCTTTACCCCTAGGGGCAGCTACTATTTTTGCCCCTAGGGGTAACCTAACCCTACCTTAGTAGTATGGTTTAGGGATATAGTATAGAGTAGTATAGATTATATAGGGTATAAATATTAATTAATTACTACTATAAGAATATATTACTAAGGACTTAAGAGTAATCTTCTATAAGGAAACTAAATATAGTAAACTATATTATAAATTAATAATAAAGGCTTACCCTATAGTAATCTATTATCTCTATATACTACTATCTAATAATGGCTCTATAGGCTCTATCTATAAATTCTATAGATCTAGGCTCTATAGCTCTATTCTATAAATCTATAGATCTAATTACGTAACTTCCTTATATACCTATATTATACTTAGTATCTAACCTATAATTATATTCTTCTCCTATATAATCTAATTAGTTACTACTATTATTAATATAATTCCTATAATTCTATTATAGCGTAGTAGCCATAATATAAGGAAGGCCTAAGTAAATCTAAATAATAGATTAAAACTTAGGTTAAATATAAGTATAAAGGTTTATTTTTATATTTCTATATAGGGATCTTACTTAGTTACTTAGGGGCCCTAAATAACTAAATAGGTTATATAATAGCTCTTAACTACTTAGTTATTTAGAAATTCTAAGTAGCTAAGTAAGTTATATAACTTACTATCTAAGTAACTTAGTATATCTTTATCTTATTATAATTCTAGTTATTATATCTTCTACCTTTATAAGCGCCTAAACTTCCCCACTATTATCTAGTTTATAATAAATACCTTTTAATACTAGTAATAAAGTAGTTTATAGCTTTTTAAGTACTTTTACTAGTTATTAATTATAAATACTAAATAGTTACTTATTTATTATTTCTAGTATTACTAGTTTATATATTCTAAATAAGCTTTATAATTCTAAGTTAGTTTACTCTAACTCTAATATAACTCTAACTATATTTAATATAGAATATAATAGAATTAAATAGAATAGAAAAATAAAAAAAATACCTTTTATATAAAATAATTTAATAATTTCTTACTAAAATACTTATAGGTTTACTTTATAGGGTTACCCTCTAAATTTCTATTCCTAGATACTTAAACCCTAGTATTAAACCTAATTAGGTATAGGGTTGGCCAGCCCCGTTACTACTTATTAGTTAGGGTAGCCGCGAAGGAAGTATTAGAAGGTGTGGTGCCCCTTTAATATAGGTAATAATGTCTAAGGAGATTCGCGGTAGAGCTCTAACGCTCGAGACTCGAAGACTCGCACGAACGGAGCCTCGGTTCCCAGAACCGCAGGTCACTCCACAAACATAGACATAGGCTTCACACGGTATAGAGAGGGAACACAGCATGTTAGAAGCAATTAAGTTATTTTGCTTAGTCTCGTTATATTGTTCTCTCTGCTTAACTAACTATGCACTCTATCACTCCTCTCCTTAGCGACAAAACGCATCAACACTAGCCTCAGAAAGCGTATGACTCCCGCCCGAACATCTATATCCACTAGCCTGCTTAATCCACTGATACCCCATCGGACACTTTCCCAACCTCTTCAACTTCTTCTGCCTCTCCACCTCCTTCTCTCGCTCCTTCTCAATCGTCGCGAACTCCTCTTCGCGACGTTGTCTCTTCAGTTCAGCTGCAATGCGCGCTTGCTCGCGGATACGTCGCTCTTCTTCATCGGCAGCGGCCTTCTCCGCGAGGATAAAGTCCTTGATGCGTTCTTCGTAGTGTCGCTTCTCTTCTTGCAGACGACGGAATTCGCGTTCTTTGTCGACCATGGCGTGTTTGTCGCGTTCTAGTTGCTCCCATACTTCGTCGGAGATGCCTGGGTCGCGCTTGGCTTTGAAGATGGAGCCGAGAGGGCTTTCTGGCTCTGCTGGCTCTGCTTCAGGTTCAAGTTTCTTCTCGGTTGGCTTCGGTTTGTCTTCTTGGTTATTCATGTTGGTCGCTCCCGGTGGCGAGGCAGTGTTTGCGAGATATGGACCTTGCGTAGTTGGTGGGGTACGATCTTGTGTTTGTGAATGTGGCATTGGTTGTGGGGGCATTTGCTTATTGAATCGGTTTGTGCCTGCAGCGGTGTTTCGTCGCGAACGTTCATCAAACATCTCCCTTATGGCGTGGATGACGATCGCTTCCGTAAGTACGAGACTAGTGATAGGAGGCACAGCGGTCGAAATGAGTGCCTGGAACATACTCTTGGCCACAGATTTTACGTCGCGGGCGTTGCCCCATGACTCCAGTAGTGACAAGTCACGAAATAACTGCAGTAGCTGCTGCCGTAATTGCGCTGAAGGCGGGTTGACAACCGAGAAATCAAGTGGTGCTTTCTTCTTCTTCTGCACATCCGTGAGAACCTTGACAAGAAGCTCTAGACAAGTCTCCGGTTCCATATGCTTGAACATGACCGTTTCGGGGAAGCGACTGGTAAGGCCGGGATTCATGCCCATCAGTCGATCAATATCCTTGTCGTAGCCGGCCAGGATGACCACGAGCTTTTGCGCAAACTTTGGCTTGGTCAAGCAGTCGACTAACTCATCCATCGCTTCAACGGCGAACGAGCCCTCTGCAAGGCGATACGCTTCATCGATGAAGAGAACTTTACCCATGGCTTTCTCCATGAGCTTCTGTACCTTCGGCCCAGTTTGACCCACGTACTGTCCAATCAGATCAGTAGCGGAACATTCTACCACCTGTGCCTGGCTGAGGAATCCCATGTCGTAGAAGATCTTGCCCATCTTTGCAGCAGTAGTAGTTTTGCCCGTGCCTGGCGGTCCCTTGAACAGAAAGTTGAAAGGCAGCTGCTCTCGAGCATCCATCCCGAGTGCTTTCATGTTGGCAGCTGTTGTTTGATAAACTTGAAACTGTTTGATGAGTTCCTCGCATCCTACGACGTCTTGGAATAGAGCCGATACTTCAGTGGCTGCACGCTCACCGCGGTCGAATTCCGGGTCAAAGTCGATAGCTTCGAACATGCCAAATTGTTTGACCTTGGCAGAAGTTATGTGCTTCTGATGTAACGCCTTCGCACGGTCCAGGATGATGTCGACTTGGCCTGCGTTGCCGAAGTTTTGGCAATTGCGTGCTCGTTGTATAACCTCCATGGCGACCTGAAACGAAACATGTTAGCACGGGCACATACTACCTGGTATTCGGTCTTACCTTCTTGGCTTGGTCTGTCGCATCGAACCCTATATCCTTGAGTTTGAAGTCAAAGATCTGACGAATCTCAGCGTCATTGAAGTCTTCAAAGACGAACGCAGACTCCAGCGGGAATCGCCTCGCAAGACCAGGATTGACATCTCGAAACATTTCTTCCATCTGGTCCTTGTAACCTAGTAAAAGCACGCATCGATCTTCGCCTGCGGTGCTCTGGACTTCGGCAACAATGGTGTCGATGACTGCGGCTTTGAAGGGGTCGCCGTTAGGACCGCCAGCTTTAGCTAGCATGTAAGCCTCATCAATGATGAGAACTTTACCGACGGTGGACGCCAGGATGGCTTTTGTGTTAGCTTCCGAGCCTCCTATAACGTTGCTGACAAAATCTGCTGGGTTCTTTTCAACGACTTCGCCAAGAGAAAGAAGACCAATGTCAGCCAGTATGCGGCCGTAGAGTTTGGCTACGGAAGTCTTTCCTGTTCCTGGAGAGCCGACAAAGCAACGGTTCAGCGAACATTGTACGATGGGCTTTTCCTTCAGTTCAAGCTGGTAGTTGGTCTGTATACCTTCGAGAAGAACTTGTACCGATTCCTTGACCGAGGTCAATCCAGTAAGCTTTTGCAGCTTTGTCCACGCCGCGTTGTTCTTGAGCATCGACGAAGGCTCTGGACCTATTAAGTCCTCCTTGCTGAGAAGGTGGTCATCTGGCATCATGCCAGCTCGTCTTGCTTTCCGCAGTCGCTTGGCTTGGCGCTCAGTAATCTGCGCGATCTTGTTTTGGACTTCGCGGGCGTTACCAAAGCCATCGTGGCCCCGACCACGACCAATGCGTCGCGCAATGATACGTACATAAAGGCCGTTTCTACCGTCTTCAATCTTCATGCGCCCGGAATACTTCTTGTCAATGTACTGGCAAAAGATCTGTTGTAACTCGCGGTCTTCGTAGTCTTGGAACTCCATTCGAATTGGTATACGGCTTGGGATGCCGGGGTTGTGGGAGAAGAAGGCTTCCATTTGCTTGTGGTAACCTGCCAGCACAAACACGACTTTGCCAGTCAGATTCTCAATTTCGGCAAGCAGGTAGTCCAGCACCGCTTTGCCGCCAGGACTGTTTCCAGATACCAGTTGATATGCTTCGTCGATGAAGAACACGCCACCTCCTGCTTGGAGTATGTTGTCGATTTGGGCTTTGCAAGCGGACACGCCATCATTTGCAAGAGCTGATCCGGAGCTCTCAACGAAATGGCCACCAGGCAAAGCGCCTACCTCGACTAGAAACTTGGAATAGTACCTAGCCACAGTCGTTTTCCCTGTTCCGGGATTGCCTAGAAGAGCGGCACCGAAGCGCTCTCCCTTGAGCGATACGTTTTGTCGCACGACCGTATCAACTTTGGCCTTGATCGCAAGGAATTGCTGCTTAACAGATTCTAGCCCTATCATCGGTACAAGGGAGTCGAGAGCTTCGTTTTCCGCACCCTCGTATTTCTTCTGCCAGCCCCAATCATCTCTAGCTTCGCTCTTATCCCAATCAGTTTGGTTCTGGTCCTGGTCCTGGTCCTGATCCTGTTCCTGTTCCTGTTCCTGATCCTGATCTGGCGAGATGGCTTTGGCTGTAGTCTTGTCACTTTGATTAGACGTCTTGTTGGGTGCTGCGTTCTCGCTTTGTCGTCCCGATATGTCGTTCGGTGGGGTCGCCGCGGCCTTGGATGTTGAAGATGCTGGAACTGGTGGCTTTCTAGGATTTTGGACCCTCTCCTGCAGGTTGCGAAGATCTTGCTTCTTTTGTTCGAGCGCTTGCTGGCGGTCTCTGTTTTCGGCCTGCTCTTTCAGAATGCGCTTCTGGTGCTGAATTTCTTCCTCAATATCGACTAGTCGTAAGGCGTATGCGCCTTGTTTAGCCTCTCGCTCTTTGTCTAGCTCGTGGTCCCGTTGACGCTTCTTTTCTCGCGCTCGCACTTCGGCTTCGCATTTCCGGCACACGGCCTGGTCATGGCACTTTCTTGTAGTCTTATGGTTATTAGGACAAGTCGAAGAGATGATGACTCTGCAATCCATTCGCGAGTGATCCTGCAACTGATGGCATCGGTGGGGACAGGTGTGGATGCCGCAGTTGAGTAATCTGCCACAAGGTTCAGAACAACCGCCGTCCGGGCATACCTCGTCGAATTGCTCTTTCTCGGTCAAAAGTGCGGTTTTTTCTGGATGACGCTTGCATTGGACGGGAAAGCCATCGTAAACGTGGCCGTCTCGCTTCAACTGGGCCATAAGCGGTACCCATACTTCGTTGCCTTGGCGACTGTTCATGAAAGTGTCTGCGTTGCCAATCATGATCAACCCGTTTCGCGCTCGCGACAATAATACGTTGACGCGCTGAGGAGACGACATGAAGCCGATATCACCAGCATTGTTACTTCGTGTGAGACATGCGATAACGATATCGCTCTCTTCTCCTTGGTAGTTGTCAATAGTTGATATGCGAAGCTTACGCTTCGAGATGTTTGCGCTAGCTGGTGTGATTAGGCCCGCTTGAATCAACTCATGGGAATCCAAATCATTCAGGATGGGATCGTTTTCCTTGGACAGGGTGTTCACCAGTAGGTACAGCTGACCCAGGTAAGGTGTAAGTACTACGATGTCTTCTGTACCGTAGCCCTGCTGACCAAGGTATCGTACGCATTTCAGCACCATTTCAGCCTCATACAAGTTCTCCTTACTGGAATTTGCGCCACCATCACGACGGTCGGCGATCTTGACTGCGTTGAGCTCAGGACGCGAATGTGACACGAACACGACGTTGCTTTGAAACCCATGTAGATCCGGTCGACCTTGAGTCTTCTCAGCATCTTCCAATTCCGGATAGGTAAGTGCTCTGACAAGGGATGAGATCTCAGGACGCATGCGATGCTGCTTGCTGAGGGTGGTATGAGGAACTCCGCTGAGTACGAGACGTTCAAACAGGGAGACGTTGAGATCGTATCCATCCCCTTTCTCTACAGTCAAGGCATAGTTGTTCACTTTAGGCCGCAGCTGCTTGTGATCACCAATCAGGATGAGTTGCTTCGTTGTCGGAGTCAGAGCTGTGAGTATATGACTCTCCAGGATCTCTCCAGCTTCTTCCACCAAAACGATGCCAGGTGAAGCTTTGCGAACTTCGTCAGTGTACATGGCAGCCGCCGTGGTAGTACAGCCTATGATGCGTTTCTGACTAAGCACGTGGAAGTTTTTCTTACGGAATAATCGATCGATCTGGGCACGACACTTGTTGTACTTGTCGGCAAGAGTGCTAATCCCGATAACCTGCTCTTCAAGGATCGTCTTGTTCCACTGCGCTTGAAGTCCAATGCGGATCTGCGGCGGAACATTCCAAACGTGAGGATAGGTTTGCATGGCATGATTGGCAAAGACGCCCGCGTCTTTACCCTTGACCCATCTCTTGACTAGATAGTACTTGTCGACGTGTTTATTCTTCTTACCCATTACCGTCATGCCGTCTTCGTTGTTGGGTATAGCGAACGAATCGAAGTATTCTGAATCATCAGAGAACTCTAAGAAATCGAGGAGCATCTGTTCGCTGAGTCGCGTAGAAGCAAATGATGACATCCTTGTGACTAGGGCGTCATGATAAGATCCGCTTCTGTCTTTTGGTCTTGGATCATGGCCCATGTTTGTCCAGTCATCTTATAGTTGTTCGGCTGTTCTCTAATGGTGAGTGCACGAGTGTTGGCATTCGACTTTGATCCTAGCCGCACGATCGAACTAGCCGGGATGCCGGCCTTTTGGATGTCTTCCAGGAATTGATCCAGAGCATGATTCGTATACGTGAGAATGAGCATAGTCTCATTGGTATTATCGTGTAGTATCTTTGCGATAAGTGCTCCGATGAAGCTTTTGCCGGTGCCTGGTGGGCCTTGAATAAGGCTGACTCTCTTCTGTAGACCAGCCAGCAGTGAATCTGCTTGGGCCTGATCGAGCTTGATTGAATGAGTACTCCTAATAATGTCTTGGAGGTCTTCTTCCCAGTGGTCGCGGATGGCGTTGATGGTCTTGGTCGGCTGAATACCAGATACCTCTTCAGCGGAACTTGGGGTAAGACTGAGGAGCTGGTCCTCAAGTGGCAACTCGGTCAAGCACTGAAGACATTTGAGGATAGGCTCATACGCAAATACAGCAGTATTTACTTGTACAAAGCAGAGATCCGCTGCGAGCTTACATGCCATCAACACTTTGCCAAATGAGCTAGCGTCGGTCACTTGCAGCACGACGATAGCAGGTTGCTGAGCAAGGAGGTCTTCATCGCGGTCCACAGTTGCGAATGCGATAATGTTGCCGTTGCTAATAAGGCAGCCGAGTGACTGATGCTTTAGGACGTTTTTGTTGTCGGCGAGGTACTTCTTACGATCAATGGCCTTGACGTTGCGCAGCTGTGGAACATTGTCCGGGCAAAGAAGTTTTAACGAGCAAGGCTTGCGTTTCGTCTCCGATCCGCAGTCGATACCGGAATATTTTAGATGTTCGAGGACTATCTTTCGTCGGCCTTTCTTCTGGCCACTAGCGATCTGGAAATCGTTTCGCAGCTCACCCAGAAGATCCTCGCGAAGCAAGCGAAATTGGTTGTCAACATGGGTTAGACCGCGGCTCTCCGGAGCAGCAGATGCGATAGAATCCGCCCGTCTATAGAATGGATGCTCGGAAGATGCGAATTCGTCTGGTGTGGGTAGGAGCTTGATCTTATGGATTTGCGCGAAGTCGTTGTCGTGTCGCCCGCCCGGGCCGTCGGCGGACTCATTGGATGTGCTGTCTAGGATGTGCTTGATCTTATGACCTATGTTTCGCACATCCAGGGAGTCTGAATTGATGAAAGATCCATTGTTGGTGATGCGCTTTGCAATGTCTCGTACGTCTGGGATACTCTCGGAGCGACTGTACAACAGCTCGTGTAGCAGCCACGCGAACGCGCGAGTGCCGTCGCTAGAAAGCACGCGAGTATCATGCGCCTCGACGAGTGTGTTCCAGAATGTCGGAGGTTGCACGATCTGTTCGAGAACGCGCTGCAGAAACTGGCCGTCGTAGAGTTGCTTGACAGATGGCTTCGAAAAATGCAAGATTGTGGCAGTTGCCAAGCCGTTGAGGAAGTCGCAATCACCGGAGACATGACGTCTTAACGCGCTACCTAAGGCGTCTAACCCTGCCGTAGATGCGATCAGACATTCCACACATTTCGACGCGTCCTCTTGAGAACACAATGCCTCCAAAAATCGATCACTATCACCCGCCGTCTTGATTTCGCGATGGCCGTGAATGGTCGCGTTGAAAAGCCTCGTCAGCCCTGCGGCTCGCTTCGCTGCCGCCTCTTGGTCCACCATGTGTAAGGTTTGTATCGTGTAAAGTATCGACCTTTAAGAAAAGTTGAATTCTGCCGGTGTTTTATCACTCTACAAAGGAGAATGTTCGCTCTTTTGAGCTTTGGGAATGGGTAAAAAGAATGTTACACTGAACCCCTCTCTGATAAAGGGCTATGCGAATGATTGGGAGACAGTCGCATCGAGCTATATCTGCCTGCATGCTCGGGTGAACTCTGGACGAATTGAGGCCTATTGGGCATGCATTGTGCGACCTGCAGCCTTGTCTCAGGCATCATCACCTACTTGAAGTCGGCGTATCGCTTTCTGCCCCGCGCAATACTCCGCCTTGTATTCTTCATTACCTGAAATCATTCAACACAGTGCCACAATTTCTTCCATGGCTACATTCTTAGGCAGCAGCAGAGGTGGCTTTGCTCTACGGAGAGGGCGAGGCCGCGGCGGAAGAGCTCCGTTCTTCACGACGACCAGGAAGCCGATGGAACCTGACCTTGAGAAACATCCGCTTGGAGACCTTATCAAGGAGTTTCACAGCTCGGATCTGAGCTCGAAACTAATCGATCTGGCGGAAATATCTGATTGCCAGTATGTCGCATCGTACAACTGGCTCAACGACGAAGTACCTACCATCGTCATTCCAGGTAATCTCTCTTCCGCAGGTGCCAGTCCGAACTAATAAGCCCAGGCAAACCTCCTCAATGGACACCACTTCATGCACCGCAGCGTTTGAAGGAAGACAGCGGACAATACTTCCGTGACCCCAACGCCGCTAAATATCCCGACTACCCAATGGCACCTGTCGTGCATGCCGTTGTGGAGGCCGACCCCGAATTCGACGCTGCGAGCACCGATCTCTTCGCATGTGGGAGCACTCTCGGCAATCTCCTACGCTTCGCCCGCGGTATTGACAAAGCTTTTCGTTTCAACGTCGAGGTCGTCGGCGAGACTGTGTTCTTCATACGGAAAGAGAATCACCCTAAAGAGGTCATTAAGGATATCAGAGGCTTTGGTCATACTTTTCCAGAGGCATACACCACATGGGAGCACAGCGTTGAAGGCTCCGAAACTCACCAACGCATCGTACGATATGAGTTCGGAGGCTTGGATTGTCTTGTACGTTTCGAGAGCGATGGCTACTTCCGAGAGGCTCCAGCAGTCAACCATACTGCGCCTGCAAAGACTACTGTGAACCAAGATGATCTTCTTCACGCATTCCAAAGTGCAGCAATCAGCCACCCATCCAATACTGCGATCAGCAAGCCTGATGCATTGAAGATCAAACATGGCGGATCTGCGGTACCGCAGCAATGTATATTCGACCTGAAAACGCGCTCAGGCAGACGCAAGAGAGACATCGACATGAGCGACATCTATCCTGCACTCTGGATCAAACAGATATCTAACTTCATTGTCGCCTATCACGATGGCAGTGGTCTCTTCGAAGACATCCGAGTGCAAAATGTTAAGAACGATGTGCAAGCCTGGGCCGGAGATAATAGGGACGGCATCCGTCGTTTTGCCACCCTTCTCGACAGGATCGTTGACATCGCCAGGAGCAATGCGAGCAAATTGCTCGAAGTGTGTTGCTTCGGAACGGATCGCTTGGAGATCCGAAACCAGTACGAGGACGGTGTGCATGCGTTGCCTGCGGATTTGGTAGACCGCTGGAAAAAGACTAAGATGGGTGTCGTCTCTGCTCAGGGTGATGGCTCGGACGAATTCGAACATGGTGACGGCGGTATCGGCGTTGATGACAGGTATGACCTCGACACTAACTCAGACGATTCATCTTCCGAACCAGACTACACTGCTTGTTCCGCTCACGATTGTGGCTACTGCGGAAAGTGCACGTATTGAGGTTTGTATATCACGTCCCTGTGGCTTCACTGCGTCTTCACAAGGAACCGAGAAGAATCAGAGAGAACAAGCTACCGTGTCTTCTCACATCTTACAAATTGAGAGACTCAGATGCCGTGTACGAAACAGTGGGGAATAATGATCAGAGGATTTCATTAGCAAACAGCGTTTTGAGCCAACTCTGTGTCGGTACAATGACTACTAGCTAATCAACATCCAATTTTCTTAGAATTTCGGGTCATGGTTAGACTGAAAGAGAGAAAGAGGACCTTGGTTCGTAGAATCTTTAATCCTCACATGCTGTGTTTGTTGAGGGCCCACATCATGAAGTGTTGATGTTGATCTTGGTTACTGTCTCGAACCTATGATTCCAGCGATTCCAATAACCTCTGCTATGTTTGTGAGAGTCCGGTCGAGTGTCTTAGTCAGTGTAAATGCGGGCGCATCAGGATCGTGGCCTAGAAAGTGGAAGTATTGAAAGATATTTGTACGAGAGGGCAGTCGACGGAGTTTTGAGTGAGCGTGGGCACTGAGTGGAGTAGTCCCCAACAGCTGATGTGCACGTCAGGCTCCTAACGCTGAGGATTCGCGCGTGCATATGTACCTTCCGGTAGGGTTTAATACTTACTCGGACAAGTGGCACTAGTAGATGTTTCCCAACCTAGTGCGAGGGGTTGTGTATAACTGGGAAGTACCAACTGGAAGTCCCATAGAACCAGCCTACGCCATCAGCGAACGGTACATTAGCTCGATGCGTCTAGCGAATTGCAAGCGAGAAAGTGTGGTATTCCTCGCGGCGTGTATGGGCTCCACTATCAATGATCGGTCTACGATTATTACATGCAGGACGGCTCGCGCGGCATAGCGAACCCCGGACTCTACAGCTAAACTTCCCATTGGACGTTGCGGCAAACTCAATTTGTGTGCAGCACACATGCAAGTTAGAGTGTGAAGATATTGTATGCATGTCTACGTGTATTAGTCCAAGACCTGTACATAGAGCGAAACGGTTCACTGGTGGTCGTATCTTGCACTTTTATCGATTGTGTTCCCACACAGACCAGGTCCAGTGTACTATACAGACGCCATGTTCACCAGTACTCTAGATGCTTTAGATTCACGTAGATTGCAGTTCACACTTGTTGCTCACTTTTACGTAAATCGCGCTTAACACAAGCTTTACCTTCCTACTTACAGTCGTGACCGCAAGATACTCCTGATATGCAATCTGGCAATGATTCCTCGGCCTCACGTCAGGGCTCACCGGTAGGCTGTCTTTCTGAGGACGTTAGCGACACGCATGAGTAAGCGCTGATTATTTTCTAGGAGGGCACGGTACGTGGTGCTTGCACTTGCATATAGAACGGATTTGTTATAGTCACGCCGATTCGCAAGGTAGTGGGCGGTGCATTAGACGCTCGTAAAGGTGCTCGAATGCTCAGCACCGAGGACCTTCTCTTGCCGTACCAACAACTGTTTGCTCGTCGATTCTGCCTCTTCGGACTTACATTGGCGCTTCACCATGCGCCAAGCTGCTTATAACCGCCAGGGTAGAAGGATGCTCAGCACCGAGCCGAACGCTGCGATAGGTCTCTGCTCATCCGAGTTTTTTGCTCTCAGGGTCAAGTGTGTACATGCAAGTCCGTAGTAGTCGAATTTATGTAATCCTCGAGGTGAATTTTATTCTCGCCCCTGGGGGGCAACCTAACCCTACCTTATCGGCACAGCTTTGCTATGTAGTATATAGTATACATAATTCTCATTGCTTCTCGCGTCAAGTCCGAATGTGGTTCAGTCTCCTAGTAGTTTTCGGCATATGAAGAATCTGACTTCTCTCCAACTTGAAGCATTGGGTCCGTCTCGAAATTGGCTCTCTTGTAGCTCTCAGCATAGGATGAGATAGACTTCTCCCCTACCTGAAGCATGGGATCTGTCTCAAAGTTGTCGCGCTTGTAGTTCTCCGCGTACGAAGAGTCTGACTTCTCTCCAACCTGAAGCATAGGATCGGTCTCGAAATCTGTATTCCATCATCAGATAAGAGTCTCTTGGGCGATTTGTTGGAGCAACGATAAGAAAAGTGAGGTAGGAATGGGACACTTACTGTCGGGCCGAGCCGTAGGCGCTGCAGAGGTTGAGACGAAGAAGGTCGACGCGAGCACGGTAATACTAAGGCGGGAGAACATATTCGATTGTCTTGATGCTGAAATCGCTAAAGATTGTCGGTTCTTTCGTACGCTGCAATGCACGATTTAAAACAGTGGTAGGAACGTTCAATAACGCTGCCTTCCTCCACGGCCTTACATACATACCTACTTACCATTCCGTACTACATGCAGATTCATCCAATCAAAGGCTAGGTCTAATGCATCACCGTTATCGAGAATACCATGACTGCAGCCTGCCCTCAGGTGAGGGGATCTTTGTGATAGTGTGCAGATCCTCCCCTGGGAGCCCAACATGATGGCGCGGTGTACAGCGGGATTGGTTGACATACACAGGCGTTCAAAAGAAGGCAACCATCACAATGGGTCGTGCTTTCGCCGATCATTATAGGGGCACAAAACGGGGCCGCAGAGATCGACAGATCTTTTGGCCCCCCACATCAGCTGCACGCATTTGCCTCATTAATCAAAATTTAATTTCTGAAAGCTGCAGAGCTGAACACCTATACCCTAAGTGGATGCAATGTATTATGCATGCTGCGACAAACGGGGCACAACCTTCGATGCTCAGCAGGAGCTCAGTTTGATGTCAGAAGGAGCTCACTTTGATGTCAGAGTAATCCAATAGCCAATAGCGGTTAACGAAGACCAAATCAGTGTATGCGTTTCCTCAAAACCTCAAGACCTACACACATTATGTGACTGGATAAGCTATTGATAGTGACGAAGCTCGGGAGGAAATGACTAACATGGAATAGTCTATCGTCTATCGATTCTACGTCAAAGTGACTTCTGCAACAATAATGGTCTTGGGAGCTTCTGTAATACTACTGCAGTTGCCTACACCGCGTCTTGTACCGTACTTTTCGGTTTTACCTCTGGTAGCTCAACGTTATCTCACTTCTTGTAGAGTTCTGCTCAAGAGACTTTGTTCTCGATGGAGCATCGAACCATGTGGATGCATGATCGGGCCACAACTCCTGGATGCTCCCCGGTCTTTCTTCTCGTCTATCTTCGTTAGAGTTTCGCGTGGCATTATGTTCGTGTGAGCCGCGTAAGGATGAGAGAGAGATGGCTGCCGCTGCATGTCGAAGTGAATCGATCGAAACACGTAGCGCGCGTGGCAGGGCTTCCTTCAGCAATCGAGCGATCCGGAAAGAGAGTGGCGGTAGGTTGGCAGCAAGCAAACCCACACCAATCTCGATAGCAGGCCAATTCGAGAAAAGTAGAGATGACCCTGCTTGTGTCAGCAATTGGACGATAACAAAATATGAGCGAGTGAAGAACGGTAATGCTATTATACTTACCCTGGAAGAAGTTTGCAGCGCCCCCACTGTTTGCAAGTGCAGGGTTGGTCAGCTCTACAAGCTGGATAATGGTGTTGTTGAGGCCAGCGACGAAGGCACTTGTGGCGGGTTAGCTGAGCTTTTGAAGGGCTTAGGAAAGACTAACAAGCCACCCAGGAGGAAGACCACCATCAATGCTAGTTTACGCTTCCAATCCAATTGAATGTTCCAAATCTACAGAGTAACGCGTCAGTCTCGTTCTTTAGACTGCTGTCAGACCGGCGCAAGTCACTTACAAAAGGTATAGGCATGATCAACAAACAAAAATCGATAAAGCTGTCCAACGCAAACACACCCATTTGGGTTTCGAATCCCCATGGAGCACAAGCCATCCATCCACCCTCAAAATTGGCTTTGAAGTTTGTACCACAATAAAATAGCCACGACGCTACCGCGTACACGAACCAGGATATTGAGAGCCCAATAAGGATCCAATTACATATGTTGAATGCTCTACCAGTGGCAATGAAGATTCGGCGGTAGAAGAACAACATGATCAGTTTTATGAAGAAGTTGGCGCCCATCCAGAAGATGACAAGCGCAGCCGTGACCTGCACACATGTTACTAAATGTCTCTCACTGAGCTCATGCGGATGCTGCACCTTTTCGATGTCCTCCTTGGATGCACTTATCATGCCATCTGAATGTATAGATTAGTATTGGGTCTATCACAGACGATGCTCTGAAGTTGCATAAGTGCTCACATTTCATGATATAGTACCATGCATCTTCGACTTCCGGAGTAGGTGGACCTTTGAAAGGACTCTTGTACCATAGCGAGCCGTTGAATTGTTTGTGAACATATGCATGCCCAGCTACAGCATCGTTTACAGGGGCTAAAAGGTCAGTATTTCATGATGCGGACTGTTGAGTTCCTTTTTGTCTTACAATAGTAATTGAACATGTCCCAACATCTTGTCCGACTCGTTGAGAGAGCAAAGTACAGGCTAAGTAATAGTCCGATTATAGTGATAGAACTGATACAATGGAAGACCCAATGAAGCCGCCTCTGTATCTTGGTATGATTTTCCACACGAAACCCGACAATATCACCTAGAAGCGGTTCCTTGGATTCCGTAGAGTCTTTGGCTGGAAGCGCTTAGAATTGAACTAAAAGACCTATTGCTGAGAGAGTACTGCCGAATTATGGAATAAACTCACGATTGAGCCGTTGCTTCTTTGGGAAAAGATGTGTTATGCTATCATGACTTGCTCAAGAGGTTGACTCAGCGAACGTTCATGTGCTCAAACAATTGATCAACGTACATGTGGAATGCCGATCTGACGCAATGTGAACTCAAGTGCATGTGTAAGGCAGCAGTGGTAAGCGGCTTAACTGAAGGTAGCCAGGTACAGAATGCCAGGATGTCATATCCCTGCATATTTAGAGCTTCGGACTTCCCAGAACAGGGAATGTCGCAGGGGCTTGTCGTAACGCTTGTTTCGCGCGGGACAAGGGCTGCACACCATTTTCCAAGCTTCAGTTAATCTTGAGATCCATGAAAAACTTTCTGGGTACCAAAGCAGGAGGTTTGATATGATGCCAACCATTGACACCATGTTGTATGAAAATAAAAAAAGAACCTTTGTAAAAAAAACCTATGCAAATTCAGTCGTTGCCACAGACTTCGTGCACAGAAACTCGAAAAATCGGTTGTTCGCCTTTGTTCGCATAGGCCGATTGCGCTCCGGATGAGAACTAACTGGGGAGGTTGCTCTCATCCGTGAGAGAACAGATACTTGAACCGCTACGATACGATATTTTATGTGCCCGGAAGTTCATGATTGAAAAGATACATGGACCGAAAGCGCGCTAGCCAGCAACCCTACGAGAAAGCTTCTCTTAAAAATCAGCCGAACCACCAGTCGATAACGTTGCCTAAAGGCACAACTCTACTAAAAACATTGATCATGGCGATGACGATTCGGCAACTCTAGATGAGGAAGTGATCAACTATAATAAGAGATGTAAGAGTACCAGTGATGCCTAAATGGCATGTCGATAGCAGATGCAGGTAAAATCGAGCGAGCATACCCTCTTAGCGTAAGGTGGGCTGGAAAATGAGTGGGAAAAGGCAACGAACTGTATGGTGATCGTGGCATTACGGCTGAGGGTGACCCGGTCGCCTGGATACAAATTGCACAACAGTCCGGACTTTCGGGGCACCTCCGGCCGTAGTGAGCGGGTCTTTAATAAACTTCGGGGAGTACAAAGAACCTAGGCATCCGTCGATTCATTGATATTTGTTGTCTTTCCACTTCGCAATGGTTCCCTTCTAGTGGGTGCGCCGGTAAGAGCAGGGAACGGCATGTGAGGCATGATGGGAGCGGCGTAGCTCATGCAACGACAGACATTGCGGGGTGTTATTCGGCGAATTTTCACATGAGAACCCCACCCTACTAAAAAGCATCGCGTCGCCGCTCAATCTAGATCACTGCACTCATAACCGCTGTCACACGACAACGTCTTCGGCGCCACCCTTTTTACGCGAGCGCCTTCTGAGTGTGCCTTGTAGGACCCTTGCCCACCTGAATTGTCTCTGTTGACTACCAAACACGGTTGCTTTGGAGCTAATCTTTTGGTCTCGGTCCGGGAAGCGATATTTCCCAGGCGGAATCGAAGTCAGACGGCTCTCAAGCTCATATTAGGCTCTATGTGCGCCCGTGCATTAACGAATATGGTCACGCAACGTGTTTAGGGGCTAAGATATGAGGGTTAGCAGTGTGAAATTGCCGTTGTACAGCCAGCGAAACGTTTCATGGCGATGGGGTCGAACAACGCGTTCATCAATATATATTTGGCTATTGAAACAGTCTGCCCTAGAGGTCGGAGTAACATTTTCAAAGCCCTTTCCAACATCGTCTCAGCGAGGCAATGAGTCTTTTTCTTGAGTCGTAAGCACCACAACATTCTATCGGCGATAGACTTTCACATATCAGTGCGGAATGTCTCAGCAAAGTTTTCCAGAGCCTGATCAGGAAAAGCGTATCGAAGCGAACACGTCCTATCGTCGTCGAAAATATGGCATTTTCCCATATCCTCCGACCGAAGATCCAGGCCGGACACCTAATGTGCTTCGTCACTTGGGGCCTTATCACGAGTTTCGGTATATTCCAGTCGACATACGAGGAGATGCTTCATGCAGCACCATCAACCGTGTCGTGGATTGGCACCATCCAGATATTTATGCTTCTACTAGTCGGTACCATTTCAGGACGTGCGAGCGATGCAGGAGTCGTGCATGAGGCTGTCTTCGTGGGCTCGTTGTTGATCGTTTCTGGGATGTTTATGGTCAGTCTAGCGACGCAGTACTACGAGCTCCTTTTCGCCCAGGGTGTATGTGTTGGACTTGGGATGGGCATTTTGTACATGCCTGGCTTGTCCGTACCGTCCTCATACTTTAAAGAGAAGAAGTCCCTAGCAGTCGGAATCATCGCATCAGGAGCGGGATCGGGTGGTTTGGTGTATCCAGCAATGGTGCAGCAGCTCCTTCCACGTGTTGGTGAGTATTTGCTTTCTAGATCTTGTGGAATCTTTGCACTGATGCTAACTTGAGCAGGCTTTGGCTGGACAGTGCGCAGCGTGGCGTTCGTGACCTTGTTTATCTCACTACTTATCAACCTTCTTTTGCGCGTCCGTGTTCCCGCTCGTAAATCCGGGCCGCTCGCCGATCTCAGAGCTTTCACTGAGCTACCATACGTGTTCTTTGTCATTGGCTTCTTTTTCGTCTACTGGGCCGTGTACTTTGCTTTCTACCATGTTCGTGTTACCCCTTCCGTTGCGCATTTTCTTGTTGCTAATCTGAACGAAAGATCGACCTCTACGGCTACAGATACGCCTCTTTCACTTCCCTGGATTCTATAAACCTCCTACTCTTGACCAATGCCCTTGGTATTCCCGGTCGTGTTCTTCCAGGTTTTATCGCTGCGCGCTTTCTCGGCCCATTGAACACCGCACTGCCGACAGCTGCGTCTGTCACCATTATCCTGTATTGTTGGCCCGCAGTTACGCATACCCAAGGTTCGCTATATGCCTTCGCCGCGGTTTAAGGGGTCATGGCTAGTGCGATTCAGTCATTGTTTGCTATTTCGCTAGCTGCATTGACATCTGACTTAAGCCAGCTAGGGACGAGAATGGCGTCCAATAGCGGGAGCCATTGTACAATCGCAGGAGGGGAATTACCTAGGAGCGCAGATGTGGGCGGCTAGCAGCATGCTACTAGGAGCGATAGCTATAGGAGTGGCGAGAGTAAGCAAGACTGGGTGGGTGGCAAAGAAGGTTTAGGGTTGCTATGGCATGCCGTTCTGTTGTCCAGCCGCTCATTACAGTCAGCACAGCCATTCATGCTACGAAGGAAGTCCATCAATATAGAGAGACAGCGCAATTTAGATTTCCATAGTCGACGAAGAGACTCCATGAGGTCCTTTCAAATGTCAATTTCACCATATTCAGTCCACTCTTTCCCACGCCAGAATTTCTGCCCGCCGCGGAAAGAATGTTCGATCTTGTCTTTCGCCCTGCTTTCCATTCTTGTCTCAAAATTCGCAATACTTGTTGCCGTGACACCTTCCTCCGCGATTGTCCGTGCTAGATCTGCAGCATTTCGAACCGCAGTATCACCACCGGAACCGCCCATTG
Source organism: Didymosphaeria variabile (assembly GCF_027946475.1). NCBI lineage: Eukaryota > Fungi > Ascomycota > Dothideomycetes > Pleosporales > Didymosphaeriaceae > Didymosphaeria > Didymosphaeria variabile. The sequence goes on along the minus strand of NW_026611628.1, from coordinate 2,311,193 downwards.
GACTCATTGCGTGTGCTGCATCCCCAACGAGCGTAACTCGCTCTGTAGAAGTTGTCGATAGTTCTATGTCTGGTTTGCTTGATAGAACTTGTACGCAAGCGGATAGTTCATGTGAGGCTGCACTAAGCAGACGCTTCAGATAAGGATGCCAATGCTCGGTCACTCTTTCCAGAAACAGCCTTTTTTGCTCCACGGTCTTCGGCGAGGATTCAGCGTACTGAAATGGCGCCGTGCAAATGACCCAGTATATGTAGTCGGAAAGGTCCGGTAGGCGGGAGTCCGACTCTTGTTGCACGCTTGTTGACCACGCCATCGGTTCCACAACAGTCTGGACGTTGGCTTCGTGATCCAGATACATACACCAGCTGAGCATATTTTCTGGCAGATGATTCTTCAAAGAGTCTGTTAACGGCGTTCGACCCCACATGATCCAGCGCTCCAGATCTAGCAGCTTACGCGCCGGCTGAAGCTGCTTACGCACCCGGCTCTTGATGCCGTCAGCGCCAACGAGCAGCAGCCCACGCGCTGTTGAGCCATCAGAAAAATTGACTCGAACTCGATCATCTTGAAGTTCGTAAGACACGAATTCTTTCTCAAATTCGATGGCATCATTGATGCCCAGCGCAGTCAGAGACCGAATCCACGTCCGATCGACAGGCATGGATTCCAAACCCGCAGGCGTTGGCTTCGGAAAATCGAGTCTTCTGGCATCTACGTATCGCGGCTCAAAGCGATTTCTCAACGAGGCAGTCTGCTACAGGAGGCCTTGGAGCTGAGGAGATAGAACACTATTGAGAGCTGTCTGTGCCTCTTTCGAGATACGGAAGCGATGGCCTTGCGCGAGGTGTGACCGAGGATGGCGCTCGAACAGGCGAAATGGGATAGAACGAAGATGGAGGCCCTGCGCTAATATTAGACCAGCAACGCCGGCGCCGATGATTAGAATTGAATCCGGTGAAGTATTCTGAGCCATGATCCGTCCACTTGTCTTCTAGTTTTTTGACTGGGGTAGTGTGCATAAACCTAAGGCTTAACTGTGATAGAAGGATCAGATATCGGCCAGGGAAAACTAGTTAGTATCGTGGTTCGTCCGCGCGTGTTTGGCGCACTTGAAGCTGTTAAGACAGATATGTAGTGGAGTGATGGAGGGTAAGCATTCAGGTAGCACCTGTGATGTACTAAGGCGCTAGTAGGGCCCTAAGGCCATCTAGGAATGAGCCTCGGCAATCGCCCAACTGGGAACTAGCTAGCCCAGAGCCGTGAACGATTGCAGTGCGTGTGAGAGGCTGACCGGGTTGCTCTTTGCTTGCGCCATCTGGACGCGCCTCGGCGCGACGCACCGCATTGTGGTTGTGACGGGATATTCGCCACTCTCACTGCCGTTCAGTGTGCGATATCACGACGGCTGTCTCCTCGTAAAGCATTGCTTTGTATTCTCCGAGTCAGACAAGCTCTTCGCGCATCGCACCCGCCCTACAGGACAACGTCGCACTCAAAATGGACGCCTAAATCAATACTACCTTGGGACTGCTCATTGAACTGGAGAGATTTACCGAATCACTTAAGTAGAATAACCCTCCGGAAGCCGCAATCGGCGAGCCACTGGGCAAGCGTGCTGGAACGCTGGGTACTCTACCTAAGGAGACTAAAGCATTGAAAGATGTCTGGCAGAAAGAGAACCAGGAATTGCAACAGGGAAAAAAGAGTGCAGAAGAAGGGCGCAACGGATTGCGTGCCAAGGCAGACAGCATGGAGCAGGCAAAGGAGCTTTACGTAGAGCAGATCAAGACTCTCCAGGGTGAGAAAAGCAGGGCAGAGCAAAAGCACGACGAAATCAGGAACGAGGTGATGACATTAAGGCTGGCCCAAGAACAACAGACAAAAGAGCTTAAGGATCTTCGAAAGCAGGAACAGGAGGCATGAAAAGAGCGCGATGTGTTCCGGGGCGAGGCGAATGCGATGAAGCTAGCCCAGGAAAGACAGACAAAGGAGCTCCATGATCTTCAAGAACAGAGGCAGAGAGGAGGAGGAGAGCGCGGTGAAGTCCGTACTGAGCTGAGGATGTTGAAGCTGGTTCGAGAACGACAGGCACAAGAACTTGATAATGTGCAACAGCAGAAACAGGAGGCACCAGGAGACCGAGATAGGTGTCGCGACGATGCAGAATTTTTGAAGCGCGCGAAAGAAACGTGGGCGACCGAGAAGATCGGTCTAGAGACGCGCGTCGAAGAGTTGCCGCAACAATTGGAGGACGGGACCTGGGACAAGTCTGTAGCGCGGCCGCCTGCGAAGTCATATGCTGTCAAGGCCTACAATATCCGACCAGCAACCGCGCGACGTAGCACTGAAGAGGAATTACTGGACCTTGCTGGCGCCAGAAATTACTACGAAGACGTAAGGCAAGGGTCCCACGAATCCCAAGCTTTTTACGGGGACGCGTTTGAGGCGGGACGGCGTTCTCGCGCCTCAGCCTCAAACGCGTCCCCGCATTGGACCGCGCACAGTCAATATCGGTCGGACGGGCGATATGGCTTCTATCGAGGCCGCGGCGCTTGACGACTCAACGAAAGCGCAATTGCGAACCAAAGCAACTGCAACCATTCGGAAGAAGAATGCGCAGAGGAATAGCGGTACTCCGCAAATCTGCTTCTGGACGCAGGCCGTGGACAAGAAGAGTGCGAAAGCGTGGGAAGATACCGAGGGTCCCTGCCCGTCGTGCGCTGCGTTCGACCCGCCAAAACTGTGCCTATATTTTGTTAGCGATAAGGAGGCGGTGGTGTTGTGAGCGAAGGGGTAGACTGGCGGTGCAGTTTGGGGGCGGCACAGATCGGTCTCCAGAATCTTGATTTCGGTAGAAGGTCGGGGGTCTCCATTCGAAGTAATATGTGTGTTTCAGGTTGCGTGCTGTCCAATACATGAGAAGCTCGTAGTTTCTCATACCTGTCGATCGGAAGCTTTTCGTCGTCGAATGAGGCCGCAACAAACTACATCACAGCCCTCCGCAGTTGGGAAGGAGAGAAGCACAGCAGTACAACCGAGGTGAATGTTACCATCGCGCGAGTGTGGATAAAACGAACCAATACATCATCTTCTTCTGTAGTGTGATCAATGTCCATTGCGCGCAGGATCCTCTCCGTCGTCAGGATCCGTTGGAGCGCACACTGAAGAAGAAAGGGACGTTCAGACTTTTCGAAAACACTCTGAACTATGTTTGCGGTCATGAGATCCGCTAGATCCTCTCCGTCCGAGTGGACACTGAAGGCTGTGTCGGATAACGCTGTTGCCGTGGTGCTCGGCAACTCAGGACCCTCTATAAGACCTTTCGAGCTCACGAGAGGCTCTTAGAGGTAACTTGTGCTGCACTGACAACTCACTGACTATTGCGCCTAGGTCAACAGCGGAAGAAGTGTCTAGGGATAGCAAGCGTGATAATTCTCCGTTACTGAGAACTACCTCCCTGAGAAGATTTCCTTGCGACACGTGCTTGACTCCCACTGAGCCGATCATGTTAACCTGGGCAGGAATCCAGGATTGGAGAAAAGTTTCGGAAGTAAATTGGCTCTTGGCACGTTGAGGAATCCAAATGTGTAGAGTGAAATTTGTGCCTGTAGGAAGATTCTCAACATGCTCTTCTAGGTTCACATTGGTGGGAGTATCTGGAAAGGGATCTATTTGGTTCAGTTTGTCTGGGTTTTCCCATGGAGGTAGACCATCAAAGTCTCTTTCCCGCACCATATGACTTCCCACATCCTTCACCTCGGCCTCGACAATGTCATCCTCAACAAAGTACGCCTTTTCACCAACCGGTCCATCCTCATCGTCTGGTCCAGGCAATGCGTTGAGAGCAAAGGAATAGATGTGTTCCGCGATGTGATTCAAGAGTTTGGATTCTTCCAGTATCGTCCCGCGCGCAGTTCCGCCTGAAGAGCAAAGCAGACATTTGGTACCAAAGAGAATCCTCGGGCTCGAGTAGGATTCAGGAAAGGTGGCCAGGAGCTTCTCTGTGACGGCCTTTGGCCATTCCTCTGGCGAATGCTTAATCCTTAGACAAGATGTCTAATAAGTCTAAGATAGGTTTGTCTACGTACTTGTACGGTCGATGTGGCAATTCTACAAGTCCAAGTGGATGGCGTCAAAGTGGACAACAGCAGGAATACGATCATCTTTCTCTAGAGAATTCTTAGATCATAGAAGGCTTAATTGGTATTAATAGTGGATACTGGTTAAGCGCCTAGGTAACGTAAACAATATGAAGCATCCTTATCATACAAGTTTTAGATGAGGCATACTTAGTAGCCTCCATTCGCCTCCACCCACCTCAAACCGAGTCGTTCTGGCTGATACATTTCGTTGAGAAGTGTCATCTGTATATCCAGGGAAAGCCGCTGAGCTCTGTTCTTGGCGTCCTCACTTGTCTCTCCTGACTCAGGCATGGGCTCTACCTGGTGGTTTCGAAAAAGGACCGCGAGTACAGCAGCGAGTTCGACCTGCGAAAATCGTTTTCCTGGGCATACCCGCTCTCCGTGCGACCAAGGGATATACTCTCCATCTGCAAAAACTTGAAATTCTTCCCCCTCAATTTCTTGTCTGTCTTTGCCTTCACCCACGTTGATGAAACGTTTCGGGTCCCAGGTCATCGCAGTGTTGCCCCAGACAGTGGTGTTGGTGTGCAATGCACAGAAGTTGACCTGCACGTTGGACCGCGGTGGAATCATGTATGTATTTTTCCCTACTGTCAAAGCGCATGCGTCCTTGGTCAGCTTTGATGATGATCCAAGTGGGTGGCAAAGTCGGAGAGTTTCCATCTGGGAATAACATCAGTCAAATGCCACATCGTGATTGCTTCGGGGGCCAAGGAGCTTACCACGACAGCTTGGCATCGTTTGAGCTTTGTCCACGTGGAGTATGGCCACTCATTGAAGTCGTCGTCTTTGCAGTAGTGTTGTATCTCCTCGCGAATCCAATTCTGGGTATCCGGATTTGCAGCGAGGTTCACGATAATATGGGCAAGCGTTATAGCCGTGGTGTCATTACCTGCGAACCCGTAGACAAAAGTATTGCTGATAATGTCCTGCTCAGTGATGGTCATGTCCCGGCCATCGTTCTGCTGGGCCAGCGAAGCTCGCACTAAAGAAGAAACCAGATCCTTCCGAGCCGATATGTCCTTTCGATTGTTACTTTTCTCTTCTTCGATCATGCCGCGAACATACAATCTGAAGCTCTCAACCGCCTCGCCCACTGCCTTCATCGAGGTCGGCATCCAGGACGAGGTTCTCAGAGTTTCCCCACCAAAGATGGCAATAGGAATTATCCCCCGAAGAATCTTCGAGAACGAATCGCGATATTGATAGGAGTCGTCTGATGGGTCAACTGACCCAGCGTGGCGCTTCTCCATCTCCTCCTGTCCCTCGAACGGGTACGGCTTCGTGAAGAGCGCTGCCGCCAGGACGTTAAGAGTGAATGTCTTGCAATCATCTGCGACGCTTCTGATTGGAGATGGGGCGCGACGAATCCAATACTCAAGCATTCCGTTCCCTTGCGCAAGTGAGGACTGCCATACAAGTTCATTGTTTCTTTCGGTGAAAGTAGCTGCCGTAACCTTGCGGTGCTTTTGCCATTCATGTCCTTCGGTGGTTGATAAGTTCTTCCCGTAAACATTCAGAACGGCAAGCTGTTCAACGTTCCGGCCAAAGTCGCGAGGTCGTTTGAGTACATCCCACGCAGCCTCCGGATCTGAGATGTAGATCCAATTACCGCCGGGCGACACTAATGTAAACGCGTCGCCAAACTCCGCATGTACGCGATATCGCTCGTTTGCATCCCATCCAAAGAGATAGAATCGATCAAAGTGTTCTGTAGCCAGTCCAAACCGGCGAGCTAGTCGGACCGCACTGCTGCCAAAGGCCATCCATAATGGGTTCGTCGGCGTGACGTAGCGTACGAGAATCGGTAGCCCTATCGCGCGTGCCTTATTCAGATTCGCGTTGAGGGTAATCAAGGACCAGATGATCAAGGTCACAGGTAATGCTGCAAGAGATACAAAAACCGATACAGGCATGACTAGTTTTGTGTTTCGATAGTAAGAGCTTGAAGACAGACTGGAGAGCAAGAAGCAGAAGGGTGACGAGATGCAGAGGCTGGGAAGGTTAGCAAAAATTTAGAGGGTGGCTCGTAAGCGCCCGCGTAGACGTTGGGGCGGAAAGCTACAGGAGCAATATTGAGGGGCAGTGTCGGTTCCAGAGCTACCCGAAACGGGTAAATTGCTATGGGCACAGTCGACCGTGCCCACCCGCGCTTCCACCGAGCCAATAAAATGGTGGAGCTACGGTTCGATAAGACATTCGTTGAAGAGGCTTCTCAGCCCACTTTGCCCAGAAATCAGACACACTACAAGTGCACAGTAAGATTAACCCGTCTATTGAAGCCATATCGCAGCCTGATCAGGTGAGATACAGAGCATTCCACGCCTCGTGGGTATGTTACCAGCAAAAGGATGAGTAGGCCTTGATGAGGTAGTCTGCGAAACTACAAGATGATCAAGAATATGCATCGGACGCTTAATCTATGACACGGAGCTGAAAGTCCAAGTATCCGCTCACAATAAGCCAAGTGCAAGACAAAGCGATAGACCAGCGGTCAACACGAGAGTGGTGCCTCCTTTCTGCGGATGCAGAATCCAGAGGATGGAAAAGCATGGAAGCCAGATGTAGCTGCGGGGACCAAGTATTCTGAGCGATAAAAACTGCCAATAAGCTGCAGCTAGTCACCGGTAAACGCTCATCTACACAGACCCACATACTGAAAAACCAGTTCCCGTCCCTGCGCGTTCATGATGCTTCTCTTATTACATGCTAAGCCTCACTGTACAAGGATACCTATCAGACGGATGAGCTCCGCCTCCCCCACCCTCCACTTGATAGGCCCTATTCCCATAGACAGTCCGGAGACGAGTGACGTTATGTGTTTTATCCCATTCATCGTACGCTGGGGAAATCGAGAACTCGCGGATCGTCATAGCCAAAACCACCTTCATCTCCATGACTGCCAGGCTTTGGCCGAGGCAATTTTGAGGACCGAACTCGAATGGCCGCCAGGCTCCCTTGGTTGGGTATAAGGGATCTCCTGGCTCGACTAGCCAACGCTCAGGAATAAACGCATGGGGATCCTTCCAATACCTTGGGTCTCGATGAAGTGACAAGTGCATGACCCAAACATAGCAGCCTTCAGTCGGGAATACTGTACCATCTTCATTAGTTAGGACAACACCCTTTTTGCCTTCACGAAAGCCAGATGCTGGAGGGAATAGGCGAAGCGTCTCTTTGATGACTGCAAGTGTATAAGGCAACTGATTCAGGAGAGACGGACTTTCTCGCAGAATTTCGGCAGTTCTGGTGGTATCATCGCCTAGAGTTGTGTTGAGTTCTTTGCGAACTTGAGTCAATGCTTCTGGATGGGTGGCAAGAAGGTGATATCCATATATCAGAGTGCTACTTGTTGTGTCATGGCCGGCGAACAGAAACAGACGGAGTTGTGCAGACGCAATACTGCGCAGCTCCTCGTCCATTGCTTGACTATGATGCAGTTCCTTCTCTTTGATGAAGTTTTTCAAAACAAGGGACATGATAGACCTAGCTCTCTGAGCACCTAGCTGTCCCTCCGCTTTGACATCTTGTTGCAATGCAGCGAATCGTTGATCAAGCTCAGCGTGAATGAATCGATCGATGCGCCGGCCATAGTACCATAGCACCAAAGGGCGAAAAGGATTGTATCTTTGCAATGGATTGAGCTCGCTGCCGAAGGAAACCCACTCAATCTGGTGTCGCAGGTCTTCCGCGAAGACATTATGTCCGTCCTGATAGTGCAATCGGGTTTCGCTGCAGACCAGTTAATATTTCATTATGAATGAAGGCTCAGTGGGAACCTACATCGCTGCTGCAGCAATTACATCCACAGTCAGTCGAAGGGTAAGGTCCTCGAGCTGGAATACCTCATCTCTGCACGCCATCTTTTGTAGGAGATCGCAGAAAACCTGGACTTCAGTCACAATGGTTGGAACTAGATCCAGCATCTGGGCTCCGCTAAAGGCAGGGTTGAAGACTGCCCTCCAAGGCTTCCAAATTTTTTGAGGCATGGTGAATAGGTTCAATCCGCCGGTGAGACTGTGAAAGGCAACTCTGATTTCATCTGGCTTGTCGAATAGAGCTTGCTGCCACTGAAGGGCAGCAAACGTGTTGTTCACAAACAAGAGTGGCTTGGTGAAAGGCCAGAGATCGAAATAGCCCATGCCGGTCGGAAACTGTTGGCTGACCTCGGTCAGGGGAGTATTGATGGTGCAATCGAAAGGTAAGCGATCCATGAGTTTCTTCAAGAGCAGGAGGTGGCCTGTTAGTGTGCTATGCTTGGGCATAGGCTTTACGTGCGCAATGTCAGCTTCTACGATTCTTCAAGACCCTTCGAACGATATACTGACAAGTCCAGCTTTTTGGATGTTCCAAATTACGCGCCGGGCGGCTAATGCCTTTGAAAAGGCGTATACGAAAATCGAGAGTATAGCTGCAACAACAGCCGTGGAAATGGCGCTTGCAAACTCTGGCCGGTCCATTTTTTGGTCGCGCTGGAAATTTCAGCCTAGAGAGGGAGATGGACAGTGCTGCGATGGGTAAAGTTGAAGATGGAAAAGATTGATGGGCTTGGGAAAACAATGCGATCGTTACACAAGGCGGCAACGGGATCCGAGGCAACCGACACAGCGAAGCGGCGCAGTCATTTTATGGCGGCGCAGTCCGTTCAAATCCACTGTCTCGATACGGCCTTGTAGCAGCGAGGCTGCAATGAGGCGCGGGTACCACCGGTGGTCTCTCACCCAACGGCTATGCACATGCATGCACTTGTTCACAAATATGCAATCCATAGTGCCCAGAGCGAGACTCGCGACATACGTGTGGCTTCACGCCGCTTTTAGTGCTCTTGAGTCTAGCTTTCGACAACACATCGTTGAGATAAGCTTGATGGTACTGTATTACCTTCTAGCTTGATTATTTTGACATCCTTTACCCAGTCAGGTATTACCCAGGCTCTTCGAGTGAGCTTCCGCCCAACGTTTCGCTCCTCAACCAAGTGCCTGAAGACCCTTATTGCCAGTGGAAAATTGATCACTCGATGTCGGAAACTGTGTCACGACCGTGTTATATGATAGTAAACGTGTCCGCCCCCAAATTCTCAAAGTGTTCCAGCATAAGACACGTTGTAAAGCCGATCCTCGTATACGTAGCATTCAATCCCTCAACCGGCGCAAGAACCAGGCCCATTCCACAAGTCCTATCGTCTTTTTTCCCATGCCCAGAAGCAGGACAATTCTGACGGAACAGATAAATGCAGTGCACCACCTTTCTCGACCCACGCTCGGACTTGACGTCAAAATACATTGTTCCCACGTTTCGGCTTCCGGTAGGATCTTGTATCTGGATTATATTCCCGTAGGCATTAGAGGAACCATCGTATCCAATAACCGCTTTGAAGATAGGGGCCGCCATGCGCAAGTAGCCCGACTTGACTCTACCGAAGGGGTCCGCGCTCGCAAGCTCGTCGCGATGTTCAAGGACAACGGACATGCCCTTTTCCCATGTGTGGTGCTTTCCTGTAGCGTCGAGAGTAGTGTCTTCGAAGCTTGCTTTGACAAAGGAGTATCGAACTTGCCCAGATAGAGATGCCCATGACCAGCTTGGGGCGACGTATTTTGCGTGGCGAATGTGGTCTCTGTCTCTGGAAGCGTGTTTGTAAGAACCCCATGCCAAGCTGCGCAAGAAGTCCTCTGACCAGAGACCTGCGACGTATTCACTCAGCGTGTAGTCACTAACAATCCTGGCGAGACCAGCGATAGCAGGCAGGGAATCCTCTTCGTTGGTGAGTAGCCGGTTCGAATAGTCGGCGACAGTATGGTACCACAAGTCGTGAATGTTGCGATCGCCAATGTCGTTGATGGAGTCAAGGAGCCTCTCGTTGAAGGAGCCGCTGTAGCCCTGTTGCTTCGCCATGTTCTTTGTGGGCCACCCTTCGTATGTTCTCATGCAGCGACACTCCCAGAGAACTTGTTCAAGGGTGAAGTGAACGATGCGCGGAGACATTTCTCGTTCTTGGAGTGCCCATCCTCTGCCATGCAGGGGTCCTTCTTCGTGCAGTCTTTCCCAACCTGATTGGGCTTTCATGGCCCTTATGGCTATAGGTTTACCATCCTCGCCCTTGAGCTGAAATTCGACGGAGTTGTTGTCCATATCTCGTGAGCGGAAGATGCCCTCTGTGTCATCGTCGGAAACATTGGCTGCTATCGTCAAATACGAGTTGCTGTAAACCTGGCTCATCAGAGACGTCTCTCGATCCCAATCTTCGCGAGAGTCTTGTATGATGCATAATGCATCGATCCACAGATACTTGACTCCGAGCTGATGCGCAACTTCGCAAGCTTCCATGAACGTCAGGGGCAGGGTGTCCACCTCAATAAATTCCATCCGGCTATCAACATTCCTTGCAAGGGTCGAGCTCGAGGCCGTCGCTTCTGCGTGCCATCGATGGGTCAAAGCCAGATATCGTGACTTCCTGGGCAGTGAGGATCCTTCCACCAGTTTCAACGTCTTGTTTCGGCCCCAATCACTAAGATCTAGCAGTCTCGTCGGCAAAAAGTCTATCTGAGGCTGGATCCTACATCCATCATGGTTTTGGTTGCATTGCTGCAGCCATGAATGGAGCTGTTCGAAAGTCTCGAGGGACGAAGTACTTCCAGATAGTGGCTGTCGCTTGTCTGAAGAATGTCAGCGGAGATCCTCGGGGATCGTGCAAAGGGGATCTACTTTCGAAAGACTCGATATTGAGCTGAAAACCAGTTCGCAGGGTTTTTGGACATTCGATGTCTTCTGGAAACGGCTCATCAATCTGACTCCACATAGATTCTACTGGTTTGATGCTTGAGCCCCGATACAGTCTCACCTCGCTCGGCTGAGGAAGCGTGATCGTCGTAATCCCGAGCTGTTTCCAGAAGAACATGCAGAAAGGACATCCGCTACGGGAAGAATATTGGAGGGAGTACAGTGATAGATGCCACTTCGGACTATCCTCCCAACTCGGGCATTGTCCGGTGAAGAATGCCGCTGGTAAGTTTTCGCATGTTGCGCACAACTCCGCCTTGGTAATAGTTGATACATCCAAAGACATACTGCGTTTTCGTGGTGCGGGCGTTTCAGCTTGTCTGCGTTTCAGCATGTTTATGATGGCTTGATTGTCGCCCTCTTCTGCAGCGTCAAGGACTGCCCTTTCAGTGTACGAGACTGCATGTACATCCGCACCTGCATCAAGCAATAGTCGTACCATCTTTTCGTTCCCTTTCATACACGCCATGTGCAAAGGGGGTTCCTTCCTCCCTGCAGCCGCGCTCGGATCAGCGCCATCAGAGAGAAGTACCTGCGCCGTTTCGAGGTGATCCCCTTCCACAGCTGCTTGCAGCGCAGTACTCGAGCGTGCCTCGCTATCATGTACTTTTACACCAGCTTCGAGAAGCACCTTCACGACTTCAGTATATCCTCTTGTGGCCGCAACCGTGAGCAAGCGAAAATGACTACCGTGCTCTTGATTAACCGACATTCCCAGGCTTAGCAGGGACTTGAGGAACTCAACGTGCCCCGTCTCAATGCAGGCTTCGAGAGCTCGTCGCATCGCCTTTGTAGTCTCCGCCTTCTCCTTTGCCACCTCTTGTAACAGTCTTTCAAACACCCCAGCGTGATTTCCCTTGATCGTTAACATCAGCGACGGGGAGGCTGAACCCCAAGCGTCAGTCTCGAGCTTAGCACCGGCGTTCAGGAAGGTGTTCACGATGTCGATGCTCCCTGCTTCAGCTGCGGCTTGCAGCGCCGTGCGACCCCACTCCCCAGCTTTTGCATTCACTTCAGCACCAGCAGCCATCAATCTTTCGACCAATTCGACGTTACCTTTTCCAGCTGCGGCCTGTAGTGCGGTCCTTCCCTGTCTCACTGAAGGCTCATTAATGTCCGCGCCTGCTTGCAGTAGTATCTCCACGACGTCCAAATGTCCTCCAAGCGCGGCTTCCTGTAGTGGCGAGGAGTATTGCTCACGGTTCCACTTGTCGGGGTCGTTTGGAAGTGCACCTGCCTTCAGCAACCGCTCAACAACTGCTAGGTGCCCACCTGAAGAGGCTGCGCGTAATGCTCTGTCGGCATTTGGATCTGCGCCGATTGTAAGCAATCTCTCAACGATTTCGAGATAACCACCACTGGCCGCGGCTCGTAGAGGCGTGCACTGTGAGGATCCGCATGGGACAGTAGTGCCAGCTCCATTTTGGATAAGGTATTCAACCATTCCAAGATGACCGCCGCTCGCCGCGGAGGACAGCGCGCGTTCATGTGACACATCAGTTGCTGCATCAGCATTCGCGCCGTATTTCACCAGCGACCTCGCAATCTCCATGTCGCCCAAGCCAGCAGCATCTTGCAGAGCAGTGTCTTTAATAGCTTGCGCCGCTTCGAGGAACTTCTTGGCCTTCATGAGTCGAGTAACCTCGTCGTGTCGGGCGTCCTGAACGGCTTGCTCCAGCGCGTTTGCGCTGTAGCAATCCTTCGCGTTTTGCCTCTCTTCAGTAGCTAGTATGATCTTCACTACCTCGGTCCTTCTCTTGAGTGCCGCTTGTTCCAGAGCCGATCCCACCATGTCCATGAAAGCGCGGGCATGTATGTCAACCCCAGCCTCAATCAATCGCTGCACCGCTTTGATCTGGCCTCTCTTTGCTGCTTCGGTGAATGAACGAGTATATCCATAGTAGTAACCCTTTTTTAGTGTGACCATCTCATGCTCAACGAGTCGCTTGACCTCTTCCAAAGGCTCCCCATGTCGGGCGGCATCCAAGGCAGTTCGACCGGCGGCATCCGTCACCAATCGGAATTCCCAGTCACCGAACTCATCCTTCTCTACGTTTTCAAGGCTATCTTTAAATTTTAGCACGGCCATGGATATCTTTTGTGGGTGGAAACTGAGTTGGGGGGGCTGAACAGAGCTGTTGCCTAGATGTGTTAGCAATTCGCCACCTAGGCGTGCCGCGACCCAAACAAGCATTTTAAGTGGCCTGTACACCTTCTCGAGGTACCGCTCCTGGCCTCCTTCCACCTGTCACATTTGAGGGTATTCTTTATGAAAATAAGATAAGATTTGAGTGTTGTGTTGATCGTATTGTCTTCTTAAGTATTGTAAGCCAGGCTGCTAGCAATGTCCCTATTTTCTTAGCGTAGCATCAGCCACCTCGGCACTATTTTAGGACATTGTAAAGTGTCCATGTACGAAGTATTCTCGACTTGCCCTTCTGATTCGTTGCTCGCCAACGGTAGGTCACGCACTGTTGGAAATAGTATAAGTATAAGGGAAAATTTATATATATATATATGTATATATGGAGTGGCTTCACGTTCTCATATACATGACATCTTACTAGTGGTGGTTTGATATCTTCGAAGGAAAGTGCTACTTAGTCAAGTCTATGATACAAGAACGTATGTACGTGTAAATACCTTAGACTATCATGCGTCCACGCGTTGACCACACCGCATTTATCGTCACGATATGGCTGACTAATTCGGCCCCGCTGGCGCTAGTTAGCATTCGAACAGTATACTCGATATCTACACACCACCACATGATCCTGATTTCTAAACTCAAAATTAAGTGCTCGTGCCACCCACCTTCTCACCCACAGCCTAGGGATAACCTCATGGATAGTGGACGTCTTTGCTTAGATAAAATCGTTATGGGAGTAAAAGGCTGTTGGACGTGCAGATGTAGGTACAGTACCTACGATAGCCACGCCGCTATCACAGCCCTGCCATCCCGTTGCACACGATCAAGAGCGGGCGGGCGAGTACCGCCAGTGCTACAGGCTCAAACGAACAAGCAGAGCAGGAGAGCTGGCCGGGCTAGCATAGATACTTTGCTTACAATTCCTAGCGCGCAAAGTGCGGTGCGACAAGCAGAGGCCGACGTGCGGCAACTGCGCGAAGGCGAGACGCGAGTGTCACGGCTATGGGATGCAGTTATCGTGGCCAAGAGACGGAGATGGCAAAAGAGCCGTGGTGTTGAAGGATGTGGATGCACGGCGGCGGCACAAGCGCAGGGGGGGTCCGGGTCTGGATCCGGTTCCGCCGCGGGCAAGGTTTGTGAACGTAGGGGCCTGGGATGTGGCGCTGGCGCTGGCGGTGGAGCTGGAGAATGGCATGGCTCCTGGTGAATATGCTCGTCAACATACCGGTTCGTACTGTCTGGGTGCTGGACTAGATGCGTATACCTGCTAAGTCGTGTAGCCCGCTACATGCGCTCCATGTCCACGTCCACGTCCATGCAACTGCCCCGCCCAGCCTATCTACCGCTCGTCGCCATGAACAAGGAAGAATCGCATCTCCTGGGCTTCTGTACGTAGCACATCTACACAGCCACCCCACCTGCACCCACTGACCCAGCCGCTGCGCGCAGTCACCGAATCAACATCCCTCGTGCTCGGCCCAACCGACGCAGAGACTCTAGCACACTTCATCCTGCGAGTCGCGCTCTCAGGTCCCGACTCTTCCGACACGACGAATCCAGTCCTGCAGGCCGTGTTTGCGCTCGCATCGCTCCAACTACACGGCAGCGGCAGCGCAAACGCGTTTCGGTATAAGAGGCGCGTTGTGGCGGAGATTGCGAGCCACGCGACTGACTGGCTGGACGAGAGCGCGCTGCTGAGGAACTTGGTTGCGACGATGCTGTTGTATCATTGCGAGGTGGGTACACTCGAGTCGAGCCGCCGAGGGACATGGGTGACTTTCTTCTGCGCGGTGAAGCGCATCATCAACACGTCGCCTGCAATGGACAAGTTGATTCGGCGCGAGTACTCGGTCTTCCTCGATTGGATCTACTACCACGAGGCACTGTCGGAGTTCACAGTCCGGCATTGGAAAGTCCCGTATGATGGGTGCGGCTTCGCTCCCGTGGCGAGATCGGCTAGGGCTGTGGATGGCATCGGATCGCAGGTAGAAGAAGGCATCGGCTGCCCGACCGAAGTCCTAGAGCTCCTTGTCCACGCCTGTCGACAAGCCATCGTCGCGCCATGCCCCGAGATGGCGTACACGGCCGCCGAACTGGAGCGCGCGACGGTGCTGGAACAGCGCATTTCGACGGCCTTGGGAGACTTCGGGCCCATCCCAGCAACAACCACGACACCAAGGAATCGACGTACCATGGTCGCGGATCTCCATCGCATCGCGTGCTTGATCTATGTCAACCGAGCGGTGCATCATTTTTCCGGGTCCGAGTTCCGCCACCGACGGCTCGTGAGAGAGGGCATGCTGTTGCTGGGCGAGCTGGAAACGTGCCAGAGTGCGTGGACGCTGTTTGTCATCGGCTGCGAGGCCGTCGACGACGAGCAGCGGCTTGCAATTTTGCATGTTTGTGAACGCAGTCGGCGGGACCCGAGAGAGAGATCAAGTCACATTGATTCGACTCAGCGTCTCATTGAGGCCGTGTGGAACCAGCGAGATCTGGATGAGGGGGGCAAGGTTGAGTACATGGCGATTCTGGACGCAGTTATTGGCGGGCTAGCTTTCATGCCATTGTTTGCCTGAGCTGGGGTCCCTAAGGGCTACATGAAGAAAGTTCCTCCCATCCTGCGCTGCGCTTCACTCCGCCGAGACTAGAACCAATGCTCCTCGTCCCCGTGATGTGTGAGGAACTTACCACTGTCCGCCTCGGTCAAGTTACGAACCACCCGAAGCATATTGGCGACTGCTTCCTCAATTGGCGCTGGACCCTCGACCTTTGGATCGATCTTGTGGAACATTCCGAGCACGACTTTGCGTACCTCCGGGTCGCCTGTGACGGCTTTGGCTGTTGCAAGTCAGTCAGTCAGTTTAGTCCTCCGTGCCTTTGTTGTGACATTGGCAGTGCTTACCAGCATCCGTATTCACCCAGCCTGGGCTCAGAGCCAGCGTCTTGATGCCCTCGGGGGCGAGCTCAGTGGCGAACTTTGTCACGGCCATGTTCATGCCGGCCTTGCTGACAGAATAACCCAGCAAGGTGGAAAATCCGGTGATGCGAGTGAATTCAAGGTTTCCACTCTGACTAGAGAGGAAGATGATCTTCTTGTCTGCACCGTTGCGGATAAGGTGGAGGAAGGAATTTATGGTGTAGATGTTGCTGAGGAGGTTGTTCTTGATCTACGGGCGCACGATTAGTCGAGCCTGGCCTGCCTTGGATGGCGCAAATGGTGGGCTGGGACTTCGTACGTTCTCGCCAATTTCCAAGTCGAGCGCTTCCTTCTTGCCATGACTACGTCGTGTCAGCAGTCGGAAGTGATTCTCTGAACGCGTCAAGCCGAATCACTCACAAAGCAGACGGCGGTAGCACAGCCGTGTCTGGTCCTGCGGAGCCGGCGTTGAGGATCAAGACATCAAGCGAACCAGCCGTGACTTTGGACACTTTGGCGGCGGCCTCATCCAACTTGGTTGGATCCGAGATGTCTGTGACGACGATGTGGATGTTTTTGCGACGTGCGGCAAGCTCCTCGAGCGAACCGGCAGTTCCCATACTCCGGATGAGGGCAAACACTTGGTTGTTTGGGTCCGTGGACTTTGGTGCCCCAGTCAGTGGTGGATCTTGCTTGTCACTATGTCTGCAGTAGTAGATAGACTCACAAGATTCTTGACGAACCCGAGCTGCAATGGTGGTCTTGTTAGCATCTGAACACTGTGGTTCGTGACCATCTGGGAACCCTTACGCCAATGCCTCGCGTCGCGCCTGTTATAGCCCAAGACACCATTTTCAGTCTTTTTTAATGGATTTGACGAGTGTGCAGGATGGAAAATGTATGGAATAAATATTAATCGCTCAATTGAGTTCGTTTGGCGGTGGTGGTTCATGGACAGAGGGTGCGGGTGCTACATGCTCTTATATCTGTCCTCCGACCCATTTTGACCGTGCCGCATGGTGTAATCAGTGGAAGCTATTTGCGAAGTCGATGTTGTGACTTCTCGCCGACGCTTTCGATGGCGGACGGAAGTGATGCAAAGCGAGGCAACTATCTCCGAACCCACTGGGTTTAGTTTTTTGTTTATTAGGCTCGCGTAAGCAAGTATCAAACCTCTCTACATTAACCATGTATTCTATCGAAACCACGAGCGGGTGGAGTTGAAATGTAAAGGGAGGCAACTTTCTCCGAAACCACTAGCGGGATCGACGCAGGGTAGCGGTAGGAGAGGCTGACCAATCGCGGATGATAACGATGGCCAACCGCAGAGGGAGGGCGTCGGCGCCAGCTCTATCTAATTATACTGCATCACTAAATCAGTAGAAACTATTTGCGAAGTTCATTTTGCGAGTTCTCGGCCTCCATGCGCAACAAAGTATCAGTGGAGCAGAATATATAAGAGTCATTCCTGATGTGCCATGAAAGCGCAATTCTATCCTCCCGAGGTCCTTGTGCTCCACACCACCATGTCCGCATACTCGCCAATCGCCCTCATCCTCGGCGCCGGCGCCAACGTAGGCGCCAGCGTCGCCGCAGCTTTTCGCGCAAAAGGCTACAAGGTAGCAACCGTGTCGCGGACAGCCTCGCCGTCCGCAAATAATGAGCGACATCGCATCCACCTCCAAGCCGATCTGGCCGACCCCGAAAGCGTCTCGGCCGTCTTCGAGACTGTCCGCAAGCAGCTCGGCCATCCGAGCGTGGTCGTCTACAACGGTTCGTGTCTTTACTTTATTCGGATCGGCTCCTTGCCACCCTCTACATGGATAGGACAGGATGGGTACCTCGATGGACGCTAATCCAGATAAACAGGCGCCGCAGCCAAATTCGTTGACGCCGACGACCCGCTGCAAATCTCCCTCCAGGACAACCTTCGCGACATGAACGTGAACACATTCAGCGCCCTCGCCGCAGCAAAGGAAGCCGTCGCGTCGTTTGCAGCCCTACCAGAAGAAAGCAAAGCGCCCCGGACCTTCATCTTCACAGGAAATGCTATGAATAATCTGCCTATCCCAGCGCTGATGAGTGCGGGCATGGGCAAGAGCGCTACGGCGCATATGATCATGACAGCTGCGCACGTTTATGCCGGACGTGGATACAGGTGGGGAGTCTGCTTTACATGCTACATCTGACCGGGCGCTGATCAAGGCAGATTCTACTACGCGGATGAGCGCAAGGCTGATGGGACGCCCGTGTATCGTGCTATAGACGGAGAGGCGCACGGAGAGTTCTATGTCGCGCTTTCGGAGAAGGAGCAGGGGCCGTGGCTGGCGACGTTTGTCAAGGGGACTGGTTATGTTGCATTTGAACGCTAGTTCTGTAAAAATATTTGGAGTGGGTCCTTCTTTCCCATGGGGCGTGTCATGTTAGAGTTTTACAAGCTCTTTCTATACGCGTGTAGAATCTATCTCTCTTTTTTTTTTTAAAAAAAAAGTTAAAAGGATGAATCTTCTGGATTATTCTATGCCTAAGTTATTACTACCCCTTATCAGGTAATCTGCCGTGGAATGCCCGTGCGGTCGCACAGAGATTAGCTACCTACATTCTGGTTAACTTTTCTTTCGAAAGCGACATGAGGGTATTCCACGTCAGAATGTGATCCTTGTTATACAGGGATTTACCGTTATGTTGGGCAGGGCATGAAGAAGCAGTGATTGAAGCAGGTGTACTACGCTTAGCAGACACAAGTTCTGAGACGAGAGAGAGGTATGTTATGATACTAGGAGTTGCAGTGAACGCCATCATTCCCGAGACGAGGATATTTTTTAGGTACAATGCCCGACTTTTGTATCACGAGACATGCTGAGCAACAACACAATGATGTAGTATGCAACGGCACATAGGAACTCTCTGCGAATGCCGATACCTGTAATTGGAACATGCATGTCCCTATGTCTACGTTCAAACATATGTATCTGGTGTCCGCAGAATATGCTGATGACTTGACTCTTCCATTCCTTTAGTGCTTACAGACCATGTAATCGAGAGCGAGGTAGCAGCCATGTGTCTCCTCCCCTGGGATGTCATCTAACTTCCGCTACTCGTCGGACTTCCGTTACTTTCGGAATCTGTATGCCCACTTCGACGCCACGTTGCGAGCAAAACACCACACTCTCCACAACTGTGTGCTACGTTCTTCGTACTGGTTATACAGTACGGAATGCAGCACAAGCACTGAGTAAAAAATAGCTCGCCCTCTTCCCAGTCTTGCGTAGTGTTGCCACCCTGGAAGTCATTTATATGTCTTCGCCTCGTATCTCTCTGTCTTTCAACTATCCCCCTCCGTCTCCTTCTTGTTCGCATCAATCCGCACAATAGCCTCCTCAAACAGCCCCAAAAGATGCTTCCAAAACGCCCTATGCTCCTCCTTCTCTTCTTCGTCAACAGAATACCGTCTCGCAAGTACTATCGGAATCGCCACCGCCCCAACTGACTTCGAATAAAGCCGGGGATCGGCTCCATGTTCCAAGAGCAGTTCAATCACTGGGAGGTTCTCAACAATGGATTTCCTGTTAGGCATGTGGGTTTGCCGTAGGCAAGCGTCGAGTGGGCGTCCTTCGTTGTGCCCTACGTGCGGAAGCGTGTCAGGGGCATTGACGTCCTCACCGTTGGCGATGGCAGCGCGGCAGGCGGCCATCATTGTTTCGACGCTGTGGTTGGAGATGGGTTCCGTGATGAGGGGTGATCGTTGCACGGGTTGATCAGGTTGAGTCGGGCCATTTGCGGGTGATGCCTGGGCCATGGTAGCTGAAGAATGCAGGTGGACTTGTGTTCTTCGTTGGTGCGAGAGAAATGGTCAACTTGGAGGTGTATTCTGGGGAAGAAGAATTATTCACTAGGCATATGTTACAAGCAGTTGATGTTTAATACTTGTACGATGTTTCGACGGACACTTTGGCGGAGGTCGGGAGGCGCAGGCCTGGGCGCAAGGGGGTGCGGGCGTTACACGTACACTATACTACGAGGAGACTAGCGCTTAGCCGAGCTGGCCCCCAAGGGACCGTATACGGCGACATTCGCTATCAGTTATCACGTCTGGTTCATCAGCCCACATTTCCAGGCTGCTCCACTGGACGACTTTTCCTGTTCCACAGCGACGGGGTTTTCTCTACCGAACCCAGTGTCCGTGGATCGCCAATGTTTGTGAGCGTTTCCATGCAGGTGATCCTAATTTGTACTGTGTAGGGGAATATTTCGCCGTTGGTGCTGCTATAACGGACATCTAGGTTATCGTAGGATAGCGAATATGGTGTGGACCATCCTGGTACCAAATCAACAGAGTTGCAAACCTATGCTAATACCAAGTAGCGGCTGCTGGGTACGAAGAAGTATCTAGGAACAGCGGATCAGCGTGGAAGTAAACCCCTTGAGCGTGCACAGGGCACTGTTAAAGTTCAAAATGAGATGTCTCGCTTCTGCATTGACCTCACAGGAGCAGAGCCACAGAGACAAGTGTTCAGCGTGCCTAAGCTGACAGCCTGAAGATTTAACTTACGGACATGTAACAGAGATTGCATCATCACGGAATGAGAGGCGCCTGGCGATCTTGCACACGTCTAGCGAATGTTGCTAACTCGTTACTTAGAAGTTAGGTTCTAGGTGTGAGCTGAAGTGATGATTTTCTGCGGACTCCGAGTGGACGGATACGACTCTACCTGGTGCTCAGCCCCCTGAAGAGCCATACACCGGTGTATAAAGCAGTATACATGGAACTTAAGTCAGGTCCGATCACAACCTACCAACCACCACAGTCTCTACTGTCTTCTGCGCCAACTTTTCTTTCATTCGTTCATTTCTCATTTTCATTCATTTCAGACGTCCCTGTGGGCTTCCTTGACGAGATACATCCATCTGTCTTTGATCCCAGAATAGCATCTGACCGTGAGCTCGCATCTTGCCGCCAAAGATGAAGTTCACCAACGCGTTCCTGGCGTCGCTCTTGTTCTTCGGCGTGACGCCTTTGGCTCTCGACAAGAAGAGGGATGAGCATGCTCTTACAACAACCTCTAGCCCCTTCACTACCACATCGACCAGGGCTCTCGTCCCGCCGGACGATGCAGGTGTTGTAGAGATCACGGGCGGCACGCACGATGTCCTCGAGGCCAGGGCCAGGGGTAGCCGAGGTGGTAGTCGTACGAAGACCACACGTCCCGCGCGAACGAAGAAGACGAAAACCAAGCCTAAGAAGAAGGCTAAGGCCAAGAGCAAAAAGACGAAGACGAAGACCAAGTCCAAAGGCAAGCCGAAGTCGACGTGCACAGCTAAACAAAAGAAGGCAGGCAAGTGCAAAGACACATGCACGGCCAAACAGAAGAAGGCAGGCAAGTGCCCGGACCAGAAGAAAAAGAGGAACTGGGAGGTCCTCCGTCCCACTAAGGGCTGCAGGCCCAAGAATTGCAAGAAGTGCGGCAAAGCGACAGGCGCAAAGGGCAGCAAGAAGAGTGGCAAGAAGACCATCAGAGACCTTTCCTCCCTCCGCAGCCTTACTCTTTCCAAGCGTGCTGCTACTTTCGAGCCCGCGTCCAGGGATAAAGCTGGTCTCATGGCTTGGACCAAGGATGTGTGGGCGTCGTCTCCCAAGGTTCTGCATATGCCAGAGAACAGTTTCAAGCCCACCTCCTTCCTCCTTTTTCATAAAGTGGTCCTCGTTGGGTGAAGGCATCAATTTCGTGACCGTCAAGAGCCTGATGGGATGTAAGTCACCTCGGGGGATAAGGCGATAGGTTTGGCCGATCTTTAAACTCTTCAGGCTTTGAATGCTTGAACGACTTAATGATCAGCAGCTAATACACCTACTTAGTCCCCACTCCCGAACGTGTAGATTAAGTATTAACTAAACAACAACAGGTACATCTGTGGTCGCGATCTCTGACGAAGGTGTCTACGTGGTAAGTGACGCCGCAAATCCGTAATTCTCGAAGCGCAGACACTGACTTTCCTTTGCCGCAGTCGCACCATTGGCAGAACACGGTCGGCGATGCCTCGTACAAGGACCTGACCCCGCAATTCGACAACGCCTTCACCAACCCCCTGACAGGCAAGCGCCGCGCCTCCTTCAGGCTCACCCCCGCGCAGAAAAGGATCGCCACAGAATACTTGTCCGAAGCCGAGGTCAAATCCGACGTCGATGACGTGTACCCCACGACGGGCTTCGAGGCTCTCACTGACGTCAAGTCTTCCCTCACCGCAGACAGCAACGTGCAGTCCATGGTCGCTGTGTGGGACGGCGTCGAGGGCACTGGCGACAAGTACAGGACGACTGGGGCGCACATGAAGAGTTTTGTCGACGGCCTGCTGCCCGGGACAGCGACGAAGCTGGTCAAGTACGAGAACACGGAGAATGCTATGGCCACGTCGAGGGACGATAGCGATTACCACGGCAAGGTCATCGTGTCATATGATTCGGCGACGAAGAAGTACCAGGTTTGGATGCCGGCTGCAGATTTGACGGGCCCCATTCTGAAGAACTAGATTACTTGGTTTGCGCATATTGTATTGTGAGCTGCCCAGGATTGAAATGAATTTACGGGCCGGGATGGAAGGATAGAAGGTCTCGTTCCCGGTGTCGGGGCCTAGGAATGGTACTTCTCTGTACATACTTGAGCTTCACTTTGCTCAAATTGTAACACAATCAATCCAACGGGTTCGAAAACGGCCTCATACTACACCGCGAATTTGGGAGCCTACTTGGTGGTGGCCAAATAATTATCATACCAGCTTCTGGGGGAGATGTCGAACCAGAAACAAAGAAGGAGGTGGACTTCGATAACGACAAGGAGCCCTACAAAGTCCGAGTCCTCGATCAAACCGTGGATAATCCGACCTTGGGTATGTTCAGCGATCCATGCTCGACGGGAGGATTCTTAAGTTCCGAAACGACCACCGACCAAAGAAGCGATACTTGTGGTACCTTGCAATCATAAACATCGCCCGACGACGTCGGTGTCGGGTTCCAGGCTGGGAGAAGGATTTTGAGCGCCTAGGCAGCGCTACATGGGCCTCACCTGGTGATTACCTTCCAAAATCCACCATGTATGCTACCAAGCGTAAGATTGGATTTGATACAAACCCTGAAGCAGCTCTCAAGCTAGGACCCGACTTAGAGGGTGGCCTTGAGGAAAGCCCAACTTGCAAGGAAATTGTTGATCGAGTAGCGGTGAATCTCAGTCCGCCTTCAAAGGCTCGTAGACTGAACGCTCTAGTGGACGGGAGTGTATGGAGTCGCGTGCACTCCAGTACATTTCGTCGAACGGAAGCGCACATGAATAACCCATATGACCAATTGCGCGCATTGAACGAGGATGACGACGAGGGCGATGAGGAGAGCGATGATGAGGGCGATGATGAGGGCAATGAGGATGGTGAGGAGGGTGTCAAGGAGGATGATGACGAAGATGCCTTGGGCTTTATCTGGTGCTGACTTACTAACCATGTGTGAACAAGAAATTCTTTGATGGATTCGAAGATCACGCCATATCCTCTTACGGGAGTAAATCATGGTCGTTAAGCAGCGATTGCGTCGAATTTCAATAGTTATCATGTCGCCGCGAAAGTTGCCCAGCTTTCCCACATTTCCACGGTGTTTCCCGTTATTGCCGACAACTAGAAGGTAGTGTCAAGGTCAAAGTCGCCAGGAAACCAGATGGCGGCGTCCTCGATCTGATCTATGGAGCCTGGCAAAGTGTCCAATAGCATATACTGAGGCGTAAATGGCTGGAAGAAATTCTCAGTAACCCCCGAGCATCGCGAACCAAGATCGCCGGCTGTATCAGCTGTCCCGGAGGGTTCAGCAGTATCAGCGTCGTCCCCGGTATCATTCGTATGGTTGTAAGGCGAGCGAAGAAAGTCGTCAGTCATCATCTCCTGCACCATGCGCAGTGTGCCCCGATGTACAACAAGCAACTCAAGACTAGGCATGAGTTCTGTCAAAGCTTCTGCAGACTCGGAGCGCATACGCCTTCTGTTGTTGGTAGCCGCCGTAAGTCCGCTAGGTTCGAATAAGGGAATCTCGCGAGCCAAGAGATCGAAAGCATCGCGGACACATTTCGATTGCGGCCATCTCTCTGCCAAAAGCGACAGAGTAATGCTACAAGCTCGCACGGCTTCCGATACGTCGAGAGACTCATATGTTGGTGATCTTTGTTCAGGGGACGTAGCGAAGTAACAGTATAGCAAAGCAACGCCGCACTTGAACTGCGCGATCAAACCGATCCATAGGTCAGTGAGTGGCCTCTGTCGTTGAAATTTGCGGAATATGAGCAGTGCCTGCGTACATGCCTTGACAGTCCAATCGCCGGCAGACTCGCTTGCGGTCGTCCTCGTGGGCTGATAAAGCATGGCCAGGCTGTAGTTGTAGATCATGTGCAACCACTCGCTGTTAGAAAAGGTTACGACTCGCTTATCAGCATAACGATGGCATAGGGAGCGCCATTTGTCCAACTTTTCGATGACACGCAGTCGCCAGCGGTGATGCGTATCCATTGAGGTCCGAAAATCCCGATGTAGTGTGGTATTGAGTATTTCCGACTGGATCTGTCGGCAGTACACCACATGCATAGCTGCAGATACGCTTGTGAGGCCAGGGAAGCTGGGCGGATCGTTTGGGAAAGCGTCCTCGCAGCAAGTTTCGAGCTTGCTGTCGTCTATGTTTGCGAACAATTTGACGGTAATCTGCGAGTCGGGAATGCAGAACGGAAGGTCGAATACCGCACTAACGGTACGATCGAGAGTATATGCAGACCAGAATATGCGCCGTCTCATCTGAATCAGGACCTTGGACGCGATGCCTATAGAGGGAGGCTCTGCATCGGCCAAGTGAAGCTGTGCCATGACGCAAAAGCGCATTGTTGTTGACACTGCGGATATGATCCCTTCAGTGGAAGGTGAAAACAAGGCGTGCATGCTTAGGAGAAGATGAGCTTGTATGTGTAACAGTCGGTCTGACTGGGCCAAAACCGCAGGAAGAAAATGATTTACTGCAGCATCGTAGAAGTCTTGCTGGCCGTGTTGAGAAGTGCGGGCATGGCCGTTCGCACTTAACAGCAGTCCAAGGGAGTATATGATATTGCAGAAGAAGGCGGTGTACGTGCTTAAACCTTGCTGCAAATGATCCACACGGAGAAATGGGTATCTCGAATGGACTTTTTCGATATACAGAGAAAACAGCGCTTCCCTCTCGTTGGCATTGAGACTGTCTCCGGGGTTCAGGGTAGGTAAAGTGACCGCTGGGCCGATACCCTGAGCAGATTGCTGTAGCGGGGGATTGATACCAAACGGCGAATCTGCATTGGTCCAACTCGAAGAACCTGGTGCAACAGACAGGCCGGGACGACTCTCGTGATGCTGTCCTATGTGGCTCTCTTCTAGGCGAGTGATGCGCTCTTCAAGCGACGCGATGTCCGCAAGGCGGCCCATGGAATAGTTTGCGACATAATCATGACTTTGTAATCCCACGGCAGACGGGGGATCAACGCATTGTTGATTGGATCGAGTGCAATTAGCACAAGGCCTTTGATCGTCGCATCTTTGCTACGTCCAGGTTTAGCGAAGCCTGAGGTCTAAGGGAGCGAGACGCTGACTTTGCGCTTGCGGCATCGCTGACAGGCGTTTGACTTCACTCGTTTGGCTGGTGGAGCATCCTCGCCCTCCATGAAGCAGAGGGTATGATGGATTGGAGGCTGGCACGTTGATAGAGGGGATGTGCGAACCATATCTAATCTCGGCCGAGGACTGGTTAGTGCACCTACTGATTGGTTCGCTTCCGTAGTGGATGGGCACGTGATGCAACCTTGGAAAGACGTTATCGGCCCCGAAAGTCAGTCAGAAAACGCGGGTAACCCTTTCATTTTCTATTAATTCAGCTTGGCCCTACGTCTCACTAGTGATTTCTCTACCTGCTACAACATCGAAAAAGGCGTCTGCGAGATAGCCCCCTCGTGCCGTTGGTTTCCCGTGTTTATCGGTAGGCATACTCTCAATAGCGGGCTTCGCAACGTCACGCATATAGCCCGCCATGCCCTCCTCTGCAAATGCTTTTGCAAATCGTCTCGCATGCAGCGATAGCCCTTGAGTAGCCCAGATGGGCTGTACTTGCCACACGATGCCGTAGTCGCGCGCGATATCGGAGTGGAAGGAACGCAAGTCGTCTGGGCTGTACCCTCCTTTCGCGAAATCGTAGGCACCCATGAAGCCGAATGCAAAAAGACGGTCGGGATACACAGCGCGTACGCCCATGTGGAAGCCGTGCATATCCTTCTTGTTTGGCTTGTCCTGCCGGCTCCACGTTACATCTCCGAATGGCGCAGCCAATATAGCTCGATCGATAACTTGCTGTGTGCTCCATTGCAACATGTACTGCCCATGTGGCGTCCTAGGCAGCTCCCAGTCGAAGAAGATATCCTTGCCGGTTACACCCTTTGCAATGGTTCGTCGCTGCAGTAGGGTGACGACCTTGTCTGCAACCTCGGCTATATATGACCTGTAGTGCTCTTCAGTGGCACTTGCCTTGACAGCTTCATCGAAGGTCATCAACACTGCTGTCGTCTTCCAATCTTCCTTGACGGCGAGATAATCTTTACCCGACTCCTTCCCGGCGTTGATCGCTGCGACGAACGACTGTACTGGCTTCGTGGCGCCGAGAACGTAGGGGTGATCGCGTGGATCAAGAACACTGGATATGAATTCGGCGTTATCGCTATCGCATCGACAGAGAAGCATTGTATCGGCACTGTGATTTTCCATGAGCGTCCATTCACAGTAGGAGGTCACGGACGTTTACCCCATGATGTCAAAGGTCATGCGCACCGTCTTCAATCTGTCCAAATACTCGCATGTTGGAACGATCGTTCGACCCTCGCCATTTGTAAATTTCTTTAGTCCCATAGCCAGGTCGTCGATGTGGATCATGGCGACACCACTTTCTACAAAGCTCCTCACCGTCTTCATACAGCCTGTCAGGGTTCCGAATCCCATATCACAGTCTGCAACGATCGGGAGCATATAGTCGATGCACTCGAGCAAGTTGCGGTCGGCCTCATCGTAGCGCATGCGCAATTGCGTCTGACGTTGGTCGTGAAACAGTTGCGTGTTGAAGATGCGCTTCACCACCGACGGCACCAGGTCCGACGGATAGTCTGCATGGTCTTCACCCGGCCAAGCTGCGAGCGACAACCCACACAGAGCCCCAGAAACATATATTGTTTGCACTACGTCATGTCAGTCAATGTGACATGTCTCAGCACCTTGGGAGACTCGCTGGCTTGGGTCATCTCCTTGGCTATCAAGGGCTCAGTTGTGCCAAAAGTGAGCTCATATGTGCCTTTGGCATTGTGTTCGTTGAGGATGCGCCATAGCTTGCGACCTTGTATGCTGGAAGCATACTCCTGCTTGAAGCCGACATTGCGCAGAGCAGCAATTGATCTCGCGGAATATGGTCTGCGATTGTCACAAGTTAATAAACGGGTCACTTGCTTCTCATAATGATCGCACCTAGTAATATGCTTTTGCCTATCAGTCTGCCACCAAGCTTCGATGAATTCGACTTCGGCATCGAAAGCCTCTTTCTCTCTCTTGGTGTCAGGCCACTTTTTAGTCATGACAACAGGTTGAGCAACAGGTGTTGAGGGCTGGCTGAAGTTGCCGTGACTGGAAGTAACGCTTTCATACATGTTACAGTGCCCCATCAATAACGCTCTCGGCATTATCCGAATCATCGGCCTTGCAAGCTTCTAGTCTCTATTCAGAAAGTCTGACATTCGCGTTGGAAGCACAATCGTCGGATGCGCGCCCCTAGCGCCCGATCAACCCCGATGAGCCCGACACGGGAGGACACATCGGAATGCATTTGTCCGATGTTCAGTCGCGACGATCAATCTCCCCATGATGGCTTGAAAGATATGAGAACGGGTC
Organism: Didymosphaeria variabile; assembly: GCF_027946475.1. Classification (NCBI taxonomy): domain Eukaryota; kingdom Fungi; phylum Ascomycota; class Dothideomycetes; order Pleosporales; family Didymosphaeriaceae; genus Didymosphaeria; species Didymosphaeria variabile. The sequence goes on along the minus strand of NW_026611628.1, from coordinate 2,283,244 downwards.
GTGTACGTTGATGTCTCGGTACACAAACCTCAATATCATGAGCGTGGTACCCTCGGGCGACGTCATCAACTTACAGCTGGGGTGGCCCTCGCCACGCCTCTTCGCTGGTGCTTCCCTGCTTCAAGGCGCTACCGAAGTGCTCACCTCCGAGGCGGAAACAGCGAAAGCTCTAATCTACGGTCCTCACATTGGCCACCCACCACTACGAGAAAGCATTGCCCAATGGCTCTCGAAGACCTATAATGTTGCTACCAACATGGATCGCATCTGCATAACCAACGGCGCGTCCGCAAATCTATCAAACATCCTACAGAAGTTTACCGACCCAATATACACACGCCAAGTTTTCATGGTCGAACCAACGTATTTCCTAGCCTGTCCAATCTTCGAGGACAACGGATTCCGTGGGAAGTTGAAAGGTGTGCCTGAGAGTGCAGATGGTATCGATATTGCATTTTTGCGTGACGCACTGCAAGCAACAGAGGCAGTTGCGGTAGCCGAGCAGAATATGACACCGAAGCTCAAGTCTGGAAAGACATACGTCAAAGTGTACAAATATGTGATTTACGTGGTTCCGACTTTCGCCAACCCGAGTGGGAAGACGATGAATTTAGAATCGCGCAAGAAGCTTGTAGCATTGGCAAGAGAGTTTGATGCTCTGATTGTATCGGACGATGTGTATGATTTTCTTAGCTGGTCGGTCGACCCTACCGCGACTGACCATGTCTCCGGGTCAGTTCCGTTGCGACTAGTCGATGTCGACAGCGCGATGGAAGGATACAGCGAGTTTGGGAATACAGCTAGCAATGGATCTTTCTCGAAACTCATTGGTCCTGGGGTCCGAGTAGGTTGGACTGATGGTTCACCGGCTTTCGCCGTTGAGCTGTCTGAAGTGTAAGTCCTCTTTCGAAATATGCATTGGAAACATCAAGCTCACGGAATCTGAACATAGTGGATCCTCAAGCTCTGGTGGTGCTCCGTCCCATCTTACATCTACCTTCGTAGACAAGATGCTCCGGAATCACCAACTGCAGATGCATATTGAAAGTGTGCTTATACCCGTGTACCGTAAGCGATATCATGCTCTTATGAGTTGCATAGATGCGGTACTTCTTCCGCTCGGCGTTGTGGTTGAATCGAACGCGCCTACAGGTATCGCCGGCGGGTTCTTCACCTATATACGTTTACCCGAAGATTTGCCCGCCGCGAAGATTGTAGCCGCTATCGCGTGGAGAAAGAAGCAACTACGTATTGCCTTCGGACATATGTTCACCGTTTCTGGAGACACGGGTAGTTTGGCAAGGGGCGAGCAAGCTCAAGGGTTTACCAAATGCTTGCGGTTGTGTTGGGCATGGCATGAAGAAGAAGAGATTACAGCGGGCGTACTACGGTTATCAGAGACGATTTCTGAAACGAGAAATATGTCAAAGCGTGGTATCGGATTCGAAGAATATATGACAATAGGGATTCGCTGAATATCATCTACTTTATTGAGTCTCTTCTCAAGGCTGGGCCAATTTCGTCGATATCTCGTTAATCGATGAAGCTTGTTTCGCCATACCAGTCAGAAGAAGTGCCATATCTCGACCAGACATGGCAAACCTTATGGACGAGTGTCTCAATGCAAAAGCCTCGATCAAGTCGGGCCTTGGCTCAAGTCCTCCAAGCCCAACAAACACCTTGCGCCCGTTCACGCTTGCTTTTTTCGCAGCAAACGAGATCCGTGCAACAGTTGAGTGAAAAAGCTCCGCGTCATATTGACCTGGTATTCCAAGTTCCATGCATAAATCTGCACATCCAATCAAAAGAGCATCAACTCCAGGCACCGCCGCAATAGCCTCGACGTTGGCCACCCCTTCATTTGTTTCGATCATGGGCATGATCAGGACTGCATCGTTCACTACTTCCGCGATGGTATCGTACGTAAAGTTAGTCGCATATTGTGTCATCGGCTGGACCATCGTAACAGATCGTTTGCCCTGTATGTCTTTAGTGACTAACAGCTTTCACTCATTAGGAGGGGATACTTACCATGGGTGGAAACTTCCCCGCATTTACACACATACGCGCCTGCTCAACATTGTTCACATGAGGCACAATGATGGACTGTGCGCCTGCGTCTAGGCACCGGGAGATCCATTCAGGTGCACATGTAGGTACGACAACCATCGGTGTTATCCTAACGCACGATCAGTATCATGGGCGTATATGTTCGGGAGGCTGTCCGTACCCAACGTTCAAAGATGAAATAGCAATATCTCTCATTGTTTCCATTCCCATGGCCATGTGCTCCAGATTCATAAGCACTGCTTGATACCCTGCTCGTTGTGCAATCAAGGCCATCTCGACTGAGAACGCAACCCGGAGGCCGAATGAATGCGCCAACGCGTTGCGCTCCATTGTGATTTTCACGAGATTCGGGCGGCATGTTTCGCGAGCGGCGTTGAGTTGTTCTGGAGTAGGGGCCATACTGTCAATCTGCTATCAAGTCGTGGATGTGAATCCTCTTCTTCTCCAATATTAAAGACTAGAATTGAAGATTACAAGCCAAATAGAGTGAAGGGTCACTGCTGAGCTCAGAAATGTGTTCGGAGACGGCCCTATCTCGGCCCTAATCTTATCCTTCTGTACCCCACACTGACTCCCCACCGTTTGAACAATTGGCAGGGTGCTAACCGGCTATCCGTGATAGCAGATAGCTAGAGAGCCAAGAACGATGGTGATTATGTTGGCGCGCTGCTTTGCTATCTTCGTATCAGCGGATGTTGATAGGCGAGCTTCGGCGCCCATCGGCGCTGCCCCGACAACCCACGACTTCTACGAAAGCCGAATCTATATCTGGACTACCAGCGTGACATCCAGTATCATTTCAACGGGGAGAGGCTGCCTCTGAGCATTTTCAAATTTACATTCGAATCAAGATGGAGATTGAGAAGAAGCTGAACATCCCAGACCCGAGGCCTGTCGACGTTCATGAAGGCATGAGCGAAGATGTTCGACCACCACAAGAATTCTCTTTCTGGAAGCGGTTTCTTATGCACCTTTGGGACGCAGACCAGCATCTCAAGAGTCCAGAAGTCAGTCTTATCTAAAGAATAGCTGCAACATCTTGGGACTGATCAAAATTTACAGGAGCGGAAACTGGTTCGAAAGCTCGACTTCGGCATCCTCATCTGCGCCACGCTCGGTTGGTGGATGAAATACATCGACCAAGCTAACATTGCTAACGCTTGTGAGTCAATAAATGGCTATGATACATGTGGCTGTGTTTACCTTCGATGCAGATGTCACCGGAATGAAAGAGGACCTCAAGATCGAGGGAAACCAATATACATACATGTTGAGTGGGTTGACCAGATATACAACACATATAATAGCTGATTATGACAGTGTGTTACACTGTCGCATTCGCTATCATGCAGATTCCGTCTAATCTGATCGCTCTGAAAATCCGCCCTCGATACTGCATCGTCGCGTGCGAACTCGGATGGACAGTCTTTACGTGTGCAAGCTTCTTTTCTATTGTCAAGACCACTAATTGACATGACCAGATTCGCCCAAGCTGCAGCACAATCTCCAAGCCACATGTATGCGTTTCGATTTATGGTTGGTCTTTTTGAATCGGGGTTCTCGCCTGTCATCATCTTCTTGCTCGGGTCGTGGTACACGAAGACAGAACTCGCAAAGCGAGTCGCAATCTGGCACATCACCGGCTTCTTCGGAACGGCTACCTCGGGTTTCATGCAAGCTGGAATACACGCCTCGCTCGACGGCCACCTCGGTCTTCCTGGATGGCGCTGGCTTTATATCATATGCGGGTGTATGAGCCTGCCAGTCGCTCTATCTGTCTGGTTTCTCTTACCTGATTATCCCAGCAATTCCAAAGTTTGGTACTTGACCGAGGCAGACATTGATCTTGCAAAGCGTCGCATGGACCGGCAAGGCCGCGCGAAAGTGACTGGCGTAATTGACCTCAAGTTGATGAAACGCATGTTCGGTAGCTGGCGATGGTGGGTTATGTGTCTCATGTACATCTTCTATGGAAACTCTTGCCAAGCGAACCAGTACTTTTCGGTTTACCTCAAGAGCGCCGGTTACAGCGTCTCGCAGCGCAACATCATTCCTGCGTGTTCGAATCTGGTTACTATGGTCACTGATTATGCTTGGGGTTTTGGTTCAGATGTCACAGGAAATCGCCTGTATTGGATGGTTGGACCACTTCTGGGGACCACTGTTGTAGGGAGTTCGATCCTCATACATTGGGGCACTTCAGACACCGCCAGAATTGTCGCATTCTTCTTCCTCTCAGGGGGCTATGTCACGGCCGTCACCTGGGTAAGTCACCTCGAAGCTGTGTTATGTGTTCTTGGATCCCATTAACTCGCACAGACATGGGCTAACGAGATCAACACCACAAATGCGGAAGAGCGAGCGCTTACTATCTCCTCGATGAACGGGCTCTTCTATGCTACGAATTCGTTCCTGCCGATCTTGATTTTCCCTCAGACTACGGCACCAACATTCAAACGCGGGTTTCCATCCATCCTATCGTTTGCCCTCGTGGCAATTGCCTTGATGCGTAAGCTATCCTCGTCCCTTTCGTCATACATCTTGCCCTTAGATTGCATGACAGACTGCATGGTAGACTGACGGACGTATGCATCCCGTAGTGGTGGCCGACTACCTCCATCGACGTCAGCTTCAACAAGAAGAAGCTAAAGCGCGGCACGAAATTCCATCAGAAGTAGTAGAGATGCCGACGATGGAGGAAGCGAAACTCAAGTAAACAAAGTGGAAGGGGTACTTATGGAAGAAAGGCCGGAACTCTAGTGAATGGGTGTTTGGGCTTGATGATGTGGTCAATGTGCAGGTAATAGAGCTCGAAGTGAACATGCAAAGATCAATGAATAGATAGAAACAAACTTTAGTATACTTAAACTTCTATCATTCCAAATAACCTAGCTATAAATCAATAATTAAGCTTCTTCCATTCCTTACTTCGCTCCCAAGCTGCCGCGATCTTCAGGCACGTCGATTCATCAAAATGCTTACCCACAATCTGTAAACTTGTAGGCAGCTTTGTCTCTGCATTGTCTTGGGCAGGAACGAAGCCCACGGGAAGGGTAAGAGCGGGGTGACCCGTCGCGTTGAAAGGTGCTGTGTTGAGGACGGTACCTGCTACACGCAGCAACCTTTGTAAAGGACTAGCCGTCTCGTCCTTCAAGAAAATGCGCGGAGCAGGGAAGGGTATAGTGGGCATGACCAGAGCGTCGAGCGAGCCCAGAACAGCGTCGTAAGCACGACACTGTCTTCTGATAACGTTGGTTGCCTTTGCGTGGACTAAGAATCCGTACTTCTCCATGACGTACAGGTGTTTCATGTAGAGGTTCTTCGCGCCAGCACCAAGAGAGTCGAATTTCTCTTGTGACAACGAAGGCTCATAGGATTGCGCGCGATCGGTCATCTGCAGACCCTTGCGGCCGGTTTGATCCCCGAGAAGGCCATCTCGGCTGCCAGCGAGCGCTTGCACGCACGTCCAAGCGCTGCAGATCTTGTTGTGTTCTGGGATTGAGACTTCGGTGATCTCAGCACCAAGACTCTTCAGGTCATCGATTGCAGAACGCACGGCCTTATCGACTGAGGGATCCATGAGGGACATTTCGAATCCTTCCTTCAAAACGCCAATTTTGAACGATGTGAGAGGTTTCGAAGAACCGTTGGAGGCTCCAAGGAACTCATCAAGGTGTTTCGTGTATTTCAGTGTCTCAGGAATCATGTTGTAGGGTTGCCTATCATCGAAGCCATCGGGCCCAGCAATTGCCTCGAGCAAGGCGGCGTTGTCTCTCACGGATCTTGTCATTGGGCCACAATGGTCAATGTCTGCGTGCAGACTCAGTATTCCACTGTATGGAACAAGGCCCCAAGTGGCTTTGAAGCCGACGAGACCGCAATACGATGCTGGAATGCGAACGGAACTATGTGATCATGTCAGCATTCAATCATTTGGTTTAAGAGATGGAGTCATTAGCACCTACCCTCCCTGGTCGCAGCCAAGAGCCATATCTGCTGAGCCAGTCGCAACGACTCTGCCCGATCCACTGCTGGACCCACCACACGAGTAATTGTCCGCATAAGGGTTATGTACAACGCCGGTCCAGGAAGTATCTGACGAGGGTTCCATACATGCTGCCTCGCAGGTCGCTTTGCCAACAATGATACCGCCGGCATCCATGATACGGGTTGCAACGGTTGCATCGTAAGTGGGAACCCAGGGACGAGCCAAAGGATCGAGTCCATTGAGTGTTCGCATGCCAGCAAATGCGATGTTATCTTTCAATGCAATTTTCTTTCCAGCAATGAGCGACGAGGTAGGCGCCGTGCTTTTTGCGATGCATGTTGTCGCCCAAGCTCCTTTGTCGCTTTGAGTGGCATCTGGAATAGCTATGTCTGTCCGTGGATATTTGGATAGGTCGGGAACAGGAAGATCATCCTCTTCTTGCAGAATATCCTGAATGCTCTGCTCAAAACTACCCAGAAGAACAGACCAGTCGTCTAGTTCTGATAGAGGAACCTGGAGTCCGGCCTTTGATATTAAATTCTTGACTGTTTCCAATTCAAGCTTAGCAGAGCTGTCGGCCTGTTATTAATGAATAGTCTGGCGTGATTTGTCGACAGACTGACCTTGGAGGTGATACAATAGTCATCGTTGCAGGACTGATGATGATTTGACTTGTTTGATCTAAAGAAACCAGGGCCAGACGCAACGTCAAAGCGGAACAAGTATCAATATATGAACACAGGGACACAGAGTCGTTGAAAGAGCTCAAGACCTCTTCAGATAGGCAGAGTCGCGCCGTCTACTCTAATTCTACCGTGATAGAGTTTATCAACGCTGTTGATATAGTGAGACCCACAGTTGCAGGCGAGGCATGCTTTATGCCTATCTTATTGTGGGAACGCCGATCAATAACATCAAAGGTTGTGAATATGATTACCTTTGTAGACCTGCGCGGTGTCTCTCCGGACTTACTATGTATGTGCGCCCTGCCTTATCGTTGGAACCTAACCAATGGGATCAAAGGCAGTTTGAATAATCACAATACCGAATGCGGGGTCGTGCGTAGTGTCCGGAGGAGAAGCGCGCAGGACCCGTCGGAGGAGATACGCGCACCGTCGGCCCCATCTTATCATCGGGATGATGTCGATCAACATATTCAAGTTGCATTTCTTCAGCTGCTATTATGATATGGCACATGGTACTGATATTCCATGCCGACTTGGACTGTTCACCTGCCCGAATAGTTTCCGCGCAATTACATGACGTCATACTCTCTCCCAACCGGCAGCTAGATCGGTATATGCACAGTGTAATATCGACGATTGGGGGGTACAGATGGGATGTTTGTTGGATATCACGTGCCTTGCACAGAAGTGTTCAACTGTACTGACTGACTGGAACACTCATTTTTGAATGAGTTTTCTCACAAATCGAGAAATCCAAGGGTACAAAACACATCTTAGTGTTACTGCTGCAATGTGAAAGTGCCGCCCGGGCAGAGTCGATCGCGCGATAAGCCAGCCATGTGTCTTCATTAACAGCTTCCCAACAATCACGCTAGAAGTACACATGGTCTAGCAGCAGTGGCATTTCACACGCGCTTCTGTCGTTATTACCATAGCCACTTCCTTTAAGTATATCCACAAATTGAGACGCTAGTTGGCTTTGCTCACCACAAACACAACGCTTTAGCTCGACGAGTGTCGTTCCAATCTAAGGATTAGTTTCATATAGAAAAGAGCGCGCATAAAGAGAATGCAAGACCGCTTTGAATGTAAGAAGTTTACCAAGTCTGTGGTTAGCGAGTTCTGCCGAGTAACCCCAAATGTACGCTAGCCTGCTTGCTTTGTAATACACTTGCGCGGTGATCCCTGAACAGATAGGTGCTATCATCGGCCTTGCCATATGATGGCAGCAAGTCTCCGAGCAACTATGACCTAGCCCAAGAATTGTCGATCTTCGCATAGATAACGCCCATAGTCTTGGTTCACATCACTTGTTCGGTCTTCTCTAGCGATTCGGATAATATGATAGGCGTGCGATAACAACGCGAGACAATCGTAGACTTAGACTAAACAAATCGTATCTGTTTCCTTATATCACATGTAACCTTCCCTGGACGTCGCCTGTCGTTCATATAAACCAGCGTGGGAGGGAGAATTCTGATCTTGAGGACACGACGATATCATCCCTACTTACTTGTTGTGTGGGACTCTTGTGATTCCTTGGAGCACACTTGTTCACCTCCGCCTACTCTATGTGCAGCGTCCTCTGCTCGAACACGCAACTCCTTCGCTCGAACTCAACGGAATGTCCTTGGAGAAGCTCCCGAAAGGGGCCGACAATGCGTCGGTGCACTCGCCGACGCCTTCAGCCATCGAAGGCACCGTTCTACCCATCCATAGCGAGAAAGAAGTCTTTAGTGCTGGTGAAGGCGATGTCAACTTCCGGAACGTCAGCTGGCAGCGGGCGGCCATCTTCATGCTAAAGATGACCTTCGCCACCGGTGTCCTGTCATTGCCAGCAAGTTTGAATTCTCTGGGAGGTGTCGCTGGAGCAATCTTCATCGTCTTCTGGGGTGTTGTTAATGCCTACATGGCCGTGCTTCAGGGCCAGTTCAAGATTCGCCATCCTTCGCTGCACACCGTGGCCGATGGTGCGCACATTGCTACAATGGATCTGTCAGGTGGTTCCAAGCGATGGGCCATGTTTGCCAAGGAGATCACGGAATTTGTCTATCTGGTCTCCTGGCTGCTCTGCACTGGCCTCACAGTTCTTGGTATTTCCATTGCAATGAATGCTGTTTCTGACCACGGTACCTGCACCGTGGCCTTTGCATTCGTGGCCTATCTGGCCGTCGCCATCCTGGGCAGCATCCGCAAAATTGAAAAGACGGCTTGGATTTCTTGGGTTGGTTTCGTCTCCATCGTTGCTGCCATTCTCATCGTCTTGATTGCCACGGCCATCCGAAGTCGTCCGGCTGCAGCACCCCCGACAGGAGACTTTGTCCTTGGATTCCGAGCTTTCCCACTTGCTTCAGTTTCCTTCTCAAGCGCGTGGTCCGCGGCGCTAATAATATACGCGTCTTCTGCAAACACCTCCGGTTACGTCCCGGTTATTTCCGAGATGAAGTATCCTCAGCACTACTTCAAGGCTGTATACGTTACCATGTCCTGGATCATCGTGTCCTACATGATCATCGGCATGGTCATGTACCGCTATGCTGGACAATGGCTTGCGACTCCTGCCCTCGGGTCTGCCGGTCCTACCATCAAGATCATCTCGTACGCCGTCGCTCTTCCCAGCCTGCTTGCCTCAGGAATGATATGTGTACACATTTCTGGAAAGTCGGTCTTTGTTCGCGTGTTACGCAATTCAAAACACCTCACTGCCAACACCTGGCAGCACTGGACTGTCTGGCTGGCCTCAACGTTTGGCACGGGCCTCATCGGCTGGGTCATCTGCGAGGCGATTCCTTTCTATGGATCCTTGGTTTCCATAATTGGTTCCCTCGGTTTCGGTCCGTTGGGTATCTGTCTTCCCGTTATCATGTGGTACAGCATGCACAGAGGCTACCGCAAGGGAACCCCAAAGCAGAAGGCTCTCTGGGCTTTCCACACAGCCATCTTAATCATGGGTTTGTTCGTCACTATTGGTGGTACTTATGCGAATATTGTCATGATTGTCCAGCAATTCCAAGATGGAACTGTTGGCGGCGTCTTTGAATGCGCTGACAACAGCGGAACTGTTGATTCGTAGAAATTAACACAGAGGCCTCGGAATGTCTGATGTGTTTCACAGTTGCAAATGATATTGTCTTCGCGAGCTCTAGTGTAGTCATGTAACAAGTCTTTCTGAGTGTAAGATCTCTATTCAAGCGGTTGTAGATTTCCATGCACTGCAATTCTATAACTTTGCCTTTCCATGACTTGGCAGCTGCTGCGTGTGTGTATTGAAAGTGCATCCTTACCTCGGACAGGTAGAGGAGCGTAAGAGCTGAACACTTCCATGACTTTGAGTAGGTAACGGCTTAATGGGATGTTTACCCCTCAAACCGATCGAAATAAGGGGTGTGGGCTAGGTCGGGCACCCGTGTGATGGGGCACGGATAATGATCTGACAGCGACTGAATTCAGATGGGACGTGAGTGGCCGTAAAAGGTCTTTCATTCATTAACTTGCGCATCGCATTGCTCTCGAGTGTCAATACGATGAGTATTGCGCTTTCGTATCAGGTGGGGAAGGGTACCTATCGAGGATATACAAAGCAAGACTGAATGTGGATTAATACAATCGTCGAAGGTAATGCGCGTGTTGCATTGCTGAAGCAGCTCAACTTTTTCCCCCGTCTATTTAGAAGCCCCTGAGTCTTTACAATACTATAGCTAGAATCAATTTCTAATGCTAGCCAACATTAGTCTACCAACGGGCATTGGGTATAGGCCAGAGGATTAAGGTAAAGAGAAGTACCGCCAACATTCTCGTATATTCATTCATTGATTATCTCTCCTATGTGAGGTAAAATGTTAAACAGATCTCTCAAACGAATAGTAGAACTAAACTAACTTCTACTAATCACTGGAGAAGTTTGAAGAGAATTATAAATTACAATTAATGAATAATATTATAGTAACCGTATATATAGACATCTAGGTATTAGAAAAAGAACAAAATCTATCTAATAAAGATATAGCTTTTAAAGTCTCTATCCCATTTCTATATCTACACTCATAGGTAAACAGTCGTCGTTATAACCGCAGGGCCACACACAGGCAGTGGCGCGGACGCAGGCTTCTGCGAGAGCTGTGGTGCGGGCGAGGGAGCCTCTTGGGCTTTAGGGGCTTTAGGAGCCGCCGGCGCTTTAGAAGCCGGCGCGGGCGCAGCAACAGGGGGCAGAGCGGCATTGCTCTTAGTCTCCTGTGGGGGCGCCACAGCACCGGTAACGGTGGCGTACTCGCTTAAGGTCGAGGTGACCGACACGATGGTGAGGATGGTGGTCGGATACGCGGGTGCGTAGCCGCTATTGCTCTGAATGGCATTGGCGGACACGACGGTGCGAATGGTGGTCGGGTAAACTGCAGTGGAGTCGCTGACCAGGGCGAAGGAAGCGGGGGTCGCGATGGAGGCGGCGGTGCTGTTGGCCCAGATAGGGGCTACGACGGAGGTCGCGTTTGCTCCGGTGATGGAGGAGATGGCGACTGTGGAGGCGTTGGCGCCGGTGGGGGCGGCAATTGTTGTGGAGTTGATACCAGTGGGGGTAGCAATGGAGGCAACAACGGAGGTGCTGCTGGCGGCAATGGGTCCAGCAGATGATGAGGTGGCGGTAGCACCGACAGAAGAAGCAACCGACGAGGAGGCGGCATCGCAGAGAGCGGCTGCGGCGTCGACCTTGCTAACGACCCAGGTCGCGGCGTCATCGGTATACAAGTCGAAGTAGTCTAGATGCTGGGTGACGTTGTCACCGCCAGCGCAGATGGGATCACCCGCCCCGCAGTAGTTACGGAGAACAGATGCATATGCGTTGAGACGCGCGAGGCTGTCTGCATCGCGGGGGTCCGCCTGCAGGGAGGCTCCGTCGAGGACGTTGTAGGACTGGTCGGCAGTGTGTCGGGGGTCTCCCCATACAACAGCAGCAGCAACTTCATCACGTTAGACCCGTTTCGGATTCACGTATACGATCCCAAAGAGGGAAGGGGTTTGGTTTCACTCACTGGCTTTTCCGGCCGCAGAGGTTCTGTCAATCCCCGTGCTCCCGTCCAAACACCCACCACCTCCAAGCACATCGCCCATAACGTTGGCTCCCTCTGAGTACCCTCCAAGCACAATATGTGTGCAGGGGCACTGCGCCTGGAACGCAGTAATCTGTGAGATGCCGTTGGCATCACCCTCGGCCACCTGCGTGCAGTAGGGGCCGCCGAGCGTGACGTCAAACTGGACGTCGATGTAGTCGCACGTCTTGCCCTCAGCAACCAGCTTGGCGCAGGTGGCGTCGAGGAACGGCGTGGTGCGGCCGTCGTGATAGGGGGCATCGTTTCCACGGGCGAAGAATATGACCGTGTCAAGACATTCCGCGGTGAGCTTGGGGGTTTCGCTGGCTTGCGCGGCGACGAGGCCGACAGCGCCAAGAGCGAGGAGAGCGAGTGACATTGTATTATGAGTATGCCTGTGTATTAGGGCAAACGAGTGTGGAGGTGAAACGCAAACAAGATCCGAATACTAGGTATAGATATAAGGATGAATGAGCCAAGTACAAAAGACTGGGGAAGAGGACCACCTTTAAGGCAAAGTTCGCATCGCAGGACCACTGTGCCGAAAAGTTGTCCTGACAAGCGCTCAACGGCTCTCTACGCTACGGCGCAGTGCCATGTGCGGTGGGGCTCCCAATATTGACGGGTACCTGTTGCCGTCTCCGGTGGCAAAGCACGAGACTCCATACTCGGCCCCAGCAGCTACTGTGCTTCTCTCGGAGCCGTCGGATGTCGGCCAAAACTAACACTACTTACCGTCGCAACCACAGTATTACAGTTCGGAGAACCGAGCACCAGCCATTGAGGCCGAGGACGTACTGGAGTGAGCGATCACGTCCGTACTATATAAAAGTACGTCGCACTCTAGTATGAACCGTCTTTTACGCGGGAGGTTGCAGATAGCCGCAGATCCTGCACGTCTAGTTCAGAAGACATGGTATTGGAAGGAATTTGTACTCGCCGTTGGTCCACGAGGTTCAGATAGAGATCTTGTGTACCGGTGACGGACATCTGCCTTGATGGTTCCAAAGCTTGTATTCTTGGCCTCGATTAGCGACATTCCGACATCCTGTTCACGAGGCATTGCCGTAGTCCCAGCCTCACGCCGGTCCACGGGTAGAATTTATTAGCGGTGGTGCCTGAAGATCCTGCTCGACAGGTACCCACATATCTAGACCTATTGAAGTTACTCCCCGTTTTTCTAGTGCAAAGACTAAGCACGGCTTATTCAGCATGTTGGGCCTATTTTTAAGTCACTCCAGGCCGTAGCCACCGCAGACGTCAAAAATGGCTTCGCGGACGTGGTCTGCGGCATCTTTTCGATCGACGTCATAGTGCAAATTGACGTGAAGACCGTCCTCTTTGGCCATGCGGAACTCTTCCGCAAAGAGCAACGGCGGCTTTTCGAAGTCGTTCGCTGCAAGCCCCACCGCGTGGGACAAGCCCTGGAGCCCTACCCGGCGCCGCCAGCTGACCTAGCCCATGGTCTTGCAGCAGTATATGCACCCAAATCTTCCCCCAACGGACGATCCCGCAGAAAGCAGAATATCCAGATACTCTTTATGCCGTACTTTTCCAGCCCATATTTTTGCGCGCCGAGATGGCCATTGAGGACAATTGGCACCAAACTACCACGCTCCGTATGTGCCTACGTGTCAAAGAAAGACTCACAACATCCAACATTCATCTCGGCACAGCGAGAGAAATATTACATGCTTAACTCGTAGAAGTCGTCTTCAGTGACCAAGACTTGGCAGCCGGCGAAGAAGGTCTCCAGGAAAGTCGGGCGAGCATCATCACCGTTCACTTCTTTGCGGTGATTGTATGTCACTTGATCTTGACAAAGTTAGTAACTTTAGGTACGGAGCGTGACACTGTGCCCATTAAATCGAATCAGTACACGGTCTTGTTCTTGTAATGGTCGAGGGACTAATCATGAGTCTAGCAATTCTTCATATGTCGCGTATCAAAGCTTGATATTGTTGCGATGCGTCAATTTCCATTGAAGGGCCGGCGTTAAGGCTCCTTCTATATGTATATGGAGTTCCACTTTCGAGAGGCTCTACTGATGAAAGGGGATATTTGGAGGCCGTTCATCTCTGGGGTCTGTGAAGATTCGTGGTCAAACGTGGCACTTGGTCATGCCTTTTTCAATATATGGTTTACAAAGTCCCAAACTCGGCCATGACTGTACAGTGATACGCGGGGTTTTCGAGACATACTGGACATACCTAGCAAGGATGCGAGATAAGGAAAGATCTTCAGACAACATTTCGCTTACGTCCGCCGTCCATCCCAGCTTTCGCCTAGCATTCCCCCACTTATCTTCTCCCCACTTTCCCTTTCGTGTGTTCGGACGTGGGCAACCCCGCCGATATCGTTGGTTGGCGACAACAAGCCGGCTTGGCTGTGATAAGAATGTTACCTTCACTGCTTGGTAAAGCCACATAAGGTGGCAGGGGACAGTATATCTATGTCGTCGTCGCTACCTGCAGCCTTGACATAGATTTACGAGCCCAAGTCTGGCGCTATGGACACCGTTAAGCAGACAGAGGTTACGGCCACACAGGAATCACCAGATGCGACCCGGCAGCTACATGGCCACACCGATGCAGAACAGGAAGCGCTGGCACAGCGTGTCTTGCGCAAGATCGACTGGCGCCTCATACCTCTTATGTTCATCACGTACAATCTGAATTTCATGGACAAGACCATTCTGTCGTCTGCTGCTGTTTTTGGTTTGAGAGAAGACAATGTGGGTACCTCGTCTACAATAGATAACATCGAACTAAACTAATCGCTTCGTAAAGGGCTTAGTGCGTCAAGAGTACTCGTGGGTGTCAAGCGTGTTCTACTTTGGTTATTTTTTCTGGGAATACCCAACTACCTATCTCATCCCCCGAGTTCCCGTGGCCAAGTACCTCGCTGCCAACACACTCTTCTGGGGTGCCATCGTGGGACTCACAGCTGCGTGTACCAACTACGGAGGCCTCATAATCGTGAGGTTCCTCCTAGGTGTGGCTGAAGCTACCATCACTCCGTCTTTCATGTTTATTACCAGCACATGGTAGGTCTGCTCGCACATGTTTGACCTATCTGTACTCATATCGACAACTCTCAGGTATACACGCGACGAAATACCAACCCGGACCGGATATTGGTTTGCCGGCAACTCGATTGGTGGTCTTATCGCGTCATTCCTCGCCTTTGGTATCGGCCATATCACAGACTCGCTTGCACCCTGGCAATGGATGTACATCGTCCTCGGAGTCTTGACATTCCTGTGGGCCATCCCGTTGCTTATCTTTCTCCCGGACAGCATAGAAAAAGCCAGCTTTCTGACCGAAGAAGAGCGCAAATTTGCCGCTGATCGAGTCGTGATTTCTGGAACAGGCCGCACCGCCCACGCCGGATACAAATTCGCCCAAGTCATCGAGTGCTTGATTGACCCAAAGACCTGGCTCATTTTCAGCATGAGCCTCCTGACTCAGATTCCGAACGGTGGAACCCAAAATTTCGGTAACATCGTCCTCAAGAGCTTTGGCTTTACCAGCCTGCAGTCGACGCTCCTTGTCATCCCCGCATCTGTCATCTCTGCAGGCACCATTGCGGGCACGGGGTGGATTGCAGGTCGCTTCCGCCAGTTGAACTGCATTCTCATCATATGCGTCGTGATACCTGCCATCGTAGGCAGCTCGCTAATTTACGTCCGCCCTCGTACATCTTCGGGCGTCCAGCTGTTCGGATACTTTCTGCTATCGACTGGCACTGGTGGAATCCCATTGCTAATGTCTCTTGTGGGTGCCAACTACAAAGGTGTAACGAAGAAGATGACCATGACGGCACTTCTCTTCATCGCCTATTGTGCTGGAAACATAGCCGGACCTCAATTTTTCCGCACTAAGGACGCGCCTCACTACAACCTGGCGTTCCGAGCAATTTTGGTGTGCTACAGTCTCGTCGTCGGATTGGCCATTGTTCTGAGATGCTACCTGCAGTGGATGAACGCAAAGAGGGAGAGCGAAGAGGGGGTCAAGGGAAGTGCGGGTGCTGGAGGAGTCGTTGCTGGTGGTAAGATGGCGGATGAGGACGATAAGGGGACCGTAACGACTGCGCAGATTGAATTACGTGCCGAGGACTACGACGATGTCACTGACTGGAAGACATTCGGCTTTAGATATCGTTTATAGGAAGGTATGAGTGTTTTGGTGTAGTATCCGCAGCTTTAGGTATGTATTCGACGACCCACTCTCCATGATTCGTCTACAGGAATGAGTCGAATCATTGAGCGTATCGTCCAGTACTTCTGTGCTGGATTTAGCAACACTTCGGCAACCGGCGAAGCCTGTGCCGACAACGTTGCTTCTCTTCCTTCATTTAGGCATACATCCAGTAGGACCTTCCAACGGCGGCGAACTCGCCTTTCTTACGATATGCGAATACATGAAAATGGCAAGCCTGGAGCAAAGCTGCTTTCAGACACATCGACTTCCGGAACATGGAAGAACGATTTTTCTGGACCCCAAAAATGAGGGTGTATGAGTAACGGATGCGGAAAGATGATCAAAGGCCCATACGTCATCAAATCGGATCATGAATCCCGTAGAGGCTGTCGTATGACACAGTAGTCCTAACAATTTTGGATACCCAAACAGTCCTAAAAAGCCACCAAGATCCATGCAGGGAAATGCTTCTTTCGCCAGTTTGATCACGTGCTGTCAGACAACGTTCGTAGGAATAGCTTTAGTGTTAACTTGTTAGTATTCTATTAAGTGGTAATGCCTAGGATAGATCTATGGTACGCAATGTAGCTACTTTATAGCACTAAGCAATTACTTACTGCAGTTACCCTCTGCATCTCCCACCTCGCTTATATCCTTAACTTCCACACCCTTGCCCACATACTCCCATCTTCGCTGATCATGAGTATTTAAGCTGTGCAGTTTTTATGGACCAAATTCGGTGAAGACAATCGTGGCGCTGAAACATTATCAAGAGGTGAATTGTGGTGTTAAGGGTACCGAGACACAAAACCTGAGCCTCTGTTGTTGCCAAAATCATTTCATTATCTAGGAGACCAGTTATTGTTTTCATGAATCAGCGTGTGCATTATATCCGAGATGTCGGTCGCCTTAAGACCGATCCGGTTAGCTCCTCACGTCGTTCGTTTGTTGGATGCCGATACGGGCTGCAGGTCATGCCGAAAAATGTCAGCCTTGAAAACCTAGCTTCCTCCAACTACATAATTAGATCACGGATCGACAAAATGTCCAAAGTCGTGGAACCGGGAGGCCTTGGACTGGGAGTAATCTATATATAATCCCGTGCTTTAATATCTGCTCTTTCCTTCCTTTACGGATCGATACACCCAGACTTCCTACTCTCAGAGATCAACATGTCGTTTCTAAAAAAGTTCAAGAAAGAGTTTGAAGGGCTCTATTCAGGCGATGGTGTGCAGACACAGCAACAAGGAGGTGAGCATAGCTATATACACTATTGAGCTTGCACTTATTCAACTATTCCTGAAGGCTATGCAACGCCTCCACCACAGAGTCACAATTATGGCGACCAATTTTACTCGAGCAACTCCTCCACATATCAGTATCAGGGTCAACAGGCCCACCCCGATACTCGTCTGCCATCACAACCAGGAGCCTCTGAAGCTTATAACCCCGGTTTTCAGCCGCAACATCCTGGGTACCAATCATGGAACGGACAGCAGCCTTACCCTGAACAACAATCTTATGCACCTCATGCGTTGACAAGCTACAACTACTCTTCACAGGCATTGGAAAAATCACAACCTGCAGCTCTCGCGCCTTCGTATTCCGGCAGTATCAGTACTGTGAGCACGGGGTATGAAAGTCAGAGCCGAGGCTACGTAGGTCCTCCCGGCTACGAAAAGGCGCGATAACGAACCCCAGCTAATCTGTAGAAGGAGAGCAAAAAACCATCTTCCCATACTCTCCTTGCGGCAGCTGGCGGATTCGCCGCAGGTGGCGTGGCGGGTTATTTCGTCAAGGACACAATTGGTAAGCCTGAAAGCCTCCAGCCGCTGCTTAGTGATCTAACGTCTCTCCCATAGATGACCGCAAAGCCAAGAAGCGCCACGGTCGTAATGCCGACGACTTTTCCGATTTCTCTGAGTATCCCGACATGGAAGTCGACCTTGAATGCAACATCTGCGATCAACCGATCAGTGGTCCCTATGCGCATTGCAAGAAGTGCGACAAAGGTGACTACGACATCTGCCGCGATTGTCTTGTTCAGGGTCAGACTTGCGATGGTGACGGGAAGCATAACATGGTTAAAGTGTATCCCAAGTATTGGTGCGACATCTGCGATCAGTTGATCCGTGGGTACTTTTACCATTGCGCAAGATGCAACAACGCAGATTGGGATACATGTCAAAGTTGTTTGGACAAGGGGTGGACCTGTTTTGGACCGGAAAAGGGCGAAAAACACGACCTAACCAAACTATATATCCCTGTTGTGAAGCTTGGAAAGAAGGTCGGAGGATACAATGGGTCAGATTCCAGCAGCGACTCGGATTAAACTTCATGATACAACACAGAGGTAGTTGCGGATTATGGAAACCTCATACTCAATCAATACAGCACTCAGTTATAGAGCATCAGTGGTAGTCCGCAAGCAAACCGTCTAGTGCTGGCAAAGGACGGACGGGCATACGAATGACTGAATACGCTATTTCGGAGCAAAGAGCGTGCGGTGGACGATGCGAGCTCTCTGTCGTCATACGACTCGCTACAACCAGGGCAAAACAAACACGCCCGCTCCATGAAGGAGTCCCCTTTCCAGACAAGTGAGCTGCCCAAATTGTGATCATACCTTAAGGACATTATCATCCAAGGTTTTTTCGAACCTCGAAGCAGCCAACAGATGTTGTCAAAGAGCAGGCCGCCAAACAAGCTCGCGTCTAAAAGCATGACAATGAATTGTTCGCTAGACATTGCTTCCATTTCTCTTCCCCATGGCTTAAAGTAGTCAATCCAATGCGTGTAAGCCTAATGGCCATGTCGATCTGGTGAGGCCAGGCTGTTCGACGTTGGCCTTAGTGTTGGGGGCAAGAAGGATTATGTCGTTGATCAACAACCTCGCATTTCTCATATGCAGGAATAAACGATTTGAAATTGCGCACGCTGTTGTACTCTGTAATTATGGCCGACCTGTCGCAAAAAGAACAGATCTGCGTCGTGGTTCGGCTGTGGCTCGTAGAAATCACACTGCAGGAATGACATATGCGCGTGTATGATAGGAAATGTGGCCACTTCGTTCCTTGCTCGAGCATGGCTGTGTTGTCATCTTAAACGAGATGAGGCCAAAAAATTAAGTCTTACGGCATTGCTGTGCCGAGACGCGGTCAGCGGGAGCACGCCGTCGGCAAAGGAACACCCCAGCCAGCTGGAGCCGAAGCGAATACTTCGGCATTTCAGTCTCAATTTACTTGCCTTGTAGAACGCATCTTTGCTTCCTTTCTTCGAAAAACTTGAGTAACGTGTGGCACTATCGATTACCAGCTCTCAGTGCTAGCAATCGGAATCCACGATTCTATCTAGGTGTCACCACTCAAAGCCCTAACATATCATACTAACATCTTTCCATACGAACGTTACTTAACAGCACGCAATCACAGCGCTGAAAGAGAGTATCAAATGCTAAATCATACGACTGTGTCTGTAGATATGATAATGATGCTGCATAACGATGGAAAGCAGAGACCGTGGGGATGATGAGCCTAGTTTCAAGAAGAGCAACGGCCAGGAAGGCGTTGTGATAGTATCCGACCACTGAGAGGATCCAGTTGCGATCTCGAGAGGTCTCCGATCGAGGCACTGTGACTGATATGCGTGTTCTAGTATAGAGAGGCTGAATTCTCAATGAAACGTCTGCCTTCTTCTGATTGCAATATTCGTGACCGATCTGCTGGACATGCAACATGACCGAAAGTCCGAATAATGTACTTATAACTACTGTCCCCTCTTCCTTCCGAGAGAGCAAGTTGCACATCGGTTGATTTTATGGACGCTCGCAGTTTCTTTTGCTGCCGTTACTTCTGAGTACGAGATCGACATTTCACGAGAGAAATGCTGATAATGCGACAGAAATGTGACCCAGTGGATGAGCGATTCTAGGTATAAACTTAGCCCCTAACGGCTGGTACGACGGTTGTTGTGCTACCGATGTGGGGCCTGGGAACCCAGCGACGTCGTGGTGGCTATGCGGTCGGAATCCCGCTCCCGATGGAGTGAGCTTCGGCGATCGGCATTCCGACTTTGTACCAGGACTGGCCTACGGCCTTGCCTTTGACATATTCCACTCTTTTCCAAATCTGAACCCTAGAATTGTTCGAAGTTCTGGAAAAAAGTACGGTTTTTGATATGCAGGCTAATGAAAGCTTGCATTCTACCATACATACTATGCACTCATGTCGCATTATTGAATTCGCACATCAACGTGTTTTGAACGCCAACTGATTCACGGAGGGTTGTAAAAGCACATTCGGCGTGCGGGTTTCCGGCCCTTCCTCACCTTGCATGCCGGAACCGGAAAATCTATCATGTACGAGGCTGGAGAGATTTCCGTCGCACAAGCGCAGCGGGCGTCGAATTGCCCCAATTTGTCCCTGTTCAACACTACGCAACCAATACCAGTCAACATGTCTTTCCTCTATTACTTGAGCCATGCATCGTGTTATTAAACTCGCGCGAAAGCTCTGGTCATCATTCAAGCCGCACTGAGAACCAAGCAGCCACAGCCTCAACGCCGTTACGTCGACATTTGGGCCGAGTGAGGCACGGACTAAGATAGGAACAGTTATGGCCTAGTCTTTCCTGTGCTCCAGCATCCACTATAAACCTTCTATCGGATCCATCATTTACATTCACATCCTCGAATTCTTCCTAAATCCCCACTCGGCGTTCTCTATAGCCACTGCCTTACGCTACCATTCGTTTACGTTCACCACAACCCTCTCTTCACAGAATGACAATACACAGATGCGAGCATGTCTCCGCCGAATGTCCCATCGAACACACTATCTATGGCTACGCTCCAAACCTCGGTGCAAACACCTTCTACGCGGTCATCTTTGCCATTTGCGTCCTGGTTCAGGGATATTTCGTCGTCAGATACTGGCGGCTATGGAAAGGATACTCGATTCTCGTCTTTCTCGGCGCTCTGGGCGAATGTTTGGGATACATTGCTCGGATTCTCTTGCACAACAACCCCTGGGACGCCGCATCCACGACTATCCAACTGCTGCTGATTATGATTGCGCCGTCCTTTCTAGCAGCAGCACTGTACATGACTCTTCGCACACTGGTACAATACTTTGGTCCAGAGCATACTAAGCTTCCCGCACGTTTCTGGACTTGGCCCTTCGTAACGGCCGATTTGATAGGCTTCGTCTCCCAGTGTGGCGGCGGTATTGTTTCGGCAATGGGCTCTAGAAATCCTAGCTTGGGCATTGCAGGGAACGCAATCATGGTTGCCGGTGTCTCATTTCAAGCTGCTGTCATGTTCCTCGCAGGCATCCTATCGATGGACTTCGCTATACGTCTTTACCGCCGACAAGGTGCCAATGCGTACAAGGTCCTACCGAAGGACCTCAAGTTCTTCCTCTGGTCCATGACGGTAGCCTTTATATTGATCCTGGCGCGATGCTTCTACCGGTGAGCAACCGTTATTGCAATCAGTCCTTGCATTCATGAGTTCCTTGCTGATCTTCTACACAGTATCCCAGAAATGGCTGGCGGCGTCGGCGGACCAATGATGCGACAAGAAGCTGAGTTCATGATTTTCGATGGTTGGTAAGTGCTCTCACCTCCTTCGCCTGCTATTTGTGCTTACTCTTTCGGTAGCTTGATCCTCATCTCCGTCGTACTACTGTGTATAGGCCATCCGGGTAGGTATGCTGGCGCTACGCAAGAAGGAAGGTTTCGAACGTACAAGCCTATGATTAGCTCTAGCGAGCATCTCGACCCCCCGCACGAATTGCAAAATGTGTGAGGGACAGAATTGCGCTCGACAGGGGTTGACATGAGATACTATCAAATCAGACGTTCCAGAAAGTCTCCAGATGGCACGGCGAGTTGTCATGTATATTGAAGTAGATTCCGTCAGAAGTTTTTATTTACTCGTCGAAAGCCACCATTATGAAAGCTCTTTTCAGTTCAGTACCATTTTATTTCAACGCGTGGTTTACCGTCTGACTGTACCCAAGGCATATTGATAATTCGTGGTTGAGCGACCCTGAGTGAGAGTTGGCGGACTCTACGGAGAAGCAGAAACTGAAATGTGGCCAATATTAGGAAATGAAGCAAGGAAGCGACAAATGATGAGCGCTGAGGGCGGGCACTAGGACTATTTCGAAAGCAACAACTGCGTCTGACGCTTGGCATAGCGAGCGCGGAGTGGGTGAGTGACGAGCTTTGCGTATCGTACTGCTGATGGCTCGCGGCGATGCAAGTTTAATTTTACTCTGGCCAAAAAGGTGTTTTCACGGAAAGGTTGAAGAATGCTGTGTTTGCCCATGGCGAGGCCACAATTCAAAACGCAGAAGTTTGACTCAATTACATATTGCTGGAGATACTTGCACATGAAGGAGAGTCAGCTAGCAAAGCTAGAATAATTATGTCTGATTAAGGTGTTTCACAAGCTCAGTCATCAGTGACGCTTCCATAGCCATGAGCCTCGATTCTTTCCATTCAGATGCGATCGAGACAAAGTGCCGAAAGCCACGCAGGGGTCGTAAACTTTTGTAACACGTTCATCTACGCTGTTGAAAAGCCTGGATGGATCCGAAGTCTGGTCCTTTTACCACTCAGAGAACCAGAAGTATAAGCTTCACGGGCTCTCGGCTAACTGAAGCCGAAGCTTGAATGCACGCTCCAAGCGCGGCTTGACGGACCATCAGCACTATTCCCTAAGCGACAACTACCGTAATAAGGAAGTGCCCTACTATTCCAGACGCGTCATCCTCGAACTCATTATGTGGGATCCAACAATCTCAAAGCAGCGACATTGATGGGCACACTGAGGTAATAAAGGTTGTCAATAAATGCGCGAACGATACCTGTTTGAGGTGCTTACATGCTTTCGAACAGGACATTGGCGAAGAAACACTGGCTCGTGCTCGGTTGGCCAACCCAGCTAGTTAACGATGATCCGATTGGTCAACAAAAGTAAGTTGCGATTCGTCGCTGGAGCTCTCACCATTATGGAGAGTGCTCATGAACCCTTAAAATCAGCGAGACTCGCACATTTGGGCGACTTGCAACTGCGCTCCTCATCTGAAATATAAAGACTATCCCCTCAGGTCTGCACTCTTCGCCATTAGCCTTCACGTTACAATGGCTATTCTCAGACAGTCGCACCTCTTCTTATGCCTTGCGACCCTAGCAGTCAGTTATGTATCTTGATTCATGCTCGCAATCACTAATCCCGCAACAGATAGCTCAAAACTCGTCCGTCTACGACCCTCAAGGCGCAGCGATATTCCAGCTGTCATCGGACGCCGATCAAGCATTCTCCCTTGAGGTTATTTTATCACTCTCCAACAACCATGGTGCAAATACAGGGGAAGTGCTTCGCATAGCAACCCAGATCAGCCCTAGCAACAGTGAAGAAGCCACGTACCAAGCCTACTATCCCATGGCGCAGGCGGTCGACTCCCTAGCTCAAAGTATCGATCCTCGAATCGACCCAGTCGGGGCGCGAGAGAACTACTTCCACGCGTCAACGTACTACCGTGCGGCCTCAAATTACCTCGTCAAGGATCCTAGCGATCCCCGTCTCATAAGCCTTTGGGACCAGCAAATCTCCGCTTTCGATAAGGCAATCGCTCTTCTCAAGCCTGTTCCAGGGGAGAAGTTCACGGTCCATGCAGCCAACTCCAGCATTGGTCCGTACGACATCCCGGCGTACTTCTTCAAAGCGCACGCCGACCACCACAAGAAATTCCCAACAGTGATGGTGACGACCGGCTATGACGGCTCCATGCAGGAATCATACCACAGTCAGTGTGTCCAGATTCTTTCGCGTGGACTAAACTGCGTTGTGTACGAAGGCCCCGGTCAACCAAGTCTTCTTCGGTACCAGAACAAGACTTTTATACCTGACTGGTGGACTGCGACCACACCTGTCGTCGACTACATTCACAATCGCACAGACGTAGACGCGAGCAAGATCGTGCTCATGGGCATCTCCTATGGCGGAACGCTTGCTCCGCGCGCGGCGTCACAAGAGCCGCGCATTGCTGCAGTCATACAGCTTGACGGCTTATCGTCAATGCAGCACGATCTGAGAGAGCAGTTCCCCGCTGAACTGACTGAGTTATTCGACAATGGAAACCAGGTCGAATTTGACGAGATCCTGACTGCTCTTGCCAACAACGAATCTCAGCCTATCTATAACCGCTACTTTGTACAACAGGGTTTATACGCGTTCGGGACGAAATCGCCATACGAATGGTTTACGCGTCTTGGTCCTATCGCAGTCACGAACGAAACCGTACAAGGTGTTGGAATGCGACCGGTGTATATCGCTAAGGGCGAGGTGAGTACCAACCACTTTTCATCATTTCGGTTGTTTTCAACTCACGATCTGACACCATGATTCGCAGGACGACGGCCTTACACTCAATGAGTCGGATATTGCATACAAGCAGTTCGTGTCTGACCGTCCGAATGGCGCGAATCTGACGTACTTTCACTTGTTCCCTATTGCACTTGGTGCGGGAGAGCATTGTTCTCTAGGAGCAGAGACTCAGGTATTCACGGATATCTTCAAGTGGCTGAGCCGCATTTGGGAAGGGTATGCGTTCGAGAATTGTGCTTGAGCAGTTTACGGTGAGATCGTAGAGTCTATACGCACGGCGGTCACGACGAGCCATATGAGCTGGGTTTGATCGATGTAATTTACAATTTTGTTTCTTTAAGGACAATTCTGAGTCCTTTTATTCCCTACCAATGCAGCTCTCTTTCTGGGATGGATGGTGATTCAAGCGAAGATATGCGGCGTGCAATATTTCTTGAACATGAAAATCAGTGTTGCGATACTGGTATTGAGCTCTACACATGGTAAAAACATGATAACGTATGTCAAAGCCTTCCTGAAAGACAGAAAGTATGAGGAGAGAGGCGATAACAGACTTTACCCGGGACACCATTGGAGACACGGCTTGAGATGACATGTGCAGTCTTGGCCTTGACCGTTCACCACCGGGCTCAATACCGTTTTGGTTCGAGCTACCATATGTGGTCACGGCCGCCTGGTTACTTAGGTATGCTGGGGCGAGAACTGTCACGATGGCTAGCCCTTTTTGAACTAGTTGTTGAGTTGCTGCCTAATTGCACGTGACTAGATTCGCTAGTTTCCTTGCGTGGTCGGCCTTCTAATCTTGCTACCTACACGATTCGATCAATCGAAGATTTCATACTCTCACAACCGGGTCCAACAGCGCCGTTAAATTGTCTCGGCGCGTGGAGGACTTTTCTTTCGGCGCTTGTGAGTTCCTCTCAATCGTTAATTCACCCCGCACTAACCTCAGCCGCAGTGCGCATATTCCTAAACCTCGATATCAGTGACATTGTTCCTCATAGATACATGAGATCATCACTATAATCATGACACTACTCGACTTGCCAAACGAACTTCTTGCTTCTATAGCCGAACATTTATCCTCGGAGAAAGACATCAGTTCTTTCGCGCAGAGCAACAGACGTGTCTATTCCGTGACAATTAACCACCTCTACCGAACCAATGCACTTCATTCTGCATGTTCGGCGCTGATTTGGGCCGCTGCACGTGGACGGAAGGAAGTTACCGAGAGGTTCTTTACGGGCAAGAGAGACCCGAGTCCGCCTAGAAGCGCCATACAACTCGCATTACTATCAGCGGCGGAGTATGGGAAGCAGACATCGTGGAACTTCTATTGGCGAACGGAGCGGATACAGATAGCCCTGGCGCTGATGGCCGCCATGCTCTGACCACAGCCGCTGCCAAAGGTCATCTCAAAGTGGTGAATGTACTCATCGAACACGGATCAGATGCGGGACTGGATGATAAGACGAACGGATGGACTGCCCTGCATCATGCCGCATTTGGTGGTCATCTCGAAGTCATGCAAATCTTACTAAAATTGGATAACGAACTCATCACGCGCATGGACAATGACGGATGCACCATCCTCCATATGGCCGCGCGCGGTGGTCGTGATGCGACGATCAAGTTTCTGGTAGAAGATTTGAACAGAGCGAGCGATCTGGCAGT
Organism: Didymosphaeria variabile; assembly: GCF_027946475.1. Classification (NCBI taxonomy): domain Eukaryota; kingdom Fungi; phylum Ascomycota; class Dothideomycetes; order Pleosporales; family Didymosphaeriaceae; genus Didymosphaeria; species Didymosphaeria variabile. The sequence goes on along the minus strand of NW_026611628.1, from coordinate 2,257,148 downwards.
CACGAACGAAGACCAGTGCACACCGCTCACCTTTGCCGCACGAACTGGTCAAGCTCATACGGTTAAACTACTACTGGACTACGAGGCTGAACTGGGTATCATGGTTGACTACAAGTATAAGACATTGGACTCGGCAATGCATTATGGTTCTGTCGGCGACGTGAAGATTTTGCTGGAGCATGGAAGAGGGCTCCCCGAGACGATAAGAGACAATTGGGCGCCGCTGCTCTACGCTGTAGTACATGAGCACCGCGAGATCGCAGATATATTGGCAAAGGCTGGCGCAGACATCGAAGCTCCAGACGAAGAAGGTTGGACGGCGTTGCTTGCTGCAGCAAGCAAAGGCCAGACCAATACAGTCAAACGGTTGATCGAGAGCGGAGCGAATATCAACTCAAAGAATAACGAGGGCAGGACCCCTCTCTTTTGTGCAATAAGCAATGCCTTCTTTGAGACTGCACAAGTGCTGGTCGAACATGGAGCGGATGTTGTCTCCGCAGACACCTACAAACAATCGCCCCTTTTCTCAGCTGCATGTTACGGTCATACTGGAACTGTTCGATTGCTTCTCAATAGGGGAGCGGATACCACGGTTTGCAATGCGAGGGGTTTAAGGCCTCTACATATTGCAGCGCAAAAGGGACATCTTGAGGTCGTGACGCTGTTGTTAAACAGCGGAGCTCATGCGAAAGGTCGGCCATGCAAGGAAGAGACGCCCTTACGTTCTAGAGTGACAGATATGATCCTTTCAGACGGAGAAGATCACGACGGAAAGGGCATAGATGTTGATGCTACCGACAACCACGGATTTACTCCGCTTCTGTGGGCGGTGCACGGCGGTAACCTTGACGTCGTTAATGTACTGTTGGAACACGGTGCAAGCATTGTTGCAGCGTGCAATGCTGGGACTACTCCGATTAGCAAAGCGATATTGATGCGTCGTTTAGATATCGTCCGAGCACTTTCGACGCAAGAGCAAGGCATAAAGATGGCCCACAAGAGAAGTTGGAAACCACTACAGGCAGCAGCTCGAGAAGGCCACTTCGGAATAACGGAGCTGATGTTGCAAAAGGGAGCGGATGTATCAGCTGTCGATAGCGAAGGGTGGACACCGTTATACAGTGCGGCGATAAATGGCCATTACGAAGTCACAAAGCTCCTACTGGAGTGGGGGGCCGAGGTACACAAACGCTCAGATGTTTCGGAGCGCCTTTTCGAGCGGGGCATGGAGCTAGACGTTGATGTTAGTGCTGCACTACCTCTACTCACTGCAGCATTAAGCAACGGACATGTGGAAGTAGTGCGCATACTGTTGGAACATGGTGTCGACCCTAATGGAGAAACTCAAGGCTGCAAAGGGGAGCCACCACTCTACATTGCAGCAAACAAAGGGAACCTCGAGATCGCGGAGCTACTTGTCAAGCATGGAGCGACTCTTGATCTTACGTCGAGCGATGGATGGACGCCACTACACGTCGCTGCAAGTCTGGGACATCTGGCAGTTGTGAAATTGCTGCTTGAAGCGGGGGCCAGGCCACAAGCGGACTTGAACGGTATCACACCGCTCTCGCTGGCAAGAGACGATGGAGATGATGATATTGTGACCTTACTCGAGGCGCATATCCATGGTAGGCGTGGCTCCGACGAACATAACTCATAGCGAGAATGTAATTTTCTCCAAGTAAGGTCAAGGTTCAAGCTCTACAATTTCGAACAACTAGTTGTTAGGGTCATTTCTATGTCATACGGCTGCCCTAGCCCTTCTAACATGCTCCCATAACGGTGAAGACTGGTTTTATCTTGTGATAAGCCTCCCGTGCCTTTTTATGACCATTCCCTCCACTGAGTCGTTCAATTTACATTGACTTGCGAGAGCTCCATCCGAGTCTGATCCTTTTCCCGGCCCATTACCACACTTGGACATATGTGGTGAAGCGCTGCCAAGCCGATAACCTATAGTAATGCTCCAGCTCCGCGATCTCCGCTTCAGAGAGTCGCCTCCTACCAGTCACAAGGTCTGAGCTTGACGGATTACGCCATTGAGTCCGCATTCCGATCTTGTAGATGACAGTAAGTCCAAAGATGAGGATAAACCCCAGCATGAATGAAAAGAAGTTCTCTACATCGAATCCGTCACCGCCCTGCCGGATGATCATTAGTACATTCCATAAGGCCCGCTCAGAGATGCTGACTTACTATAGGTCTGATGCCTGCGTACAGACAACAAATCAGCAGCATTGTTGAACCGATGAGCAACCATACTGGCGCGATAGGCCATTTGCTCGACTTCCAGGCGAAAGGGTCCGCGAAAACCTTGTCATCTTGCGCAGTGATGGCAGCTCGAAATCGGAACGAAGTGAAACCAATGATCAGCCAATTACAAAAGAATGACGAGCTGGTGATGTTGATGAACCAGTTCAAGACTTCAGTTCCGCTACCTATAGCCAGTTTAGCAAGTTACAGTCGACGCGTCTAATTGGCACTTACCACTGAGAGCAATGTATGTGAGAATGGTGCCAACTAATACAGTTATCAGCAGTGCCCAACGCGGTCGCCCCTTGGAATCAACTCGCGCTACCCACTCCGGAACAAGCTTTTGGTGAGCCATTGTTCTGAGCACCCTGGAAGAGAGATAGACAGCTTCGGCTGAGATAGCTAGCACACCTAAGATCATGCCAGCGTTAAGTATATCTGGAATGCCACGGATGCCCACATCGAGGATGCCAATGACGAAGGGTGAAGCTGCTGCTCCGGACGCGCCTGAACCGCCGAGCAGCCTGTCATTATCCGACCTGACCAGAAATGTTGCAATGAGGACGCTCATCATATACATGCCGATGACGCGGTAAGGCACCAGCTTCGTTGCATGACCCATGCTCATGCGAGGCGTCTGAGCTTCACCAGCCAGTATTCCGATGAAGACTTGATCTCCCACAGCCCAGCAGGCTAGAAGGGCGCATCTTGCGAAGCCCTTATCAGAAGAGCGTCAGTAGTGAAATGAGCATCGAGGATTGTTGAGCATACCCCGAATCCGTTCTTGAAGGCCGACAACTCCGTATAATTGACTCCATCGTGAACGTAGCCATTCGGCCCGGCGCCGCATATGACCGCGATTCCAACGATGATAATCAATATGAATAAGAATATCTTAATGACAGATGTAACGTATTCGAAGTACCCGAAGTATTTGTTCGGTAGTAGAAAGATGGCAAAAGTTGCGAGTAAGAACAAGGTCACTGTTCAGTCTGGTCAGCATCACCTCTTCTGGGTTTTGACTATCAGCAGAGTTCTGGGACTTACAGAGCACGGCTAAGGGTACGGCGCCTTCGGCCCAGAAATCGACCAGAACTGCGAAAAAGACCGCTTCTGCTGCGACAATGGCCGTCCAACCTAGCCACTCAGCAAAGCCTGCACCAAACGCCAGGGCCGGATCAACCCATCTATCGGCATAATCTATAAAATTACCCGAGGTTGGAAAAGCGATCGTCATCTCGGAAAGGGTTTGTAAGACCGCCCACACTAAGGTACAGACCATGAGATATGCGAGGAGCATATTGCCGGGGCCACCGTCTGCGAGGGCCTTGCCGATGCCGATAAAGATACCGCTGCCAATATTGGACCCTAGGGAAATAATCTACTATAGTGTTACTCAGTATCTCATTGGTGTCCGACATGGATTTACGAACATGGATTTGACGTTTACTGAATGTCCTCTTGAATTCGCCGTTCCTGGCATCATCGACATTTTGCGTTTCGCCGGGTGTGTAGCTGACAGTTTTTTCGAGTTCGGGCTCTTTCATGGCATCAAATAGTTGCTTCTCTTCTTGGATCGGTTCCTTATGTGAACTATCGGTATTTGATGTTGACATTATATCGACTGTAATGGGATTTCTCAATATCGGTATGTATCAGTAGGAGTACAATTGTCGGAGATAGCTTTGCCTTTATGATATATGTCAGGACCGCGACATTTATCTCTAACCCAAAGCGATGCGACCAATTCCCGATGAGTCTGGGGGAACTGCGGAGATCTTGGCTTGCCTAGGCGCGGGCTGGGTTACCTAGTCCTCTTTCAGCTGTCTTCCCGTGAGGGTCGTACTGTCGAGGTTTAGAGCCGCCCCGACCCAAGACTGGTACGTGGCGTGGCGGTGTCTCTCCGCACTGTTTATCTTTCCATCATCTATGCCTAAGCATGGGTATCAACGTGAACAGTGTTGTCAGAACGCTCAATCGAAAACATTAGGCCGTCTCGTGTCTTGTCTGATGAATTTCGCCAATTGCTTGGACTCAGGTAGGGTGATAAGGCCCATTGTGGACATGTGTAGATAAGACAAAGATAACGGATATGCGATCTTTTGATCTCGGTGCTATCACAAGAGCCAAGACCACGCCGAGATGGCTTCCCGGAATGACATTCCCAAACTTGCTGTACAATAACTCGCATGAGCTTAGGTACCTATTGTTGATATAGCGTTGCAGAACCGTAATACTGTCCGCTAATTAGTAGTAATGATCACGTGTGTAGATAAGAGGTGAATGCAGAGGGGACCGCGAACTGCGGTGGGGCAGCGGCGGCTCCTGACCAATGTACACTCGAATCCCTGCTTTCCCACAGGTTCTTGGGGAATCCACAAAGAGCGCAAACTCTAGATGACATATGGGGAAATTTATCGCTGGGAAACGTTGTTCGCTCATGGTTGCACTGCATTGAAGACGGTTCGTTGGGAGTACTTCGAGATGTAACATGTAGATGGAAACTCATTTAGAAGGGTTGAAACTGCATGGACGATCGCGAATCGCTCTGAAGATCCAGAGGGACTGACGCCTCCTTTGAGCGATTTTGAATTTTTAGATCTCGGCAATGGACCGGCACGTAAATCATCGAAGAGGAGGGATTCCGTCATTACAGACTGCGAAAGGATAGAACAGGTGAATCAGAATTCTAAAATGGCGTACATGGCGCCCAGCTCTCTTCGTCAAGCACTGTGTCTTCTATCACCCCGACCCTTTGCTTCGTCTTTCCGGACGTCGAATACGCCAGGCTTCCGACGCTTACTTCGAAATGCACGCGGGCCGGCATACTTAACACCTTCATACATCTTCTTATTACCCTCGGTCACCTTGTTCAGGAATTTCTTCATGGCGGACTCTTTCCGCGGTTTGCTCCAGATATTGGTGTATGCACAGAGTGAGAGAGACAAAGGGCGGTCACCAAAGTCCAGCGAGCGAGAAAGGTCCTCTATGGCAGACAGTTCGTCCGGGTCGAGCGTGACTCTCGAAGGGCGATATCGGATCGTGGTCTGTGGGTTTCGAGACGTATTCCACATGCGTCCCGGCGAACCTGGGTATATGGTGGGCGATTGAACCAGGGCGCTGGCACTTTCTGGTCTCGATATATCATGCAGCCTTGCCCCAGGTCTCGTTGATCCATTCGTAGACTCGTTATCTATCGAGAAGCTCTCTATTGGGAGAGGAGGGAGAGGCTTCGATGTAATGTCGCGAGGCGAGGAAGCGTCAGTCTGTAGTGATGTTCCGGAAGTCGATCTTGTCGACGCGTCACTGCCAGTTGTTTCGGATATATCAGAGTCATCTGAAGCCAGTCCCAGCATCGAAATTACATCTGCTTCGAGCTTATCGATGACGCCCGGATCAGGCGTTGGTCTCTCGATAAAGTCCTCTTCGGGAATCGTAGCGAGGCTAGATTCGGCGATCTCGCGCAATTGATCAGTGTACAGATGGTTTATGGATTCTATCTCTTCGATGTCATCTTCGTACACAGTTCTCAGTAAGCGTGCTTCGACTGGTAGACTATCGCTGTCGATCGTTGAGATAGGTATAGTAAGTATGAGCTACGCAGGGCAAAGGCGATTAGTAAATGCACTGATCTGAATCGCGGATCACTAACCTCTTCCTTGACGATTCTTTCCTTCCTCTCAAGTCTGGTGCATATTACGCTACTTGATGTGTGCACCGTGGGGTCTTGGTCAACTTCACTGCATGAAGAGAAAGTGCTGTTCCTTTCAAAACATCCTTCGCTTTCCTGCTCTTCAGTCTCGGTGACCACGATTTGGCGTGATGCAGCAGCGACGTTCTCTGACTCCTTGCGTTCGAGCTCGATCTCTAGGATCCTGGCACCAGGTGACACCATCCCTTTCATGCCATTGTCGTTAATGTCGAAATAGATCGCCCAAGTTTCGGGCTGGACTTCTACTGCGCAAAAGCCTTCCCATTTTTGGAACGTCAAGTGTTGATGTTGGGTAGAGCAGTCGAAAGGTCCTGCGAAATTGGAATCGGCGTCTTCCCGTACGCCATATCTGAGTTGTTGAGAATGCGCATCGATATATATCCAGTTCAACGTGGGCAGCCAGTCTTGCATCGGTGTGGCGTCTGCGGTTGTGGTCGTCGCAAGGCCTTCGTAAGGCTTCTCAGGGTCTGGTATGAAGTAAGGCGCGACTCGGTGACCACCGTGGTCATTTGTATCGACATAAATCTGTAGATGGTATGAGCCAGACACGAATACATGTTGATCTGGAGCGTACCTCGCCATTGCCTCCAAGCACAAGCGGCCTTGCATCGATTTGCGCAGCGCCTTGTGAAGTGCTGAGGCAGTGCACAACGAGTTCTGCGTGGTGTTCCTCCCGATCTACTTCCTGTAGTGGGCGATAAACAGTTTCCATACTTCGCTGATCGTCGAAGCTGACGCGTGATTACTTCAGTCGTGGTAAGGGCAGAAATTTGAAGATGGTGTATCGATCAAGATTTGACGCGCCACTCTATACCATCGCTCCTTAATGCAGGTCTCTATAAGCGCGATGTACCGCACATCACGTCATGGGAAGCCATCGCCTGGATGATGCGTCAGTAGCTAGGATGAATGCCTGCTGTTTTCCTGTCGACCAGAGATGCTCAGATCGCCATCTACATCAGCCAGTCAGGGGTGGCTGGTCCTAATAGCTGATGCGCAATGCGACTCCTAAGGAGACTGTTGATTGCCTGTTCGGGATGACGTACGATGCGTCGTTGGTAGTGGATGTACGTGTTCCTTGTATGCCTAATGTTTCAGCCCAGAGCATGGAAGATCCCTGGGTCGAATCGCGGTCAAGAAGCGTCGCATTCCTGGCATACATGCTTACAACGAAGTAAACGAAAGAGACCTGCAGAGCAATTAGCATGAGGTCTATGTTGTGTATTGTGAGTTTTGTCGCTTACGTAAATTGATCCCACAATTGACTCTCCACAGCATCCTCTGCACGGTCTTCAAAATCACTGTCTCATTGCTGACCATCCAATAGCATACGGTTGTTTGTCGTCCTATCGCCGCTGGCTTTGCTTTTGCAGGCCACTTGAACCAATCGGGCTTTTTCTCAGCCCCAACTTAGTGTCTGAATCAATATTATCCAGGCGATCCTCATTCAGATCGTTCTGGCCCCAGCATGGTCTCTCCAACAGCGTCCCCCAACGTGATCATAGAACAGATAGCGATACCTCCGAATGTATTCCAACCAACGTTCAGGCTTCCCCTCGATTCCCCATTTTGATAATCTGTCCGAAAGTCCCTGAGATCGAACTCATTATAGGTACGGCGCAGAGCTTTATCGCCAACACCGTATGCATGCCACGGAACGTATAGTACACGGTCGAACGTACCAAGCCTTCCTGCGGAAACTGGTCTTCTGAGTCGTGAACGGCTTTGAAAACCCCGTATTAGTGTTTGGGATAGGTTTCGCGCTCGTCTTTGAGTGACCAATGTTTCGTGCTCACAGCAACTGCGATCTTGAGGATGACCTAAATCATTCGTGTCGTCTATACATTTTGATGATCCTCGGTCGAGTTGTAAATCAACGGAAGAACAGAAGAACGTCGACTGCGTTGGCGAGAGGGTAATAAAGTTTCAGTAGTTGCACGATGGGAATGTCATCTAGGACTTCGAGAACCCTGGATAGACTCAAAATGACAGTCGTCCTCGGACCGATGGGGTATAACACGCATGTTGCAGACTTCGACTCTTACAGGTGGGCAGGGCGAGCTTGAATTTGTTTTCCATTTGCAACGAAGCCTTCATCTTGTCCTGCCAGCGAGCTGAATGCATCTGCGGATGGGATCTATTGCGGAACCGTGTTGACAATGGGAATCTTCAAGCATGAGGATCGGAATTCTTGCCGATAATAACCTCTGGCGACTTCCATAGGTAAGTTTCAGTGCATGGCAAGCAAATATGCAAGTCGAGCAAATAAGTGAACACAGGTGGAGGATAGATGGTTATCGGAGCAGCACCGGAGATGCAAGGATCTGTTAGATGTAGAATTCGGAGAAAGCTTAGCACACCCTCTTAAAATTTGCACACACACTTTAGCTTTTATACTAACTTTAACTAGCTACATCTTAGCAACACTATATAATATTATAAAAATTTAAAAAGATCTAGAATCTATATAGTAAAAAGTACCTTTCTAGGAATTTATAGGTTATATAGAGGTAAATTGTTATAAACCAGATAATAGTAGGGAAGTTTAGGCGCTTATAAAGGTAGAAGATATAATAACTAGGGTTATAATAAGATAAAGATATACTAAGTTACTTAGATAGTAGTTACGTAACTTACTTAGCTACTTAGGGTTCCTAAATACCTAAGTAGCTAAGAGCTATTATATAATCTACTTAGTTATTTAGGGCTCCTAAGTAACTAAGTAAGATCTCTATATAGAAATATAAGAATAAACCTTTATACTTATATTTAACCTAAGTTTTAATCTATTATTTAGATTTACTTAGGCCTTTCTTATTAACTTATTATACTTTATAAGATACTTCTATATTAATAAGAACCCCTTCTTCCTCCCCTTAGTAAGTCTTACCTAAGAACTAACCTTAACCTATTTAGGACTAGCTACCCTTTCTAGATTTAATATAAATTTAGGATATTATCCTTATATTATTTAAAAATATTTAAATTACTAACATTATGTTATAAGGGGTTTCCACGTACCTAACCTAGGCCGGACCTTATAGGTATTTAGTGGACGAGAGTAGATAAATAATAATAGGGTAAGAGAATATTCTAGCCTTACTATAAAAGGTAAGGTAATAATTATATAAGAAGACTAATAGATCTTAGTGTAGAAGATATACTCTAATTTTAACTATAGAATTTTAACTATAAAGAATAGAAAAGATTCTAAAGTCCCTTTAGACTATATACTATTCTTTATTATCTAGGAGATTCTATCTAGACTCTAAAGTCCTAAGACCTCCTAAGGTCCCTAGGGCCTTTAAGGTCCCTAGGGTCTCCTACTTATACTAGACCTTATTATATAATAGATAATATAAGCTACCTATCTAGCTAGTCTATAGGGCTTAATCTAGCTTACCTCTACTATTAATATCCTAAGTATAATTCTCCCTACTTACCTTACTTAGTCCTACTATAATTATAATATTATTCCCCCCCTTAGGAGTATTATTTTAATACCCTAGTCTAGCTTCCTATAGTATAGCTAGCCTATTAGCGCCTATTAGACGTATAAAGGTATACTAGCCCTCTTACCTACTTAGGTTATACTCTAACCTAGATTTCCCTTTCTATTCTAAATATGCCTAAAGCTCCTTACTTATTAGTTTAGAAACGTCGTACTTATACACTAAAAGTTAAATTCTAAAGCCTTAAGATATTACTTAGTTATAAGTATTATTAGAAGTTAAAACTCTACTATTTTATAGATGCAACCTTAGGTTAATATACTAGTTATATTTTAGCCTATACTAATTATAGCTTATAGGTCCCTAAGGACAATTAGACCTTAGTTTATAAAGAGAAGGAGTAGAAGTAGTTAGCTCTTCTTTAGGTATATACTAAAACTGCCTACCTTAAACTAGAGTTAGCTAAGGTTAAGGCAAAGGAATATTCCTTTACTTATTATAATCTCTAAGTTGCTAACGCAATAGATTAGTTATAAGAGAAAGGCTTAGTAGAGGGTAGAGCTTCTAGTAGTACTTATATACTATTACTATTTTTACCTTTATTTACTAATCCTATTTAGCTATAGGCTAATCCTTCTTTTAATCTTTTAGCTTTTACCACTACTTTTCCTAACCTAGTTCCTACTATACTAGTATATAATCTTTCTAAGGGTGTCCCCTTTCTTAGTAGAAGTTCTCTAGTAATTTCTTATAGTTTATAAGGTTTCTTATTAGCTCCTATATATTATACTATTCTAGCTATCCTTTCTATTTAACTAGGTATCTTTACTAACCTTTAACTATTTTTAGGTCCTTAATATTCTTAACTTTATACTTATTATCTTCTAGTTCTAGCTAGGTCTTAACTAGAGTATCTAGCGGTGCTAGTTCTAGAAGGTTTTTATAGAAGGTGTTATATACTTTAGTGCCTATAGGTAGAAGTAATTTATTTATAACTAGTTCTCTAACTTCTTATATTTTAAAGGGGCCTACCTATAGGTAATCTAGTTTTTTGCTTTACCTTTTAGTTTTTAGATTTTTTTATAATAGGAAAACTTTATCCCCCTTCTTAAAGGTTAGTCTCTTAATCCTTTATTTATTTGCATTTTTAGATACTAAGAGGGATTTTTACGTAATTCTTTTATATAGGATTTTATAAAGTTCCTTTATTTTCTAAGCTTTATTATAAGCTTCTATAGAAAGACTTTCTATATCTCTAGAATTCTAATAAATAATTAGTTTATATCCATAGTTAGTATAGTGTAGAGAGTACCCTATTAAGCCTAACCTAGAGCTATTATACGCTAATTACGCTATAGGTAAGAGTTTTACCTAATTATCTTACTATTTATTTACGTAGAACTAAAGGTACTATTTTAGTATCTAGTTTATTTATTCTATTTATCTATCTATTTAAGGGTGGAAACTTATTAAGAGTTTTCTATATATTCCTAATATTGTGGTGAACGTATTCTAGTATTTAAATATAAAGAGTTTATTATAGTCCGTAATAAATTCTTTAGGTAGGCCATATTCTATAAATAGCGTATTATCTATCTTATATGCTAGTTCTTCTACTAATATAGACTCTTCTATAGGTCTAAACTTAGTAGCTTTTATAAGTTAATCTACCATAACTATAATAGTATTATATATGCGTTTTATTCCTAGTTATAGTAATTTTAGGAGCTTTACTATAAAGTCTATTATTACGCTTTACTATGGCCTCTCTATAGATAGTAGTAGTTATAGGAGTCTATAAGGCTTATGTCTTTTAGGCTTATTTTTATAATATACCAAATAGTTGCTTATTTCCTTTATAACTTTTTGCTTAAGTTTTAGGATAGTATATTTATTTATAATGCGATGCGTTATTTCTTTAATACCTAGGTGCCCCTATTCCCTAGATTTATATAGCTTCTTAATTAAGATAGGTATATATTAGTCTCTAATAATTATCCTTTATTAGTGGTCCCTCTAGGTTTTATTAAAACTATTCTAGAATAGATTATACTCTTCTCTTTATTCCCTAGAGAGTTAGGAGTAGTCTTATAAGTTATATACCTCTAGTTCTATATACTAGAAAGAGGCTGCTTAAGCTTTAATTTTTAGTTAGTTATATTCTAACGTTCCGTCCTTACGCGCTTATAATATAGTATTATAGAGGTTAGCCTTATTCTCTATTAGGTCTAATCTTTAGCTTAAGGCGTCTACAGCGCTATTAAGTATTTCTAGTTAATAGTAAATAGTAAAATTAAAGTTTACTAAGAACTCTACCTATTATACTTATTATTAGTTAAGCTTCTTAGTTAATATAAAGCTAGTAAGGTTTTAGTAGTCTATCTATACCTTAGTTTTAAAGCGCACTCTTATAAGTTAAGCTTTCTATTATTTAAAGGCATCTACTACCCCTAATAGTTCCTTATTATAAATATTATAATTAAGTTCCGCTTCTAAAAACTTTTATAAATAGTAGAACACTAGTCTCTACTTCTTATCTCTATCTAGCTATAAGAGAATTACTCCTATTATATAGTTAGATACGTCCGTTTCTACCCTTATAGGTTTTCTTAGGTTAAATATCTAGAGTAAGGGTACTATAAGAAATATTTCTTTTAGCCTCTTAAATACCTCTAGAGGCCTTCTAGTAATTAGCTAAATAGTCTTATTATTCTTTTTCTTAGTAAGGTCTGTTAATAGTGCTATTATTTTAGAATAATCCTTAATAAACTTCTAGTAGAAGTTAGTAAACCCTAGAAAGGACTAGATATCCTTTACTAACTTAGAAACTAGCTATTCTTATATAGTAGCTATCTTCTTAGGGTCTATAGACACTCCTTCCCTTAAGATAATAAATTCTAAGTACTCTATTTTTATAACGTAAAACTTACATTTATCTAGGTATAGAAGTAACTTATACTCCTTTATTTTCTTAAGTACCTTCTTTACGTATTCTATATATTCTTCTAGCATTTTGCTAGAATAAATAAGTATGTTATTAAAGTAGGCTATATAGAATATATCTAAGTATTTATATAGTGCCTTATTTACTACGGCCTAAAATATTATAGGCGCGTTTATTAGTCTAAAAGGTATAACTATATATTTATAGAGACTAAACTAGGTCCTAAATATAGTCTTTTACTTATAGCCTTTAGCTATCTATATATAATAATAACTATCGTATATATTAAATTTAGTAAACTATTTAGTTCTATAGAGCCTATCTATTAGCTCTATTATTAGTAGTAGAGGGTACTAGTTCTTAATAGTAGTATTATTTAGCTATCTATAATTTATATAGAGCTGTAGCTTACCGTTTTTCTTAGGTACCTATAGGATAGGGAACGCTATAGGGCTCTAACTATCTTAGATATAACCTCTTACTAGGTTTTTCCTTAAGTATTTTCTTAGTTCCTATTCCTAATCTATAGATATTAGCCTTAGCTATTCTAGTTATAGTTTTATACCTTCTTCTAGTAGTATCTTATAATCCTACTCCTAGTAGTTAGGGAGTTCTTCTCCCTTAATTTCTTTAAAGAGTTCTATATACTCTTTATATTTTAGTAGAATAGTTATCTCTCTTATTCTTTCTTAGAGATTTAAGTATTATATCTAGATAATTCTTACTTACCCTAGGTTTTCTTTTAGAATCTTAGCTATCTAGATAGCTAAGATCCCCCTAGTCTATCTTTTAACCTACTTATTTAGAGTTTCTAGGATCGTAGGTTACACCTACTTAGTATATTAGGTACTAGTAACCCTTAAGGTTACTCCTTAACTCCTTATAGTCTGTTTTACCTAATCTATATTAGGGTTATGTGTAACTAGTTAGTTATATTTTATAATAGCTTCTAGGCTTCCTAAGTCTATTATTATAAAGCTGTGTTAGCTTTTAAATCCCTTAATTCTAATAGGTAGTAGTATTATTTCTAGGCGTAGCCAGCCTCTACTATAGCCTTAGGAGAGCGTACTATCTACTATTTCTAACTAGACTAGTACCTCTTTATTTCTATATAGTAGATCGTATTTTTCTACTATTTCTAGTAATATTAGATATTCTATTACGCTAGGGTCTATTAAAGCTTTTACTTAGAATTCTCTAATTATAATCTACTTTATTATTTATAGTTTTATAGTGCCTTTAGCTTCTACCCTATAAGCCTTTAGAATGCCTATACTAGCTTAGCTCCCTACCTAGTAGTATACTAGTTTTTTAATTACTTCTATTCTTAGTTATATATACCTTTATAGTAGCATTATTTATATAGTAGGTAGTTAGTCCTTAGTTATTAGAGTACTATTCTAAAGGGGTTTAATACCTTTTCTCTTAGATATTATGCTTTAGACCTTACTTCTAAGGTATCCCTTAGGTACTCTATTATTACTCTTCTCTATTATTAGTTTACTATAAGTATATGTAGGTATTTAGATTTCTTACCTATTTCTTTATACTACTAATAGTCCGTTATTGTGCATTCCTAGTATAGTATAAACTTATGGTTTAGATCTAATAGATTTATTACTATAGATTTCTTTTTACTAAGGTGTCTAAGGTATTCTTACCTTCTATAGTCTATCTATTCTTAGGTTTCTATATAGTCTATATCCTTTTACTTTAGACACGTGTCTATATATTTATATTATAGGGCTTTATTATATTAGTTAGGGCCCTTAGGCTAATTATCTATTAAGTATTTCTAGTTCTAATAGATAGGGTAGCTATCTATATAATATGCCTTCTATACTAGGGGCCTATAGTCCCTTTTCTAGATATTATATTAATATATATAATAGTTCCTATCTCTATACTTATTTTTATTTAACCTATAGTATTCCCTATTTTCTAGGTTTTCTTATACCTAGTCCCTTTAGTCCTAGTGGTAGAAATAATCTATTATATAGTATTACTAGAATTCTTTCTATAGGTATATATTAATTATCTTAAGTTACTAGGTAGGGTTCTATAGTTTCCCCTAATAGGTTACTACCTATTTGTACATTTAGTGTGCATCTAGTCCTATAATTTTTATTTTTATATAGTATTACCTAGTTTAGTGCCTAAGTTCCCTATAGACCTAGTATTACTACTTAGTTACCCTATATACTACTATACCTCCTATAGTAACTTAGTAGCCGTCTTTATCTAGATACCCTTTAGGATTAGTTAGTTAGGTTTCCTAAGATTTCTTCTTAGAATCTAGTATTATAGTATTATTAGGGACTTTACCTAATTCTAGTGTTTTAGGTTATAGTATTACTATAGCTATTCTAATTATATTAGCTCTTTTACCTTACTCCTTATAGTTAGGGTAGTTAGCTTTAAAATGCCCTTACTTCCTATAACTTAGGTAAGCCTTATCCTTAAAGTATTATTAGTAGACCTTATTCTACTTCTTTTACTATAGGGTATATTCCCTCTTGGTTTATACTTTATCCCCTATAATTATATTACTATTCTTATTCTATTTATCCCTTTAGTTATACCTCTTTTAAGTATTAGCTCTCTAGTAGTATATAGGCTTAATTACTTCCTACTTCTCCTAGTTTTACTTATATAGGCGGTTATCTATACGTATAGCTAGTTCTATTAGTGCTCTTAGGTTATTAGGTTCTATATAGTATATAAGGCCGTCTTTTACTAACTCCTTTAGACTATTATAGAATACTAATTAGAGTAGTGTATTATCCTAGTCTATCTTAGCTTAAAGTTACTTAAATATTAAGGTATACTTACCTATTAATATAGTTTATTTTAGCCTTTAGATCTATCGCTTAGCCTACTTTACTTTATTAACTTTACTAAATATAATAGTTATCTATTCTTAGAATAACTTCTAATCCTTAAAGACTAGTTTAGTGTCCTCCTAATATTTCTTAATATTATTCTTATTTTCTATATAATTATCTACTAGGGGTTATATCTATCTAGTAGCCTATCCTATTATATGCATTCTAGCAGCTAATATCTAGTCTTATTTCTTGCCTATAGTAGCTTTATAAGAGTAGTTATATAGCTTTATATTAGTAAGAAATAGTTTTAACTTTTCTTAGTCTCTATTAAAGAGTTTTAGGACTTTAAATATTTCTTTAACTAGGGTAGTAACTATTACCTATCCCTAGAACTATTCTATTAATTATACTAGTTACTCTTAGAGTTATTAAATCTAATTAGTCTAGTTAGCTATAACTATAGCTGCACTAGTTATAGGTCTAGAGATAGAACTTTTAGGTACTACTCTTAATACTTATAAGCTAGTTAGTATTACTATTACGTCTTATACCTTTAGGTAGTTAAAGTATTATAAGGGGTTTCTACGTACCTAACCTAGGCCAGATCTTATAGGTATTTAGTAGATAAGAGTAGATAAATAATAATAGGGTAAGAGAATATTCTAGCCTTACTATAAAAGGTAAGGTAATAATTATATAAGAAGACTAATAGATTTTAGTATAGAAGATGTACTCTAATTTTAACTATAGAATTTTAATTATAAAGAATAGAAAAGATTCTAAAGTCCCTTTAGACTATATACTATTCTTTATTATCTAGGAGATTCTATCTAGACTTTAAAGTCCTAAGACCTTCTAAGGTCCCTAGGGCCTTTAAGGTCCCTAGGGTCTCCTACTTATACTAGACCTTATTATATAATAGATAATATAAGCTACCTATCTAGCTAGCCTATAGGGCTTAATCTAGCTTACCTCTACTATTAATATCCTAAGTGTAATCCTCCCCACTCGCCTTACTTAGTCCTGCCGTAATCGTAATATATTATAGTTATATAAGTAAAGAGCATAAAAATTCCTAGAAAGGCTCTTTTTACTATATAGATTCTATATCTTTTTAAATTTTTACGCTATTATATAGTATTACTAAGATGTAGCTAGTTAAAGTTAGCTTAAAAGCTAAGTGTGTTAGGGGAAATTTTGAGAGGGTGTGCCAAGCTTTCTCCGAATTCTGCATCTAACAGATAACACCGGGTGATGACGTAATTTCGCGCGAAGCTCCAGCAGCCGAATTTCTTCGCCGCCGAACATCGCTCCGCGAATTCGCAGTCAGAACATAAACACCTACGTCCTTCGCAACAGTGCGACCTTTCCCCATTGCACCGCGAGCGCATATTCCGATTCACAATGAGACCTCTCCGCCCCATAGCCTCCGCGCTACGCCTTCAAGCACCACCCAGATCACCGCGACCCGCATCACATTCGCCATGCCTCCTCTGCGCTCACCGCACATCTCCACCAACGCTATCACGTCGCTATCAATCTACCGCGACCTCTACCGCGACCTCCACCGACCCAAACACCACCGCCTCACCGCAATCCCCTCCCCAAACACACTTCGACTTTTTCCCCAATACACTCCCCTCCGGCCCTCCGCCCGCCGGCCACTTCACCATCGACACCACCACCCTCAAACGCGAGTTCCTGCAGCTCCAAGCGCGCGCGCATCCAGATTTGCACCCGCCTGAGAATAAAACGAAAGCGCAGGCTCTTTCTGCACGTATAAACGAGGCGTATAAAACGCTGCAGAATCCGTTGTTGCGCGCGCAGTACCTGCTTTCGCTGAGGGGGATAGAGGTCGCGGAGGATGAGACCGCCAAGGTAGATGATCCGGAGCTGCTGATGGAGGTGCTCGATGTAAGGGAGCGGATCGAAGAGGCGGAGAGCGAGGAGGATCTGCTGGAGATGAAGGGGGAGAATGAGCAGAGGATAGCAGACAGTGTGAGGGTGTTGGAGGAGGCGTTCGCGAGGGATGATGTCCAGGCTGCGAAGGGCGAGGCAGTCAAGTTGAGGTATTGGGTTAATATTAAGGAGAGCTTGGACGGTTGGGAGAGGGGGAAGCCTGTTGTTTTGGAGCACTAGGTTAGAAGAGGGGGGAGGCGAGGCTGCTTGTACAATACATGCGCGACATGATACCCATCTCGACTTTCGATCGGAGACATAATTCGATACTTCTACTTGAAGCTAAATCGGCACCGTCAAAGGATTCATAACGCTCGCCCCCATCAACCCTCAACTCCGCCCCCGTCACATAACTACTAAACCCAGAAGCCAAAAACCCCGCAACCCTCGCCACCTCCTCCGGCCGCCCCGCCCTCTCCAAACCTATAGTCCTCTTCTGCGCCTCCTCCCCTTGCAAACTCACCGGCGGGAACTGCCCGCGCTCCAACTCCGCCATCCCCGCGCCCTTCAGATCGACACCAACATCGATCTGCCCCGCGGTAATGGCGTTAATCCGCACACCCGTCCCCTTAAGCACCGCTACGCCGGCGCGAACGACGCCCAGCGCCGCATGACTACTCATCGTAAAAGCCGGACCCCAGCACCCGCCGTACGTCCCCGCGACGGAACTAACCACCACGATACTCCCATACGGGACATCCTTCGGCGCAGCATTAGGATAATTTCCCCAGGTGTAGTCTTCGTCATCGCCGCAGGAGCATACTTAAGCGCGAAGAACGCGGGCATGGCATTCGTCTCGAAGGCGGCGTAAAGATCTTTCGGGCCGGTGGACGTGATGCTGGGCGAGCCGAGGAGGCCTGTGGAAGAAGTCCAGACGTCGAGGCGGCCCCAGGCGTTGAGGACGTCGTCGATGAGGGCGAGGGTGGACTCTTCTGAGGTGGGGTTGTAGGGGTAGGGGATTACTTTTGTGTTTGGGGACTGGGAGGCGATTGAGGATACGAGGGTGTCGTAGGGGTCGGATGGGGAGGTTGAGCAGGCGTAGATGCAGGCTGCGCCGTGGGCTGGGGGTGTTAGTATGGGGTGGAGGGAAGAGGCTGAGACATAATGTGGAGATATCCAAGCGATATACTCCATCATGAGCTGGCTTTTGAAGAGGTCATCGAACCGGCTTTGGCAGTGCAATGAGGATAGGATGAAAGCAGTGCTTGGGGTTTTTCTACACAAGATAGTTCTCGATACACTTACCAGCAAGTTCCGCAACAATGGCCTTCCCCACAGGTTGCGTAGCCCCCGTCACGACGCAGACAAATCCATACTACGCAAAAAGTATTGTTAGCAATCTCAGTCTCTCAATATGTACTTTCCCTTTCAATCGAAGGGGAATCACTCACAAGTTTTCCATCACTTCGATAAGGGCTGGTGTGCTCTGAGTTGCCAGCGTCTGCCATAGTAGGAGAATAATAATACAGTGAGCTCAAGGCCGAAAGAAAAGTAGAGGGCAATTGACCCCGCGAAGGGGGATTCACGTCATGTTTGCTTGTGTACACGAGAGCACCAAATGCGCGGGGCGCGGAGATAGTTGGTGAGAAGGCGACCTTATCTGGGGCTTATCGGCGTGCATGCAATTGGACCGCGGAGCTGTACGAAAGCATTCCAGCAACTCCTCGAACAATTCAAATGTTACAGATGCATTTCTGACAAGTCAGGAATTCGAATTGCATTTGGATTTATAGGATGTAGTTCTCGTCTACCCAGCCGTGAGGCCAACATCCACTCTACTGTCTGAACTCTCCTCTTCACCGGTACCACAAGCGCTCTGCCCAACACCAAGCTCCCCTCTAACGACTATCCTCTACACTGCACCCACTCGCCCATTCTAACTCCTCTACAATCAATTCCGATGACTACCTCTATTGCACCCACACACCAAAATACCAGCAACCTCCCCTACTGCACCCCCGCCCCTTAAGTTCCTCCTCATTAAGACCCTTCCTCAACTGCTCCTTCGGCGGCAGCACATCCGGCCCAAAGCTCAACGGCAGCAACTCCCCCATGCTCCTCATAATAAACCCCCCCTTCTTATTAAACATAAAGATCGGAGTATCCAGTGCCAGAAACTCCCTCAGGAACTGCCTGCACATGCCACACGGGCTGCAGAAGTCGTCCATGTCCGTCGCCACGCCAATGGCCTTGAAAGAGCCCAATTTATGCCCGGCATGGATGGCAGTCCCCATGGCGACGCGCTCGGCGCAGGTGCCGACGGGGTAGGAGGCGTTTTCGACGTTGGCGCCTGTTATGATGGTTTGCCCGGTGGCATCGGGTTGGTGGAGGAGGAGCGAGGCGCCGACGCGGAAGAGGGAGTAGGGGCCTGGGAGGTCAGCATATACACATTCAAGAGCAACTCAAGGAAACCGCAAAACGTACAATAAGCCCTCCCCCTTGCATCCAAGCTCGTAGTGCACAAAGTCTGCAGCTCGGCAGCCGAGACGCCGTGAATCAGCCCATTTTTCTCGTCGATGTGTTCCGCAGGAGCCGGCTTGATAGTGGAGGTCGTTGACATCGTGGAGGAGAAGAAAGAGAGGAGGCGGGGCCGCCCGGTGCTGTGATATGTAGCTCTGCTTTGCCAATGGTGGGGTCCCAGGTGGGATGTTTGGGCCGAGGCTGACCGCGTTGCGTTAGGCGCTTTGTGTATAGTGGAACGCGTCGGAGACCGCCGCCGCCCTTCACCATTGGGAGGGGGATGTAGGGAAGGACGGTGGAGGGCGGGCACGGAGTTGGGTCAGCTAAGAGTGCGAGATACGAAAGATGGAAGGAATAGCGTGCGATTGAGAAGCTCAATCACTCCAAGGCTCATGTCTAACAATACGAATAACATGTACGCAATGAAAGACACCCTCAAGAACGGTGCATGCTACAGCTCGTCTTTGTACACCTCTTCGCTGCCCTCCTGGGCATCACCCTGCTCACCGGCCTCCGCCTCAGCAGCCTCCTTATCACTACTGCTCATCCCCTTAGGCTTCTCCTTCTCCTCTCCCTCCTGTGCCTTCCCCTTCTTTCCCTCCTTCTCCTCATCCGGCTCAATAAACTCAATAAGCCGATACTCTCTCTGCCCCTGCGGCGTCTCAATCAGATCTAGTCTCCATTCCTTCTTCCCCGCAATCTTCCTGCTGTTCCTTTCCAGCTTCTCCACATCCCTAACCTCCATGCCGACTTTCTTCAGATCCTCCTTGCTCATCATCTTGCCCTCGCTCGTAATCAGCGTGCCGAGGAAGATTTCTTTGCCACCGCCGGCAATGATGCCTTTTTCGATGATTTTGCCCTCGCTGCCGACGAGCGACTGCGCGCCCACTTCGATGCCGCCGATGATGGGGCCGCGCTTTGTAGAGCCGTCGGGGCCGGGGGCCATTTCGCGCAGGGGGTTTGAAGCTTCGTATGCGGCGAGGGAGGCGAGCAATTCGGACTGTGCTACTTTATCTTCTAGGCGGGCGAGATCCCATTCGTCGACTTCGGAGGGGGCGAGGACGGGCTGACAGGTTATGGGGTGTGCTAGGTTTTCTTGGGGAGGCTGGAAGGCGATATCGTTGCAGAGGCGGGGCGTGTAGATGATCATGAGGTAGGAGCAGGTGCTGATTTCCTTGATCATGGCGATTTTGTCCATAGGTTGGGGGTTGCAGTGGAACTGGGAGTGAGTTAGTATGGGGTGCACCTAAAGATAGTGATGTTGACCTACCTGTACTTCGATCTTACGCTCCCTACCCGTAAGGTCACACTCAGTACCGCCTGCCATCCGCTGTACCATGTACCTGCTTGAGCCTTTTGTTTCCAATCGCGGGAGATCGAGGCCTGTTTCCTGCTTGCTTTCTGAATCCGCCTTGCCTGGCTTCGCGTTGCCCTCGTCGTCCGTGTCCCTCGCTTCCGGTTCACTACCCAGCGTCTTCCTCTCCTCGATCTTGTTCTCTTTGTCTTTCTCAGAAAACCTCCCCAATATGAAGCTGTTCACGGCGTGGTCCTCCACAGGCGGATATATGGGCGCGCCTCCGCGGCCCGGCGGCAGCTGGTGGAATTGCTTGACATGGTCCTTGTAGCAGAAGGCGTAGCTCCACCATCCGCTTAGGTAGTATATACATTCACCCTTCATGCCTTCTAGCAGTTCTCCGCCGCGACTCGTGGCGCGCACCAGTTCCTTCTCCTCCTCGGCCTTTGCTTCCTCGGGCGACACAGTGCTGTTCTGCGGTACATCTTCCGGGAAGACCGGTATGCTACAGAGGTAGCGTCGGCCATCTAGCACCACCCGCTCGTATGTCAAATCAAGCTCATCGTCTCTTTGCAGCGGATCGGACGACTGTTTCCCCGGCTTCGATAGGTCTTGCGTAGCCTGCGATATTGGCGTCGCGGAGCTCGTGCTGCGAGATATAGATTGCGATAGGAGTGAAGTGGCTTCGTTTTCGGTAACGTATTCGTCTGGAAAGACGATCTCGTACTGCGCAAGTGGTTAGCGATGAGCGAAGCCACCGAGCTATGCCAATGCGCACCTGCGGGAAAGCAAGCAAGTCCTCGAATACGCTGAACGAGTGCGGGCTAGCGAGCGCAATGCGCAGAAATGCTGGAAGTGCCCAGAAGTTCCTCATGGCGGGCGCAAGCTGGCGGAGATATGAGGGAGAAAGTAAGGCGAAGCTGCGGCGTGAGCACTCTGAAGCGTGGGGAGCTTAGAGCCAGATGTCACTTTGGGACCTCGCCCGCCACCCAATCCGGCTAGCCTCCGTGTATATTGCTACAACCACGACTACGATGACGATAGCAGTTGTTTTATCCGGGCTGGTTCCCAACCTCGGCAGGTTACTCACACATTGTATTGCATTTCTTCTTCCTCTAGGTCATCTTGGGATAATACAGGACCCTTTTCCACAGGGTATCTCCCTACCTAGGTACTCTCTCCAACAGACTCTGGTACTTTGGTAATCCTTAACTATTTCCATTGGGTTATCCTATTCAGCGAGGTTTCTACCAAGACCAAATACTCCGCCTGAGATTCCGAAGAGACGTTATACCACGCTCCAAGCCGTCGCAATGCAGAAAATAAGAAACGACCATATTGATCCCAAAAGTGCAGTTATGCCGCCAACTCCCGCTAATAAATATACAAACTAGCTGACACGTCAACCAAGCACTAGCCCAGCTTGGTGCCAATTTGCACCTTGAAGCTCTCGCCAGCAGGGCGCGGCTGCGTACTCTTGCCGTAGTAGAACTCGCATTTGAACTTCAGGCTTTGATTGCGCTGGTTATGGAAAATCTGAATGATGTCCCCCGAGTGCAGGTTCCCAAAGAGAGCGCGGCCCTTGTCGTCCTTCTGTTTGATATGTTTCCCGTTGACCCAAAGACCGGCGGTCGCGGATGTGAAGATGCCGGCTTGCAGGTCCTCGATTTGTGTCCAGTCTTGGCCGTTTTGGGAGAGCTCCTGTACGTTCGTGCCGCTCGGAGACCACCAGAAGATGTGGAAGGCCGTCTTGGGAATACGGATGTCGGCAGCATCCTCGTACACAATGGTGCTCGAAGGCAAGCGACCCCACGATGTGAGGCGCCGGTCCAGATTGAGAACAAGTGAGGGGTCAAATGAATCCAGCGTGGCTGTCAGCTTGCCGACTCGGCGTGGTGGAGCCTTGAAATCAGGCTCGGTGGGCAGCGTTGGGCCAGCTTTGACCGGGATGGCTGCAACTGAAGACACCGAAGTCTCGCTGTCTCCGTGAGCAGATTGCTGCATGGTGTCTGCGAGGGACGCCCCGTCTGTGGTATCCTGCAGCTGTGCACCAAAATCGAAGCCACTCACTCTCTGAGCGTACTCGAGATTGTGTGTGGAGGGATCGGCAGGATCATAAAAGAAAGAAGGGGTCTTAGGTAGACTGATAAGTCGATTGGGTGGCGGTGGTCTCGCACGTGGCGTCGGTTCGCTGCTCTGGCTTGGGTGCTTCTGCGAATATCCGAGCGAGCTATGTTGAGGGACCTCTGGTGTCTTGGGCGTAGCGGGCTCGTTCGGAGTCTCCCGACCGGACCCGAAAGATTGCGGCGAAGCCATGTTCAGCTCTCGCACCCCAGATTCAGCACCAAAGAGGCTAGATGAGGAAACATCTCGATCGAGGGTCGGCGTGTTTCCAGTCGATGCTTTACGCCCTCGTCTCCCTTGATTATTCGAAGCCTCCTGCCCATCGGATTCGGTGGATCCAGCATTTGAAAGCGCTTGTTTTGCGTGCACGTCGAGAACACCAGAGCTTTCCAGAGCCGACTGTCCGATCTCACCAAACAGGCGAAGTGCGTTCGGTGCCTTGGGCATGGGCTGGAAGCTCTCATCCTCAAGAACGCCTTCCATATCAGACTGAGGGGACGGAGCGGCGCTCGATTCACTTTCGCGATCCCGCAATTGATATCGTGGGAATAATGGATCGTGGCGGATGCGCTTCGATTGCCGGGCATCAAGCAGGTGTTCGAACTCCTCGTCAGATAAGACGTCAGCTTCGTCGGTTTCAGGCACGTCTTCATTGATACTGAGCTGCGACAGCTGATGTTCAGCTTCGTCCTCCTCTTCGTCCTCTTCGACAATGGATTCCAAAGTGGGGTCTTCGGGGATGTTTGCGCCCTCTCTTAGCCATTGGTGTTGCAGACATTGAATTTCCGTGGGACGTTGGGATGGGTCTCTCCGGAGCATTTGGATGAGCAAGTCAATGCAAGCGTCTGGGACATTCCGCTTCTTGAGTGGGCTCACGTCCAACTCTGTCTCCATGATGTGATCGAACATGGCGCGACCGGTAGAATCTTGTTTACCCTCAAAAGGAGGAGCACCGCAAAGAGCATTCCAGAGCACACCTCCTAGGGAATAGATGTCACAGGCAGAGCTGTACGCCTTTTCGCTTCCACGCCGACGCTTTTTGGACTTTTCGTAGAACGGGAAAACCTCGGGGGCGCAATACAGAAGGGTTCCGCAGAAGGTTTTCAAGAATGTCTCTTCGTGCGCAACCATCTTGGACAGTCCAAAGTCGGACAGCTTGACTTGTATGGGATCGAGCTCCGATATGAGGATATTGTCGGGCTTTATGTCACGATGTGTAACCTTTTGAGAGTGGAGATGGGCGAGAGCGCTCAAGACTTGTTGGGCCACAGGTCGGATCACGTCTTCCTTCATTGGACCAAAGCCACCGGGAGCCAAGCCCGCTTCCATATGCTTCCTAAGATCACCGTAGGGCGCGTACTCCATGATGATATATAGATAATCTCCTTGGTCGTGGTAATCGATGAATTGGACGACATTGGGATGCTTCAAGTTCCGCATAATCGATAGCTCGTTTTCGACTTTCTTGTCAAGCCGGCCATCCTTCATGAATCTTCTCTTTTCAAGCTCTTTGGCTGCGAGAACAGTACCATTCATCTTAGTGGCGATCTTGTAGACCGTCGCAAATGCGCCCTTGCCAAGCTCGCCTGGGACTTTGTTAGCAACAATCGATGCGCTTGAAGCAATCAAAACGTACCCATGATGGTGTAGTCGTGGCCACCGTTCCACCTCATCAACGTCTGGTAAGGTTGTTGTTGGCGCCGCAACACTTTGTCCCGTTCCTTACCCGTGAAGCATTCACTCATGAAAGCCCTCTTGTTTTCTTCATAGTTCCAGATCTGCGCTTTTGAGGATCGTGGCGGAATGCGCACATGGAACCGGATCATCTCATTGTCGTTCGTCGGAGCGCCGCTATTAGCGATAATGATTTCCGAATTGGTGGTCAGCACGCGTGTCTTCTCGGCACGTGGGTCTTTGCTCTTCAACACCGTGTTGTCGACCCGAGTTCCGTTGGTGGACAAATCCTCCAGCATGACCAGTCCCTCTGCGTTTAGATAGATGCGGAAATGCAGATTGCTGATTCGCTTGCCTGAGTCCTGGCCAAACACGATGTCTACTAAGTTGCCATTGCGACCGAAAACGAAGCCTGAGTACTTCTGCTTGAGCTGACTTATGCTTGAGAAGCGGAGGGCAATGTCCGCAGATCGCTGGATTTGGGGTCCCCCACGGGTGCCGTCGTCTCCTACAATAATGGTCTCCTGCTCTTCGATGTCGGTGACGTACGAGTCCATATCGTGAAACAAGACATGATAGGGGCGGGTCATCGCAGTCTCTTCCACGATCCTCGATGCGGCCGAGCTGCCTGCTAGAAGCAACAAAATGATGTCCGAGGAGTCATTGTCGCCAACTCCGGAGTTATCGTGTCCAACGCGTCGCGGGTCAAGCACTTGTTGGGTGGGCTGCGTGGCCTCGTCTTGTGAAGCCATTGCGAGTAAAGCAACAACTTCGGTCAGTTCAACCCTCGAGGTTTGGAAACAGGCTGCAGTTGAAGATTATAGATAGACCCCAGGCAGCAAGTCGCGAAACCGTCGCGTAACTGACGCGCTATTCTACTTGACGCGATCGACTTGATGCTGGTCTGTGTTGTGGTGAGTGAAGGCTTGTTGGTGAAAGGCGTGAATCCCACGTCAGTGCCAGACGGGATGAAAGCGCCGCGAATCAGAGACAACCAACGGAATAGTTTCGGCGGGCTGCCAAAGTTCGAGCTCTATGTGTCAGCCAACTTAATGGGACACCTCCAGCGCCGGATTATGACAAGCTCCTCCTATGCGTCCTATGCCAGGCGTAGCCTTCTAAGATGGGTGTTCAGCACCAGCCTGCCAGCAGGGCCGAAGCCGCGCTTCCCACGAAGCTTCTGTGCCCAGTGGTTTCCTTGCGCTTTTCAGTATCCTTTCGTTTCATATAACAATAGCTAAATTGTCAATGCGCTGCGTTGTTTGCGCTGTGTGGTTATCGAACGGAAGGTCGGTCAGGTTGCACCGCACAAGTCAGGCGGAAAGTGATCGTGAGTATGAATAATAGCGCGAACGCGAAAGCGAAAACGTGGGTATATGGGAGCACCTCTCCGTCGCGGGTGCTGCAGGCTCGGTGGGGGGGAGTGTTGCCCTAGAAACGGGGCTTCACTTCATTTGTCAGCGCTTCAACACCCTTAACATGTCAATTTCGTGTGGGGGCAAGAGAGAGGGAGCGCACCTTTTATGACGGCGACTACAAGCACCCTCGTCCGGGTCCTGAGCGCGAGGGAACAAGACTCGAGAAAAGTCACGGCTCTCTGAGACTTGGGGTGAGGTCTGAGCGGGCCGTCCGAGCTCCATGCACTATGATTGGACAATGTGGGTACTCGTGGGGAACATCGCAGCTTCCTCATTCGCAAGGCAGCCGCGTCGCCACGAAGTCACGTTGGCGTCTACGCGTCGGCAGACAAAGAAAATGGCCATAAGAACTTCATGCGTGGGGTCCAAGATCTAGGTGCCTTAAGAGCCTCATCGATGATTCGACCAAGGTTCAGGCGCACGTCTGCTCCGTACTACCCGTGGACGGCGATCAGGCTCAATATCTTTCTGCCTAGCAAAAGCACGCTTCATTCAGTGCTAGGAAACCACTAGGAACAGGCGTTCAAGTCGTGAATAGCCCCCGAGGGAGAGTTAGAAGGAGCTAGAATTTAGTCAACATTGATGGCAAATGAACGAAATTTCGACGCCGAACTCTCACCCGGTCGGCAAAAGCTTGTAAAACTTGTGAAATGGTCTATGAAAGCTATGTTACTCTGCTTCGTAGACGGGGTTTTGCTACGTCCGCTCGCACGTTTGCTTACATTTCAATTTAAGAATGTAGACACGTTCCACTCGATGAATCGCACGGGATATCGACGGGGTTATGACCAGGCATGCCTACACGCTGCCCTTATACTAAGTAAATATTATGGTAGCGGAGACCACGAGCGTCCTCGTCATTCATCCCCAGCAAATAACAGTTACCCAGGACCTCATAATGCCGAACGGGACCATCGTGGGTTTGTCTTAGCAGTAAGGGAGTGGCACCACCTGCAACATAGAACAATTCGTCTCCAGTCCTTGATTTGTGTGCCTCCGTAGGTGTCCGAATCAGACCAGTCTTTCTGACGCAAATAAGCAGTGCGGAGATCTTGAATATCTCGAATCTGGGTGCTGAAATCGAGCAGTACTCTCCATAGGTCCCGCGGAAATGATTCAGCAATACTTGCACAGCATGTCCCACTGTGTTCTGCAAATCTCGAAGCCGCTTCGGCAAACATGCTCCAGGGGGCAGACACGGAACCGCATACCATCAACACGTCTTGTGGCATCGTGATTTCTTAAACGGTCCAGATCCTTTTCCACCATGGAGTCCACGGCGGATTCATCAGTCTTCGCAGGGCCTCAAACAAGTTCATTTGGGCCTCTAAGTACCCTGCTGATCCCCTCGAGGAGAGGTAGCCCAATCTGTCGAGATGAGAGTCGCTTCCCAATGCGCGTAGGAAAGAGAAGACCTCTCGTGTTGTGAACGTGGATTGACCCAAGCCGGCTTTGTACCTTGTTCGCAACGCTCCGGGGTCAAGGTGCCCATCAGTGTGTAGAAAGTCGCGATGATCTCCATAGAAATGCACAATCTCTGGCGTATCCTTTTTGCGTTTGGTATCTCCCAACCCATCGCCTAGATAGATGAATACGGCCGCAGATGACTGATAGATAAGTCCCATCAACTCCACCTGATGTGTTCTCTCGTCTAAATCATCTTGGTTGATTGAGAGCGCGTCAATCCATATGATAAGGCCCTCCTCATGGCTCAGCCGCAAATGCCGAAGCGCGCTTTCGAGATTGACCGTGACCGCGAACGGTTTCCCGTTCAGTAGTATCTCCCTCGTAGCCCTTCAGGAGCCCCATACGTAAGACAACGAGTAATACCTAGGATGCTCGCCAAGATTCGTTCGCTGGAGTTCGCAGCGTACAGGGTCGGTCCATTCGCCTGGGAGAAGCTTCACGAGGCGAATGTCGTTGCTGTGGAGGGGGCCGTCGTTGTATGCTTCTGTGCTCATCGCGGTGGCAGACATATGCTATCAAATATAGGCGTCTGCTTGTGTTAACGGCCCTGTGGCGCCATGCGATGCGTCGTCTATGTATGTTGGATGCATGCTTGACCGGTGAGGCAGCTGCGCCTTCTTTCGCGCATGCAGGCTTCAATCTACAGGGGGCAACCGCGACCACAACGTGAATGACGCCTTCGCGTGCCTCGAATGCATTTGTTTCTGAGATGATGTACATATGTACTTTTGATCCACCCTGCGATGTACTGCAGGCGATGACGCCGGGCCACGTGCTAGATCTGTTTCTGGGATGGCTTCCGTAATCTGGTTCGTAGGGCTGAAACCGTTGTGCCGAGGCAAGTCTCCATCGCTCACCCCGAACCCCACATCTTCCTCACTAATCCCACGGTAGGCAATGTCATCCGTGCATACCGCCGAAATACTACATCAAGCCTCGGTACCGCGACATCGAAATCGATTCTGGCTTGTTTCCCCACCCTTTCGGACTCCCTCCTACACCATCTGAAGAGCAGGACAAGAATTGATTACTGCACGTTCATCACCACAGCGGACCTTCCGGACACTGCGCATAACATTACCTTCTTCCCCCTCTTTCTCCAGCTCTCAACATATCCCCCAAGATGCCCTCCTACACATCAATCCACCTAGCCGAACGGCCCAAGGACCAGATCGTCCCCGGGAAAACCTTCACCGCAAAGCAACACCCCATCCCCAGCGCCTCCAGTCTCAAAGATGGCGAAGTCCTCTTCCAAACCCTGTACTTGTCCCTCGACCCCGCGATGCGCGGCTGGCTCAACGACACCCGCTCGTACGTGCCGCCTGTCAAGATCGGCGAGGTAATGCGCGGCGCAGCAATTGGCATCGTCCTCGCGTCCAAGTCGCAAAAGTTTCCGGTCGGAACCTATGCGAGTGGCACCGTAGGCTGGACTGAGTACGTCGTTGTGAAAGAAAAGCAGCTACAGGCTCTGGACCTTCCGGAGGGTGCGGTACCGACGGATGCGCTGAGTGTGCTTGGTATGACCGGGTTGACGGCGTATTTTGGTATTCTGGATGTGGGTCAGGTAAAGCAGGGGGATTTTGTTGTGGTTTCGGGTGCTGCAGGCGCGACAGGCAGTGTAGTCGGTCAGATTGCGAAGATCAAGGGGGCGACGGTATTGGGGCTTGCTGGTGGCGATGATAAGGTGAAGTGGTTGAAGGAGGAGTTGGGTTTCGACTATGCGTTGAACTACAAGGATCCCGAGTTTGCGAAGAAGTTCAGAGAGGCGACAAAAGGACTGATCGATGTTTATTTTGACAATGGTAAGTGCAGGGTAAATTCTGGGCTTGAATTGGCAACTAACGGTGACAGTTGGTGGAGAGATCCTCGATATGGCTCTCGCCAGAGCAAAGCCACATGCAAGGTTCGTCATGTGTGGTGCTATCAGTCAGTACAACAAGGCCAAGGCACAAGGACCAAAGGTGAGTGGGCAAGCATCTTCTCTGTTTTAACTTTACGCTGATTTTCGAAGAACTACCTCATGGTTATCTCGATGCGGATACGCATGCAAGGCTTCATCGTCTTCGATTACGAGAAGCAGTACCCGGAGGCGAGGAAGCAGCTGGCGCAATGGCTCTCAGAAGGCAAATTGAAGCGGAAGGAGACGATTGTGAAAGGCGGGTTGACAAAGGCGGAGCAGGCCCTCGTAGATCTGTACAATGGTGTGAACACTGGTGAGTACTATATTTATGTCTTTGGGGACAGATTGCTAACAAGACAAGGTAAATTGCTCGTTGAAGTTGCGAAACCTGAGGATGTAAAGTCGAAACTGTAAAACAGCTGCGAGATTTGTACAATGACTGCCTATTCTTTCACTGCGATAACAAGAAATGAGGGAAAACATTACAGCTCCTTCTCGGATCACTGTCACGCCGTATACCTCTACTCAATGTAAGCAAGAGTTGATACAGTGATAGTGACGAACTATCGTGATCTGAGCCCTTGAAGTCAAAATATGGAAGTTTTCACATTGAAAGGTCTTCGCAAACGACATTCTCAATTAGGCTACAGAAAGCGCGACTCGACACCGAAGTTCCACTGCCATTTCTCAGTCTACTTTTCTCAGCCCACGATATCAACCGAATTGACTGCCGGATACGTAGGCCCTTTGCTTCGCATACACTCGGAGGGCACAACGTAGATCAAATCAACTACCGCCACATTAGAAGCTGGTCTTCATACAAACATTACTTCCAAGCCTTCACTGTTTAACATACAGGAGAGCTATATAGAAAGATCTTGCAAATGCCTTGGCACAAACTCTGTAAGTCTGTAACAATCCTCCCTTTACACCTATTAATCCATCCTCCAGGCTCGTGTACCAGAATCGCGATCTTCCTAGCCACAGTCTCCACCCTCACTCTTTACAGTAAGCCTCTCAGTGTGTCAAAAGTACACCAATCTCACACGCTATCACAGGCGTCCTCCTCACAGGCTGCGTCTCCAACACCGCAGCCACCCCCTCCATCTACCTATTTACCATCCGCAAATCGAACACCTGGCTCCGCGTCGGCAACATCGGTTCCTGCTTTGGCAACGGCGATCTTCAGTCGAAGCCCGTCGCTTGCGCACCCACCGTTCTTGGCGGCAAAGAAGACTTCGCAGGGGCGGATGGATTAGCACTTGTCAGACATGCAAAGACTATGCAGCTAGCCACACTCCCTCTCTTCTCCCTGCTATCAGTGCTGTGCTACATGATCTCCGCGGGGTGTTTCTTCTACTGGGAGTATGATAGGCCGCACATGTATCAGGCGGGTAGCAGGCATAATAGACTAACATTCAAATTGGCCTATGTAAGCGTTGCACTCGCTCTTGTTGCGCTGTTTCAGATGTGGGCTTCTGTTTATGGCATGGCGCATGCGAGCGCGATTGGTGAGAGTCTGGATGTCGAAGTTAAGTTGAGCACCGTTGGTCTGGGGCTGCAGGGGGGAGCTTTAGGAGTGCAGTTTTTGTTTGCACTGGGGATGAAGGGCAAGTGGGTGAGTATGATGAGACGGCGCAAGTAGGTACAGTAGGCGTAAGCGATGCATGGAAGAGGTAGTGGTCGAAGAGAGACTCTCAAGTGCATGGGTTCAGTTGCCCGCACAGTGGCATTCTAGAGGTTAGTTGACAAAAATTCAAAAAGAATGGACATTGAAGTTGAACGCCGAGCTCCTAATGCAATATACGATACGGCTCCTTTCAGTTTGGGTCCGCTTAGTGATGTTGACTGTTCTTGAAGTTCGACTGCCACGCTATCTTACGAAACATTTTCTGACTCGACGGATGAGGGGTTGCTGAGAATGTAAGTCCCGCTTGAGTATGAACAGAGTTCAAGTACATGTCAAGGCTTTCTCTGAATTATGCAAAGGCCTTCAGTAGTCGCGCATTCTATGCGCAGGTTTGAATCGGACCCAGAACGACGGCCTGTCCCAATATGCGTAGAATTTGAAGTCCTTTTCGAACGACAAGTCTTCCTGGCCTTGCACAGCCTCCAATTCAAATTCCCACAAGACTCTAGCAATGAAGAGACGGATCAAGGAGACAGCTATCGCGCCACCGGGGCAGCCTCGAAGACCTTGACTGAAAGGTTTCGCGGCCTTCAATTCGTCGCTCGCATACTTTAAATCGAATTGAGGATGATCGGATGGCAGCCATCGTTCGGGGCAGAACTTGAGCGGGTCCGTGAAATATTTCGGACTTCTTGCTGCGGCGAAGTAGCTGATCTGGCACGTCACCTACACTGAATGAGCATCTGGTAGCAGCAAGAGTGGGGGCAGGGGACTTGGCCACACTTACGCCTTGAGGTATGTATTCCCCATCTACGACAGCACCGGGACTTACTCGAGGTAAGCCATCTGTTGTTTCTTGATGAAGACGAAGACTTTCATGTACACAACCATTGAGATACTTCAAACTCGTCACGGCTTCCATGTCGATTGCTCTGTACTCTGCAAAAGCTCCTCTGATCTCTTTTACCAAAGCTGTATAAGCGTCCGGCTCCTTGAGAAGAAAGAAGATGAGAGAATAAAATTGGTTTGCGAGCGGCTGCCAACTGGCTAACAGCACCTGTGCTGCAACATTTTCCAGGTGGAAGATAACTTTCTTGTCATCGGGTACGGGTTTGTCGGCAGGAAGAAGCTGTTCAAAATAGTCCAAATGCTCGATCTTGTGACGACGCTCGATACGCGCTCTTACATATTCGGTGTTGAGTTTGATAAGTTTAGGCAGTGCAAACCAAACCGACGGCGGTATCGTCAGGTATTGCAGAACAGTGAACAAGCGAAACTTCCTTGTCAGTTGGCTTGCCGCCACGAATAAGTTCAACTTTGGGGTAGTGCTGAGCAGAATGGAATCCTTCACTGTGTTTTTTTTAGCGTATTGCGCGTGGGCTCGCATCGTCCTTTCACTTACTGTCTCGCATCTGACCCATGTCACGACCGTATGTCATGTCCGCAGAGAGATCTAGCGCCAACCAGTCTGACCAGCTGCGCATATCTACTCCCTTCTTGTCTGCGCCCAAGGTCTTCATCTTCTTGATGAAGAAATCGAAGTGCTCATTCACTGTAACCTCCTTTGCTTTAAGGTTCCTTGTGCTGAAAGCGGGAGCAAGTTTCTTCGCTACCTCGCGGTGCTTGACAGGATCGGGTTCTCCGGAGATGCCGTTATCGCCGGTATCGAGGGCGTCATAGCCAACTTGCACGAAAAGCTCGAGGTTCTTCTCCTGTGCGAGGTATATGTCTGCCCCGATGATGTAAGTCAAAGGTCTTTGTCTATTGATTGTGGAGATGGAGAGATAGCACAGACCTTTGGCAGCCCGTGGGGAGAGAAAAACGAGTTCATTGGGAGCAATGCGGACCACATCGCCTGAGCAGTCAGTCTTCCGCGATTTGGTTGAGCAGGCATAGTCGTACCATAGTTTCTGAGCACGCTGGCGATGATCCATGGATACCTTCCTGACGTACTAAGTGTTCAAAAGTCAAAAGTGCCCGCTACACGGTTTGATGGAAAGGTATAGTATATGCACCTAGTGTAGGCCCACCACAGATTGCTAAAGGCGGCAAGCCGTGGACCCGGATATTTGGAGAGTGGATGGAAGCTAATACAGTAGATAGTGTGAGCTAAGTAGTAGGCGACAATCTGCTCATGGTAGTGGATCAGCGTATGATGGTTGTATGATTCACGATTAGGACTGACCAAGGTAATAGTAGCGGTAAGAACTTGGGTAGAAGTAAAGAAGCCCAGTTGCTGGCCCCATACATCACTCGATGGGGCCATGTTGACGATAGGGGTGCACCGGCCCTGGTTTGGGTGTCTGTTCTTGGTGTCGGGAGTGTGAGGCCTGGTGGCGGCGCTCGCAAAGGATGTAGGGCTGGGAACTGTGCCGTCGGGTGTAACGTGACGTCCAAATTTGGTCTCGGTTTTGGTTCACCGTTGCTCGACCAATCGGGACTCTGTAGCCAAATCACAAGAGACAGCTCCAGGTCACGACCTGACTCCGCTGTGTGGAGCGATTCGCGATACTATCTCGCTCATGTTGCGGAACTTTCAACGTTGGGTTGTCAAGACCGCTCGAAACACTAAACTGATTAAGGCTAAACCGGTAATTTCTTGGAAGGATTCATGAGCTACTCATTTGACGACTTTGTCATTGATCCAGCGACGGCACAGCTTGTTTACATATCCTTCGTTACCCTCCTGCTATGTTTTATCTTGACCGGTCTGCGCTTGATTCCTATCCAAAGACCAATACGAAAGCTGGGATGGGATGATGCCTTTGCGGGTTCTCGCACTCGTCGTGTTATTTGGCTACGCAATCTGCCCCTTCATCGGTCAGTCGCAACCAAGAGACTTGACTCTCACGAGCTTAATGTGTCGTTCGTGGTAATCGGTCTTGCGGGCAAATGAAGAAGGTCTGGCACTCAAGTCGGTTCTTCAATTACTACGATTGCACCCATGCACCAACCGTGTTACTCGCTGTGGGGGCCTAGTCTAGCGACAGCCCCACATGGCCACTGCATTGCTTATGCAAGCAGCTTGAGGCACAGCGGAGGGGGATTTATCAGGGCTACTCGGCAAGTGCATCTAGCGGAAAACGTTCCGCTCTATGGACTATGGTTCCCGTTGTAGTAGGTCTGGTCGGACTATTGCTCTTGAGGTACCACATGCATAACATGCCCCTGTGACGGCATAACTTTGTAGAGATACGGCACTTCCGACTGCTAATGCCGGGTATTCCGTGCTCGATGGATCTCATACCCAACTGAGAAGGTAAGGCCCACAACAGTCCAGGCCCTCAGGACCCCCATGGGTCCTTTTGCTCGCAGTCACATGCGTTTGAGCTGTACTGATATTCCCCTCATCCTCAATAAATGTCGAGCTGAGTTTCTCTAACTTGGCCGCTGCTCAAGTACATGCTACTATACGTACAAAGTATGTGTAAGTGTGGAGCTCGTGTTCCCGCAACCACAAGCTCGTGTCTGCGCCTCGGCTATCTGATCTGTACAAGGATATGCGCCACGCAATTTAGTCCTACCTTTCCAGGACAAAGCTAATGCTTGGCCACCAATGATATCACGAATGATATACCAGGGTATAAACCGTTTCCTTCCGATACGGATGGTCGATGGATTCCTCGCAAATTGCTCCTCCTTGACTCCGCCGGTAATTCTGCTGTGCCTCTCATTACTCGAGGCGAGGAGGTATGTCAACTGTGGCCGAACATTAGGCGCCTTGCTACGAGGCGGTGCACGAGAAGTTTGTCCGTACCTGGGCATTCGCATGTTTCAAGGGTGTGGTGAGTGACGGCATGGCCGAACTATATCATACCACCAGTAATTCTAGGGTCCTTGCAACCTTGCAATTGATATAAGTACTCTCCGGATACCTCAGGCCGGCCCTTCTTCGTCGCTGCAGGTTGCCTCTAATCGCAGTCCACCATGCATCAACATAAACTAGTACTATCGTTGTCATGGGCGCTCTTGTCGACTTCGTTCGTTGCAGCTCAACGAACGGGCGACAGAGTCTGCGGTCAAATCGCAGTGCTACAGAAGGCAGCACAAGATGCCAACCCATCAGGTACGAGCCTAATGCCGCATGAGATGGCTTTGCTAATCTTTTGGTAGCTGTACCCGCCAGTATACCCATCAAGCCAACCGTCGACTGCCTCAAGAACATCACCGTGGGTCAAGGACGTACCTATGATATAAACCTTATGCTACAGAACATGGACCTCTACCTTGATTTTGAGACTAGTAAGTGAACTGCACATACTCTATGTACATCACTGATCTCCCGATAGCTCTGGATTCCTTGAAGAACCCTCCCGCCGACTGGCCATATCCTGCGCATGACGTTCGTGCCAGACTAGAAGAGGTGAAGAGTAAAGTTAAGAGCAAGGGCTACGCGAACGACTACGAGTTTCAAGTCGAATTGTTCGAGAAGGTATTCGCGCCTGCGCACAGTGGACATTTTATCTTCTACCCTGATCTTCTTGTCAATCCGTGGTATTGGAGTAGAACGGTATCTCTAGTCTCGATCAGCAAAGACGGGTCCGCCCTGCCAGAGATCTACTTCCGCGGTAAGGCTCCTCAGTAAAATTTGACGGGAGATATACTAATTGGTGACTGGTAGACGATATTCTCAACTCTGTCGCCGATGCATCTCCTCTATCCAAGATTGACGGACAAGATGCACAGCAATTCATCCAGGACCTCGTATTCCGAGCAGCCTCGCAAGACCCTGACGCAGGCTACAACGCCATGTTCTACAACAAAGCGCAAGTCGCGGCGAAACTCTCCAACGGTGGGTACTTTGCCCAGGGCGGACGCACCAGCAACATCTATCCGGGCGAGAACACGACCTATACGTTCGAAAACGGAACGTCTGTCACCGTAGATAACGTCGCACTGCTGAGATATGACTTCACCGGTGCCACCGACAATCAATACTTCATCAATCGATACGCCGGTACAACTAGCTTTAGCGCAAATAAAATCAACATCCCGAATGCACCGTCTGGATATCCGACAGCGGTCGTCGCAACAAAAGACGGCACATTAGCCGGGTACTATCTTTCAGGCGACGGCCTAGATGATATTGCAGTGCTCAGCGTGCTCTCGTTCTCTCCCAGCAGTGTGAAAGAGTACCAAGCCGTAGCCGAGACCTTCCTCGCCGACGCCAAACGCGATGGCAAGAAGAAGCTCGTCGTAGACCTCAGCGCCAACAACGGGGGCTACGTCCTCTCAGGGTACGACCTATTCCGCCAGCTCTTCCCGCAACATGAGCAATTCGGCCTGACGCGTTTCCGCAACAACAAGATCCAAGACACAGCTGTCAAGATTAGCCAGAAGATTGTGCCTGAGCCTTTTGATCCGGCGAACGGAGCTATGGAGCAGGTTCGTGCGTACGAGAAGAGCTGGTGCTATAAGCACGATCTGGACCAGGATGGGAAGAAGTTCAAGAGCGCGGAGGAAAAGTGGGCGGATCATAAGGTTGGGGAGTCGAGTTATAGCTCGCTTTTGCAGTGGGATTTGAGTGATCCGTTCTTGACGACGCAGGGGCCAGTGGCGTTTGGGACGGAGATTACCGGGTATGGGAATAGGACGAACTTCACGCAGCCGTTTGCTGCGGAAGATATCATTATGGTAAGTCACTAGTTTCTCAACACAGCAAAGACGAACAGGAAACTGACGGGTGTTGTATAGCTCACCGACGGGTTCTGCGCCTCAACATGCTTCCTCTTCAGCGACTTCATGAAGCAAGTAAACGTCAAGTCTATCGCTGTTGGAGGACTCCCGAACACCAAGCCCATGCAGGCTGTTGGAGGCGTCAAGGGCGGCGAGCTTTCCACGTGGGCGGACCTCTACACCGAGGTGTACCAAGACGCGTTCTATCTGTGGCAAAGGATCAACATGTCCGATCCCGACTATGCTAACCAGAAGAGGACGTTTTTGGACCACCGGGAGTACATAGGGTACACCGCGACCGCCGGTGCCAACATTCGCGATGTCATACAAAAGGACCACATTGACGATGGGCTCGCCGCGCAGTTTGTGAGGGAAGATGCTGATTGTCGGCTGTTTTATACAAAGGACATGATTGTTGATGTCGAGAATGTGTGGAAGAAGGCTGTAGACGTTACATGGGAAGGAGGAAAGTGTGTGAATGGTGGTCTGTCGAAGAGAGATGCATCGAATGATAAGAGAGAAAGAAGGAAGACAGCAAGCGCAGGAGCCAAGCCATCGGTGGGATTGAAGACAAAAAGGGTGAACGTGGAGGAGGAGACCGTGGAGAAGAATGCAGCATGGCGCATCGTGCATGGACGGAAAGCCTTCGAGTAAGATAATATTGACAGGTTGAATGAAGCGTGCAAACTTGATGCCAAAGTACTGTAAATGTGCGACCCTCCTTCTCTTACATGAGCAGCGTGTGCCGCCATTATGTGCCATTGCCCTCCCCATTAACTTGCATAAATACCATCAGCACAGCAGCATACGCCGCAGTCGCAGCCACGACTTCGCCCGGTCGATTGACTGTAGCTGTTGACATGAGGCCAACGAAGACGCATATGAACCCAGTCATGATTGCCAGCTTCTTCGTATCTTTGTCCACAAATTCCAACCACCAGAGGGGTGCTAGCAACATGATGAGCCCGCCTAGTATTATGCTAGTGTTGGTGAGAAAGTCAAACCGGGAGTTGGACGAGTAAACCGTCGTAGAGGATGCTTGACGGTCATTGCTGACGTGCTTGTCGCGAAAGAAGCGGCTGCGGTGAAGGTGCTGGAACGATTCGAGCCAGCGACCAAGAGGTGGACGCGTGCGATGGTTTATTGAAGTTAGGTCGTCGTTATGGTCGATGAACGAAGCCTCTTCTTGGGCAATAGCGCCACGGCCCAGCCAATTCCTGACGTTCTCGATTTGACGTCTGTCAGCGCGGGGTCGAGCGCGTACTTTGGCGTAGCTGTCTACGAATTGATCTATGCATGTCAATAGGGATTCCGACCTAGCTAAGAAGGAATTGCAGACTGTAATGTTGCAAGAGCGAGCTCAGTTCTCCCATGTGTGCGTGTCGCTGCTGCATCCACTTCTCGTCCCATCTCAAACTATCGTTTCTAAGCTTGTCATCTGGATGCGATGTCTCCACCAATTGATCGAGTCTATTGATGTCATCCTCTATTCGCGTGATTCGGTCTTGCATCCATAGTATTGTACGAGCGTTGAGATCCTGGAAACGGCGAATGATGAAGAAATCATCTTCGGTAGCCATCCAAGCGCTGAAAGCCCTATATCCTTCGAACTTCCACGCTGAATTCCGTTTCTCTTGCGAGGTGGTCGTGAATGTTGATGATCGAGAAAGTGGCTGAAGGGGAATTGGGGGCGATGTGCTGGGCAGGTTCGACGTAGGTGCAAGTACCGGACCTGGAAGAGAAGTAGAGGGTGCAGTCATGGAGTTGTATGCCATTTTGCATGATCATGATGTTTGTTGTCTCGTCCGATGCTTCCGTTGATTGTTCTTTAGCTGTAGATATTCAGTTGCACAGAAGGCTGAGCCTGAATTCGGGGCGCGATGCACAAGGCTGTGGCTCGGGAACGTGTCTTGTGACGACTGCACCAGGCTGTACGCAGCTGTGGCAGCCTTCCACTTTCCGAACGCGTCGCACTGTGTCCATTGTGTTTTCTTCCGGGGCCAATACAGATCCCCGTCGTGGCAGCCGAACAGCCGTGGCTTCCAGCGCGAGCGCAGATTGGGCCTGAGGCATCCCAACAATTGTGAGGCAGCGGCTCGAGTGACTTCGGCGCGACAGGCTCCCGTTGCCTCGTTGTGGGCAAATGGCGTGATGGGTTCGAATATAATACAGATGAAGGCTGCAAATGACCGATGGCTTTCAGCCTGCGATCTGACCGGTTTCAAGTCATAAACACAATCCAACTCCTGGCCACAGCCAACGCTCCGGAATCCGCCCTGCATTGCGCCAACTGCATTGTTACAGCGCTTCTTACCCTGTAATCACCGCGGCGATGAACGGAAAGTGGAAGAGGGCAAAGACCAAGTTCGACGCTGTTAACGCCTTTGACAGCCTTGAACGAGGTGGTAGCGAGAGGCCAGACCCACGATACAATCCTCAAGGTCGTGTACAGCCACCCAATGACGGTCCGCCTCCGCATGCGCAGCAGAATATCTCACGATATGGGCAGAGTGCTTCGTACTACAGTGGACATCCGCAGTCTACTGTCTCGTCTCCCTTCGTGGGCAACGCATCGCCCCCGCCATTGCAATACTCCCCTCAATCGTCCCCACCACAGCAGTCACAACAGTATTTTCCTCACTCTTCTCCACCACCGCAGCAACCGCAATATTCTCCTCATTCCTCTCCACCACAGCAGCCACATCAGTATTCTCCTCATTCCTCTCCACCGCAGCAATACTCTCCTCATTCCTCTCCACCACAGCAATATTCTCCTCATATGGGAAATTACGGCTTTCCTCCAGCTCAGCCAACGTATGCTGCGCAGCAGAATACAATAACAGGGTCTTACGCGCCTGTACAAGGTTCGCCGCCCCCAATGGCAGATCACAATACCTCAAATAATACTTTTCAAGAGCAGAATCGCGGTTTTGGTGTCGGCAACGAAGGCGGTTCCGGGTATTGGAGCAACCACGGGACAACATACGACCAGTACCAGCAGCCACCGCTACAGGAAACCTATCCGCAGCGAAGCAACACAGTGCACACTTACCCAACTTCGTATGACCAAAATCCGTACGACCAAAATCCGGGCACGCTCTATCGGAGCTCGACCATGCCGAACCAGTATGGCGCACCACCGATTTACGGCCATAACTGTGACGACCATCGCATACAGTGAGTACTAGACAGCCTTCCAGCTGATAGCTTCATAAACTAAGTGAGGATAGATATGATGGGAGTTGCCGCATCTGCCACCCACCGGATTATCACAACTCTTGAATGGGGTTCGCAAGGTTTGTTGAATCTAAATACGATAAGATCAACCAGGAAAGCACTTGGCAACGTCATTTAGGACGAACTACAAGAAGAGCTCTTCGAGCAGCAAAGCGTCGTGTCAGCCTAGTCGCAAAGAGAGCCGAAATCCGGTTACGGGTGAGGATTGTTCAACTGCAGGGATAGGATGATCCCCGTCCTACGCGCGTTATCTGAGGGTGGATATCCCATGTGGCAGCTCTCACCATGTAAGAGGCAGGCGAGGAGCTGTACTCGGTTGCCTTATGAAAGAGCCGCCCGGTCGATGGTATTCCGTCTGACGGATGAACGCTGAGCCATCTGCTGGCGTCACCCGCGCGTCCTATACGCAATGCTCTCGCCCCAAGCTGGGGTTTGGAGAATCGCATGGTCAAGTGGTGGTCCAAGGAACGGGTGTGCGCCAAAGGATGCGAAAACATGGAATAATTCTGTACGCATCCTGAGTCGGGGAGAGTGAGAAAGTAGCATTGAAGAGCTTTGGAGTTGGAGTTCCCTGTAGTGAAGTACGTGTGTCGTCAATTTCGTCTAATTCGTGTTCTTGCGACGTTGTCACTGCAATGGTAGGAGGGAGTGTGAGCGTGTTCGGCGTTAACGTTCGGAGTGGAAGTCGTGCCTAGCTCATTCCTCACTAAGCCTAGCGCACCTCGGCATAACTCCATCGCTCCTCCGCGCCCTAGAAATGATTCGGGCCAGCATGTAGATAACCAACGTTTGCCCCTCATGCCTCCTCCGCGGTTACAGACACTTTGCAGGCTTTCCAGTACGTGGTCTCGCCCGCCGAGCCTGATTCTCCTTACACCGACCCAGTACGACCCTTATTGAAACCCCAACTGGGTAAACAAAGCTATATCAACCCCACCTTTCACCAGAAGCTCCACACAACTTCAAGATTATCCAGCATGTCGGATTTCGCACAGTATACCGCAAATGGTACCAAGTCAACCTCGAACAATGGCCCTACGCAGGGAGAGATAGCATGGGGCTCGCAAAAGAACCCAGCCGCCTACGATTTCCGCTCCGACGTCCACACCACGCCGACCGCTTCGATGCTGAATGCGATCGCGCAATGCACCCTTCTCGACGATGTCACAATGGAGGACCCTACAACACTATCCCTTGAGCGCTTCATTGCCGACCTTACAGGGAAGGAGGACGCGTTGCTTGTCCTTTCAGGCACTATGGGAAACCAGGTTGCGCTTCGATCACATCTTACTGCTCCACCGCAAGCAGTACTGTGCGATCGGAGGGGCCACATCATACAGTATGAGGCCGGAGGCATAGCGACTCTGAGTCAAGCCATGGTACAGCCTATCGATGCGAAGAACAAGAAGTATATCACGTTGGAAGAGGTACAGGAACTCGCCGTCATCTCGGACGACGTTCACGCGTGCCCTACACGCGTAATATCGCTCGAGAACACCTTGAATGGCACGATCATGCCGCTCTCCGAGGTTCGCAGGATATCCGCGTTTGCTCGCGAGAACGGCATCATAATGCATTTGGACGGTGCACGGCTGTGGGAGGCTGTCGCGGCCGGTGCAGGGACTCTCAAAGAGTTCTGCGCCGAATTCGACAGTGTAAGTCTTTGCTTCAGCAAAGGCCTTGGTGCGCCCATTGGAAGCATCGTCATTGGCACGAAAGCATTCATCAAGCGCTCTCGCTGGATTCGCAAGTCTATTGGTGGTGGTCTGCGTCAAGCTGGCGTTGTTGCAGCACCAGCGCGTGTCGCTGTGGAGGAGACCTTCCTTGGTGGTAAACTCACCCAATCACATGAGAATGCGAAGAAAATCGAAAAGTTTTGGACAGACCTGGGCGGCAAGACATCATATCCTGTTGATACGAACATGGTCTGGCTGAATCTCGAGGGCAGCGGCGTAAAGGTGAATCATTTTATTGAACTGGGCGAGCAATACGGGGTGGTAGTGAGAGGGGGGTCGATTCGTGGTACACTATCAGATCGGAGAAGATGCGATACAACGAGTGGGCCAACTTTTCGCCGACGCGCTGAAGGGCCAGGCTGGGGACCTGAAGACGGGCAAAGTGGAGCACAGTCCCGAAGATCTAAAGCTAAAGGGCAAAGGCGTCGAGTAAGCATCTTACAATAACAAGAAATTGCGACTGGCCAAATCATTGTGAGCTGTAAGAGTATAGTGCGCGACCTCTTTCGACTAACCACAGCTTTTCGGATAAAACTCCGAAGGTGTAAGAGCTTCTCGGGAGCAATAACGGTTAGCGAAATGTGAGATGCGACCGCGACCGCGCTGACTGCATGCGCGAACGATGTAACCAATAATACGGCGCCGTGGCTCTGTTCAAGGTATATATCAGTCAAAATTACAAAGCTTGAACATCCAAGCGAATGCTTCTCTACACGAACATGCGCCTCTTCTTCTTGTCTAAAATTGCCATAGTGCTCCCACTGCAGAGCTGTTCAGCTTTCAATCTGTTCACTTCCCCGAGCCAGTTGCCAACCACTGAGTATGATTTCGTAATTGCCGGAGGTGGAACAGCGGTAATCACAAGCGCCGTCTCGCACTAAGAACATTTGCTCACCGGACACAGGGGTGCGTGCTAGCCGCCCGGTTGACCGAGAACCAAAACGTTTCGGTACTCCTCGTTGAAGCTGGTGCCAAGTAAGCGTGAATATCTGGAGCGAGCACGAACACGTCCGTTAAAAAGTCGCGCAGTAACAAAGATTTTTTTCGACTCCATAGTCCCCTTCCTTACACCTTTTCTGGCCAGTACTCCAGCAGACTGGAACTATACTACCACCCCGCAAGCTGGTTACAACAACCGTGTTATCCCATTCGGACGAGGTCACATGCTGGGCGGGAGTAGCAGTGTCAGCAAGTCACATGCCTCTCAAGCACGCATTCGAACCTAGATTATTGACCATTTCCAGATTACTTGGGATACAATCGCGGCTCCAACGATGTTTGGGATCGATTTGCGAGCATCACCGGAGACGACGGATGGGCATGGTCTGCAATGGAAAAGTATTATCTCAAAAGCTCGCGGCTCGTACCGCCAGCAGATGGCCGTAACTACTCAGACCACACAATTGCTTCTGCCCACGGGCACGGGCCGATCGAAGTCAGCATCGCTGGGTATCCGTACGATGTTGATTACCTTGTTGTAAATGCAAGCAAAGATCTGGGACGGCGATTCGCGTTCAATCAGGATTTGAATGCGGATAATACTACTGGTTTTGGTAGGTCCAATCTTCAATTATGGGGACGGTGGATGAGAGTCTAAAATCTAAGTAGGATGGTCGCAAAGTACAATAGGTAATAGTCGGCGAAGTGATTCGGCAACTGCCTATCTGAACCCGTTGTTCAACACGAATGCCCAATTAGATGTCCTCATCAATACTCAAGTCATCAGGTTAATACAGACGGGAGGCAGCAAAGAAACCACCAATGCGAGCAGCAGCGGTATTGAGTTCAAGGCTGCGCAATTGATGCAGTCAAATGCCTGTCAGTCCTCCACGAACTCCAAGCAGAACACCGACTAACCTGACCAGCCAATACAACAACCGTCTCCGCCCGCAAAGAGATCATCCTCTCGGCCGGCACAATAGGCACCCCAAAGCTCCTCATGCTCTCTGGCATTGGATCCTCCGCTACTCTTCAATCTCTCAACATCACGCCCATTGTCAATCTTCCCGACGTAGGCCAGAATCTGACGGATCATCCGCTGATCCCT
The DNA here is from genome assembly GCF_027946475.1 of Didymosphaeria variabile. Lineage (NCBI taxonomy): Eukaryota > Fungi > Ascomycota > Dothideomycetes > Pleosporales > Didymosphaeriaceae > Didymosphaeria > Didymosphaeria variabile. The sequence goes on along the minus strand of NW_026611628.1, from coordinate 2,213,337 downwards.
GTGTACTGGACCGTGCAGCGAAACACCACCGTAGACCCCATATTGCAGAACCAGACCATATTTGCAGAAAACCTACGGCAGTGGAACCAAACAGGCCAAGGACCGATGGTAGATAGCTACGGCAACATCATGGCTTTCCAACGCCTCCCAAAGAACGCGAGCATATGGCAGAGCATCAGTGAAGATCCTGCAGCTGGACCCCTATCCGGTCACACGGAGTTGTTATTCGCTGTAAGATACTTCCCATACCTAGCCACGGTACGAGGAGCGACTAACCAGTAGCCAGGAAGGTTTCATCCCCCTAAGCAACATCCCCTTCCCCCCTTCCGGAACCTACCTCACAACAATCGGCATCGTCGTGTCGCCTACTTCTCGTGGCTCCGTAACGCTTAATAGCTCCGATCCGTTCGCCGCTCCGGTTATTAACCCGGGATATCTCACCACGCTTTTTGATCAGTATGCCGCTGTGCAGGCGATGCGAGATATCTTGACTGTCGTACACAATCCTATTTTTAACGGGTACATCGGCGAGCCATACGGTCCGCTTGCGAATGTGTCAAGCGGTGAGGATATGCTGGCGTATGCGCGGGCTTACTCGTCGACTATCAACCATGCGGTTGGGACGGCGAAGATGAGTCCGAGGGGTTCCCATTGGGGTGTTTTGGATCCAGATTTGATTGTGAAGGGGGTGAGGGGATTGAGGGTTGTGGATGCGTCTGTTATGGTGAGTTTGAATGCTAGTATATGTGGGGAGAGAGGAGGAGCTGATGCTGTATAGCCCGAGATCCCGGAGTGTCATATGCAGGGACCGGTTTATATTGTTGCTGAGAGGGCGGCGGATATTATTAAGGAAGCGTACGGGTTGTGATGGGTGTAGCGAAGGGAAAGGGGTTTGCGGTACTGTGAGCTTGGTAGCATTGGTCACGCCTAGTCATCGCACAATGTGATTTACAATAATCGGTCTGCCTTCAGGAGCCCGAATGTCGAGAGGGTTCACCTCTCCTTGTGAGCGACTATGGCCTACAGAATGTGAAACAACTCCGTACTCGTGTTGGCTAATCTGGGTGAAAAGGCCGCGCAATAACGTGAATCACCTTGTTTCCGCCAGATCTATGAACAATTTTAGCGTCCTAACATCTCTTTCAACTTTACCTACATTCACCTTTTTTGGTGAAAGAGTGATTTTAGTCGTAAGTAGTAAAATGCAGTGACCACTTCGCGTGGCTCGTGTAGCCCATAGATTCTCCATATGTAAAGTATATAATGACCTCCTCTATCCCTACTTCTGCACCCTCACTTCTGCACTCGAATCAAATCCGAGTCCATTCAACACTACGTCAACTGCAGCCATGGATATATCCACCACAACCATGAATATCGCCACCTCAGTGCTCGAATTTCTCTGGACGATGATCTGGATGGCAGCCTGTGCTGCCTTACACACCTTATTTGCCTTCGAATTCATAATTGATCTGGGCTCATACGACTTTGAATGGATACATCTTTTCATCTTCGGTTTCTCCTCCGCTTGCCTGGGCTACCTCTCCACGATGTTTAGCGTTGTCCCTTACTCCTTCGACGCCGTCATCCTTGCCAAGGGGTTTATCCTTTTCCGCAAGATGGATTCAGAACCACCTTTCTCAATCTCGGCGAAGGTCACGCTTATATCGTACATCCTTGTGCTAGGAAAGTGGGTTGACGTCAAGATCTGGCTACTGGAAATTCCACTTCTCTTCAGGGTCATGGCCTTACTGTTTTGTTGGTGGGAAGCATATCGTTTCGAACACTGTTTTTGCATGTGGCGTCATATCGACTATACCCGCCGATTCGAACAGATGATAGCCCAGAATCCTCGGCCTCGGATGACGAGGGAGCAAGCGATGCAGGAATTGGAAGGCGATGAGTAGGATAGTACCTATGGGTAGAGCATCTGTGAATGGGGCGAGGGTTGGAAGCAATCCCGAATTGGATCGAACAGTCGACGTTTAATTCCTCTAGACATCCCCTCTCAATCGGATGTGGTTATCATTGGAGTTGTCGTGCCTCTGCGGGGCTTCATGGTGATATTCGGCATCCGTTAGCATGCTCATTTCCTATTCATTAGCAAGGCATTAGGTCGTTCACGGTCTCAAAATCAAGTTTTCGCCTGGTTATACGCTCCACGCACGAATTTGTACCGTTATGCTGGGACGTCGGCGCTGTGAATTGTATTTCTTCAAGGCAGCGAAAAGCGTTGTGCGCAGCGCATTCGAGTATGGCCAATGAATTCGCCCCAGATTAAGACTCCTGGTAAGCAAACATATCTTGTAGCATGATGTAGCGCAACATTAGCAGCGATCCACTATACTGTGGGAATCCCGTGCGAGAGCTCGGTAATCGGTCTGCCAAGGGCAGGCTACGGAAAGTTTCCAAACAGCCTAGGAATCCCACTAGCACTAGATGCCCCTGTTTCATGCTATACTATGCGATCTGATTGGTCGCAAATCTGTGCATCACTGTGCGCGACGGTCCTTTGACATGGTCGGAGGCTTAGACATGCCGCATTTCTTTTGAGTACAGGCCAATGTTGTACCCCACAAATGCGTCTCGCACGCATCGGGCATCACCAATACTTCCGCATAGAATCATAGGGTCGTCATAAACGGACTCCAAGAGGCTGTCCGATCTTGGGTGCTTGTCGCGGGCTTTTGAAAAGGCCGTCTGGGGTTTGAGCACTGCGTATAAGAGATCCAGTGGTGCTGTCTACCAGTACAGTACCCATCCAAAGCTATCAGTCCAATCACTTGATTCGATCTTCATTCTTCAGTCTCTCGTTCTAAAAAGTCAAATTCCTAGACACCATAATGTACTTCACCTCGACATTCAGATTGGCCGTGTTGGCAATTGCTGCGACTGCTGTCGCAGCCCCGACTACACCTCTTAATACTCGCGAAGCTGTTTGCGGGACATGGTACGACAACTACCTCGGGCCCGGCAGTGCTGGCGATGTACTCGGTACCGGCCAGTGCCAGCAGATCAAGAAGGCTGGCGAGGGTCCGAATGACCAGTCAAAGTACACATTCAATATCAAGGGTGCTTGCGTTCATTGCGACTTCTACAGGTACGTCATGGAAGATTTGTTTGGTGTGGTTAGCAGTAAAATCGGTAGCCGGAGGCACTCGTACTCGGGACTCGCCCACTGGACGTGAATGGACGGTAACTGACAGCACTACAGTGACGAGAATTGTGGAAGTGTGGTTGGTGGCGTGGGAAACAACCAAGGGCAGGATTGGGACACCGAGTGGACATACGGCTCTGCTAAGAGTTTCAGATGCTAAGTGGTCGATGATTCGGGATGGGTAAGTCACTGAGGCCATATTCTAAGAATACGCCCTTCGGGATTTTAGGAGTGTCTTGAGCATGGAATCGGTAACGCCTGTATGGCCATTCCATCATGTATTAAATTTTGTCTTGCTGATGAATTTGCGCCTTACCGAAGACCCTTTTCGTTGATGTAACAGCACTTCTCAGATACGTACAAAGCAACCTCAGACAGCGAGCATAGTGAGAAAAAAAAAACATCCAGTTATTGCAGTGCGATCCGGCAACGGAAAATTATGATTGAGAGTTGCATAGAGCATCTAAATTAGTATTGACTTCATGGTTCACGTATTCTGGGCCCCTGAATTTATTGACAAGAAGGAACAACAACATGGCGAGACAAAATTTCATCGACTGTGCTATCCCGGACATCGATTTCGAAGGAGCTACCAAGCCTTACATAGAACAACAACCAAGATGTGAGCTATATTACATCTAAAAGAGTCCAACAAGATTTCACCACTGCATCAAACCTCCTAGACATTTCCTCGGCCACCTTCCGGTCAGCAGTTGACGCTCATTCTCCGTTGTAAGATTCAGATGCCAGTTTGCGGCGTGAAGCCCGCTGTGTGAAGCCCGATGTGTCGTATGATGGCTTCCGAAGCTGGGGTATGTGGACCCGCGATGGGACTAGCGGCCTAAGATTACCGCGTGCTGACACTAACCGGGGTGCCGGGCACTACGCCTCACCACTCACTTCTATTGCCACTGCCACCTACATTCTCCTTGCCTGCACTACATTCCCTTATTCATGTCTCCATGAAGATCTACTACTCTTTGCGCAATGGGGCTCTCATCTTTATTCAGTCGCAAAAAGCGGGACAAGCCACCCAAACCGCCCAGCAATGCGGAAATGGATGTGAGATTCCAGAAATGGTTTAAAAATACCAGTATTGGTATGTATATTCACGTCTGCAAGCATCTGAGCTTAACGTTAACATGTAACCAGACGATATTCGCAGTCTGTTCCTCGCAAACCTACTGGAAGGTAACGAAGTCAACCGAGCTCTCCTTCAAAAAGGTGAGCTTGAGCACTTCAATAGGCTTGCAACAGAGCTCGAAACGACCGCAGATGGTCACATACAAATAGATTCATTCCTACATCTCCTAAAGCAAGCTCATAGCGAGAAGGCGCTGGTTTTACAATCAGCAGGCTTCTTCGTCCAAGCTCTCGTCCTATCTCACGCGCATTTTCCATTCTCCGAGCCCGTACCTCTTACGAAGGACAACCTGCTCCAAGCCCTGTTACTTCTTAGATTGCAATGCGATAATTATTGGGAGCAACGTACGTGCATTAACCGCGACGACACTATCCGCATACGGCCTGAAAAACGACGCCTGGGCTTCGTATTTGCGCCGCTATAGCACTTCCACCATACCGGATATCAACGCGTGATGATATCACAGACGTTTTATGCAGACTCAACTACCCAATGGGCCACTGGATCAAGCCGAAAGACGAGCCTATTCGTAAGCTTGTTCGCGACCTAGAGCCATTGGCTGAACGACTGCAACCTGAGGATGACGGTCCTGTACCAGAACCTATGCACGTGCGCTCTTTGCAGCCTCTCGTCGACCTTGTTGCTGCCTTTACATCTCCATGGGAAGAACACATACCTAATGTAGGATTTGGAAACAAACAGGTTGTAAGCGTGAAGGAATTTGTGCGCTGGGCGAAGAGGGTATGTAACGCAGCTAGCGTAAGTGAACCTAACCCAAGCTTACATCGAATAGGTCCGGTTGCTCGTTTCTCTTCATCTAGTCTTCGACATCTTTTTCAATGATCCCAGAGTCTGATTGAGTGTAGGATGGAGCGGCATCCGGCTATGACCACAATACGCAAACCGGTCCCTTGATATGTACTACTTCACTATGGGTACGAGCACTTCCAGCATGCCCATGCAAACTGCGCATCCTTGAACATGGCTCACGGTCCAAAACCACTTCACTGATCTAGTCTGTGCCTGCAATGGTATCCAGTGCTAGTTTGCGAAGGAACTTGAGACCATTCCTACTATTGGCCACAAACACCATTGTGTCGCAAGCTGCTTGACGTGCGCAAGGACAACGCCAGCAAAGCGCGTCCCCTCTGCTCTAGTAAACCTTGTGGTAGCAGATTCTGAATCTGAAAACTCATTGGATCGATGATCTGTGGGACTTCATCTACTTTGGATGTTATCAGCAGGCAATTTAAGTGGTGTCGGTGTGCGTTCCCCTCAACTGCCGAGCGTTAAATGGCGGAACACGGGCATGTGGAACTTCGCCGTCCTTTATTTAGCAACGGAACGATCTTGTCCATGAAGATTGCCTCCCGTGCCCGTCTCTCCGAGTGTCATCTTCAACATGCATTTCCTGTTCGGACTTATGCTGGCGGCAACCGCCCAAGCACACTGTAAAGATTCATACCGCCTAGAAACTGTGGAAAAGCTCACTTTGCGCAGACCGCTTCTCCAAGCTTGTCATAAACGGCACGCCTGAAGCCGAAGAATGGACCGCCGTCCGCCAGACAAAGAACTATCAAGACAACCACGGCGTGACAAGCGTTAGCAGCGCCGACATGCGCTGCTATCAGAACAAAGCTGGTACTGCCACCGCGACTATCGCAGCAGGCGAGACGCTCGGTTTCGTCGCCAATGCGATGGTGTCTCACTTTGGACCTGTGCAATTCTATCTCGCGAAAGTTCCCGACAGTGCGAACATCAACACGTGGGAGGCATCCGGAAACGTATGGTTCAAAGTCGGTTCCATCAGCGCTGTGCAGGGAAGTGGACCCCTGACCAGCGATGAAAAGACGTGGCCAGCGTACAGTACGTCATGCCGAATCAAGTCCCGGGCTATACACATGTCACTAATGACTCGCACGCAGAGAAGACCGTGGTTGATTTTCAAATTCCGAAGAACGTCCCAAGCGGGAAGTATCTTGTCCGCGTGGAGAGCATAGCGTTGCACCAAGCGCAGGCAGTCGGCGGCGCCCAAATGTACCTCAGTTGTGCACAAGTAGAGGTCACCAACGGCGGATCGGGTTCGCCTGGGCCGCTTGTCGCGTTTCCGGGCGCGTATAGTGCGAACGACCCTGGTCTACTGTGGTCCTACTACCCGGTTGCAACAAGCTACAAGGCGCCTGGGCCAGCTATTTGGACTGGGTGAGCGCATTTGTCGACCTGAAACGTTCATATCGTTAGTAGCGCTTTATACTTAGAGTTGGAAGTATTTTTATTGCCGAGCGACCCGGTTCGTCTTTGTCCCATTCTGCATTCCTCGCGCGCTTAAGGTTAGAGTCGTGTGCCGAGACTGCACCCATCCTCGTGTGACGCCGCGCGGCGAACTGTGGAATGCAAGCGCTGTAATGCCGAAAACGGTAACTTGAATGGTCAATGAAAGTACTTCTGTAGAAAAGTATGAGACTGTCTCAGGATCTTCGCGGTATTGACTTCACTGTTCATTCTTGCTCCGAAAAGATGTTTCTGAAATTACCCGCTGTGCTCGCGTGTCTGGTTCTACCGGTCTTCCAAACGCTCGTATCTGCCGACTCACCCAACCGCCAAGCCGTTCGCGCTTGCGGTATGATACTGCGAGATCTACCAGAAGATCTCGCCAGTTCGTTCTGTTCGTCCTACGCTTGGATAACAGACGTAACATCGACATGCACGGAGACAAAAACCAAAAGCATCACAATTCCCGGTGGTAAATCTTGCTCTGCGGCAGGCACTGCGCATGCAAGTGGCTCGTATGTCCAGAGGTCGTTCTGCTTGTGCGTTAGCTAACACATGGACAGAAAACCTGCTAGCCCAAGCTCTGCACTCGAGCCGCAACCAGGATCAGTTTGGACCGCACCGACTTCTACTCGGTCCAGTGTATTTCCAACCAGTACAGAGACCAGCTCAACCTGCAATGCTGTATGCACCGTCACTGCCAGCGGCGCTGTGGTATCCTTTATAACCGAGACAGCTGTGATGTAAGTCACCCCTAATCCAAGAACACTTTCAGGCAGCTGACCCATTGAAGTACTTCAACAGTCCAAGTGCCGAAGAGGCAGAAGCGTATACCAGCCGCGTTCTGCCCTGAAGTCGGTGTGCCATGCGTGATGGCTGGCATGGATTCGGGGGCCATCAGTGAAGGCTGTCTCAGTTTTGTGACGCCGCATGTGGCGCATACCAAAACGAAGACCGTGAAGACTACTTCGACTATCACTGCCGGAGCGACGTGCGAGCCAGAGCATCAGTAAAGTGGTCGAGCGCATTCTGTATTTAGAGTAGTCGAGCTCGGTATCGTAATCAAAGACAGCTTTCAAACAATCTTAGTATACGTGAGTCTGATTGTGCAACAGTCCCCGAGCCAGATCATGAAATGTATATGGACGCAGAAGAGTTCCAAACGCCAGGCATTCAGAAGTCACGCTAACCAAAATGTGGGGTCGCGTACCTTCCAGCGTCATTTGATTGGATAGAATAGCCGCTCTCATTTTACACCTCAAGATCGACTCCAATCTCTGCGCTTCGGTCTTCGCGATTCCATCTTGTCGCTGCACTCAGCATTGGTGCTGATGTGCACCGATCTAATGCTCTGCCTACATGATTCTCACACATCTGTCCCGACATCTACTCTCACACTGGCAGTGAACTTGCGAGAGCACATTCGTACATGATCTGACATGCAAGATGTCGCGTGCCTACTTCGGCAGGCGTTTCATATTCTTCCAAAGGATGCTAATGATGGACAATCTGCATCTTGCGACAGAATAATGACTTTTTGGGGCTGAGACTCGAGCAAGCTACATACCATAGGTAGTTTTGGACTGAAAGAAAAAACGCACGTTGATTCGCCAGCTTAACCGAACGCACGTGACATACCTCTAAAGGGAGAGAGCCCTAATAACCGTGCCTCTGCGCTCATCTTGCTAAAGTATATTATATATCTTCACGGTCGCGCTCATGTGAAACCTGTACCCTTTTCACATCTGTTGGGCTTCTGCATGTACAGACAATCATGCCATCCGATTTCTCGGTAGTCATCTGCCATGGCTACTTTCACACTCCAGAACCCTACCAACCTCTCATCGAAGCCTTCAAGTCTCACCAAATCGATGCATATTGCCCACAGCTTGCGACTTCAGACCTGTCCAAACTCAATGTGGGCGATATGATGCGTCCGAATTTCGAACTTGGGCCATCAGCAAGCGGATATCCTACGGGAGACGACGATGTGAATATCCTTCTAGATCTATTGAGGCGACTAGTTCAGAAGGAAGGCAAGAGCATTCTGCTTGTCGCTCATTCGGCAGGTGGCTGGTCTGCGACGCAAGCCGCGATTCCGGAGTTGCAAGCGAAGGCAAGATCGGCGGAGGGACTGAGTGGAGGTATCATTGGAATTTTCTACTATGGAGCTTTCATAATCCCCGTGGGAGAGTCTATCAACAGTTTCTTCCAGCCAAAAGATACACCGCCCGTTGTGCCGGCGTGGATGAAATATCACGTAAGATTTCCACTTCCACGCGACTCATGCTAGCGCTGACCTGTTGCGTGTCTTAGGCTCATGGCCCCCAAGGGCTAGGTACATTAGTATCGCCAGAGAAACACATGTTCAATGACCTCGCTCCTGAAGAAGCCGCGAGGTGGGCAGAGACTCTCACTGCGTCCCCGAACGGCATCACAAAGCTCACCAACGATGCATACTCAGCGCTGCCCTGTGCTTATCTTGTATTGGAAGGGGATCAGACGCTTGCAAAAGAGTATCAAGAGGGGATGCTCATGCTCCAAGCGAGCAAGACGGGGGACTTCAAGGGGTATCGGTGTCCGGCGGGGCATAGCGCCCATTTGAGCTGGACCAACGGACTGGTTGAGAACGTGCAGGCATTTGTAGGACAGCTCTAAGACTCTTCTCAAGGTACCACGTGCAAGAGCCTTAGCTCCACTAGCATCTCTTCAGTGTCTATATTAGTCTACTTATTTGCTCAAAAGGCGTGTTCTTTCGCAAAGCATTCGATAGTCTCATGATCTTCTGATATTTTCCACGAGCTTTAGTGAATTGTATCTTAAAGTCCCTCGCAACCAACCGAAGGCTATAATTGCAGCAAATACCTTAATGCATGGCCTTTTTAGATGTATTGCTAGAAAGCGGTGAATCACAGGTGAAGCGGGTGCTGAGCGCAGGAAATACATCGTGGTCGATGGGTTGCCAAACGGTTCCAAGAGGAAAGTCGGAGTGCTAGACCTTGGGACAGACCAGAAGAATTATGGGCATCGAATGCCAGGAGACCTAATGAGAAGGCTGGAGAAGCAAGTGAGTATCATAACCTGTTACACCTGCACAGCATTCTTCTCTGTGCAAAAAGTTTTACATGACCTCGGGGTGGTCAGACCCATGCTAACATCGACGAACAAGCCACTTTTACTTATCATTATTACTCGGTTATCTGGAAGATTGTCAAAGCGGAGGAATTGATGCAGTGAGAGTTGCATCGCCATCGCTGTGTGACAAATGGCAGAGGCGCATGTCTACCTAGGTACCTAGGTATCCTCGACAGCTGCATAGCAGCCAAAAGCGATCTGTAATTGGCTCCGAGGCACCGGGTCCATACCCCAGAGTGGACCTGGAACGACCGATCCGCATTCGTTATATCGGCCGACCACAATGGGCGGTTCTCAAAGCCCCGTGGGGACCCCACATTGATGTTCTCATCAACGCCTCTTACGTCGGCCGAAGTTACCGTACGCGAGTCAGGCTTGACACGCGCAACCAATCGCGAACTTCTCTGGGACATTGACGCGATACTCGCGATGCCGTTTACGCTGCGTCTCTCCGAACGCCATCCGCATACAGTCTACCATCAAGGTTCGGCATGCTGTATGCTTGACCGCTGCCGCCACCCCTCACGGAAAATGACAACCCAGCTGTACTAGGGCAGGATTTTCAGCGAAGAGACGTCCCTCGTCCAGTTGCCGAGGCCAAACAATGATCGAATATAAGTCCGCGCGACTGTGCGCGTTGATGTTTGGTCCCAGCTTCTGCGCTCGCGTCGTGGAAATGTGGAATCTCATCGTGGGTCTGCTTTACCTGACAACAATTGTGTCACCATCGACGGTTAGGAATTCACCTACGGCTCGTGTAAAGAATGGTACTCTAGAAGGAGTCTACGCGAAGACATATAACCAGGAATACTTTCTAGGAATACCTTATGCTCAGCCGCCCGTTAATGATCTCCGGTTTCGGCAAGCCAGGTCGCTGAACACAAGCTGGAGCGACGTGAGAGAGGCGAAGGAATTCTCAAAGCTTTGTGTCGGCTATGGTGTATGTTTTGTCCCCTACATTCTGTACAGTTACTATGGCTAAGATTCCAGCTTGACCAAACCTTCTACGAAACGTCTGAAGATTGCCTTTGCCTGAACGTCGTACGACCGGCTGGGTACAAGGGCAAAAAGCTTCCTGTGGGCTTTTGGATTCATGGTGGTGGCTTCCAGAATGGCGGGGGGCCAGACCAGCGATATAATGCTTCTTTTATTGTCGACCAGTCTGTCGCGATAGGGAAACCTATCATAGCTGTGTCCATCAACTACCGACTCAGTCTGTGGGGTTTTGCTAGCTCGAATGAGCTTGCCCAAGATGGATCGCTGAACATCGGTCTTAGAGACCAGCGACTTGCCCTGCATTGGGTTCAAGAGAATATCGGGGCCTTTGGAGGTGATCCAAAGAAGGTAACGATTTGGGGAGAGTCTGCTGGGGCCGCTAGCGTTGGCATCCAAGTAAGCTGGCTGAATGTTGGGCAAGTGAGAAGTTCACTGACAAAGACAGCTTACCGCTTATGGTGGTCGCGACGACCATATCTACCGCGCCGCAATCATGCAATCCGGCGGTCCAATTCTCTATGGCGCTCAAGGCGGTGCAAACAAGACCCAAGCGGCTTTCGACCAGATCGTCTCTCAAGTTGGATGCGCCTCGTCTACTGACCGCCTCGAGTGCCTGCGAGCGGTTCCATTCAGCTCACTGAATGCGACCATGAACGGGAACCTCTCATCAACAGCTGGGTTTGGAGTAGTGACAGACGGTGACTTCGTTCAAGATTACGGCAGTGCACAACTCGGCCGCGGGCAGTTTACTAAAGTACCCATCATAATTGGCGCCAATAGCGATGAGGGCGCCTCTTTCGGCACGTATGGAATCAATACAACTGATCAGTTCGAGGCCAGCCTGTCCGCTCTTCCCGAATCTTACAGGAAGGATTTACTGAAGGCTTATCCCGACGACTTGCGCGTTAACGTCATCCAAAGCCTCGGAGCCCAGCGACCAGCACCTCAATTTGGATATCAGTTCCGACGCGTCGCGACGTACAGTGGTGACTACGTGTTTATCGCACCGGCAAGAAAGACTGCCCATACCTGGGCCTCTCACGGGCTGCTTACTTACAAATTCCGCTTCAACGCCGATCAGAAAGTGTTCGCTCCTGAACTGCGCGTCAGCCACTTCAAAGAGATCCCGTTCGTGTTCCGAAACATCGAAGGCGTGGGATCTAGGCCTGATATCAAGCCGTTCACAGGGTTAGGACAGAACTACATTGACCTGGCGTACTTCATGAGCTCAACCTGGGCCAGCTTCATATATGACCTAGACCCAAATACTTGGGAGGGGAGAAGCAAGAAGATTCCGCGATGGCCGAAATATAATGTTCGCGACCCACAGGATTTTGTGTTCGAGGCGAACGTGACGAGTCATGCTGAGAGAGATACTTATAGGAAGGAAGGGATGGATTTGATCAACAAGAACGCTGTTGAAGTCTATTCGAGGTAATGCAGTTCGTGATATAATACGAGTCCGGCGCTACACAGCTTATAAGCGTAACGTATTCAACGTCTTAATCCGTCAGTATAGACTCGGAAGCCCACGTACTTCTTTGATCAACCGAAGAGTCTGTGATAATTCACAAGAAATTGTAGCGCAGGATAGGCCATTTATGGGAATCGGTACCTTCATTCCGAGAACAGCGCACCGTCAACGCGATCTCTAAATCAGAATGCGCACTTGTACTCGTCTCTTGGTATATTTTGCTGTGGCTACCCAAATTTACCTTCGCCGTGTGCATATCACAATGCTTCTTACGCTGATCAAAACTGCGAATTAGCTGGTATTTTTCCGTGGCATATCGGATCTGCTCTAAACGAGCAGATACCACTCATTCCAAAGAAATGCGCCATTCCAGAACAACAGACTCCCCAAGATTCGAGAAGCTTTCCCACGATGCAATTACCTACCGCCGTCACTTCTCGCGCGGGAACAAACCTTCGTACCGGTGATCGCACATGTCAGAGCAGTTAATTCCGCTCCCGGTACGCCTCTGATACTCTCATGTCGACTTTTGTCTCGGATAAATTCGGGAAATGGAGCAGCATCTCCCGAGAGCTAGTGGTGCGGTCAGACAAAAAGTGAGTATGCGGGACATAGACATCCGAGACTATGTGGCGACCCGATGGTATGGCTACTGGAAGTTGGCGAAACGGGAAGGTAGGTTATTTCCGGCTTATCGCGCCCGATTAAGACACAGATGACGATGGAAAGAGTACAATGAGAGTGATTGAGGTCAACGGAGATCTCTTGATGCTGGTCCATGTATATCTCTGAGCAAGGGTTGTATCTCGAACCTCTCTCTGTTCGATGTCCTCCAAGTCCTCCTATCAGCCACCATCCCTTGTACCCTCCCCACCACCCCTTCGGATCCCAATAATCCGCCCACGCACATGGAGCATACATCAAGTCGCAAAGCAATGCAGACCTACTCCTCCCACGCAGACCCATTGCACCGGAAGACTTGGCCAAAGATACCTAGGTACCTTATCGCAACTCGTCGCCACTCCCAAAGCACACAACCAAAACGGTCAAGACTCTTGGGCCCCCACCGTCCAAACGGCCTTCCTCTTGACGAGAATAGTACATATGATCGACATGAAACCGTTACGGAAGGGTAGGTGCGGTCGGAGACTCCGTTCCGGGTGTTTGATCCCTCCCCTCCTCGCGCTTCCAGTCTGTCCCCCCAAGTGATAACGCAAGACAGATTCCTGTCTAACGTCGCAATGCCACCTAAGCACTGTTGTCGCGACGTTGGCAAGCCTGCCCGCTCCCGATGCTCGATCCCTTCCGTCGCGCTTGCGGAACTCTGTAATTCCCCCAAGAGATTCTGATAGTATAGTATCGCGATCTCACCTAAGCACTGTCATCGTGATTCTGGCAATCTAGATATGCACGCAACCATGAGGGGGGCAATCCGCATGTGACATATATTGAAACTTGAGCTATCTAAATTACGTGGTATCAAAAAATCTAGAATCTATAAGCCGGGTAATGCAAAGTTGCCCTTCCCCCAAGCGCCATCGCTATGCAATTACAAAAACGGAAATACAGGATGGGAATGAATGCAGATATGAGCGGATCATCTTTTGCTTGTACGATACATTGGCCAAAGCATCGTTGGAAGACTGATGCTAGAACGTACAGGAAAAGGGCGGAGAAGTGAAGTGAGCGAGGAGATGGCGCGTAGAACGAGCGTAGTGTTGAATGGTAAAGAAATCTTGTGATGAATCTTCTTTGGAGAGCCGTTGTGTGGTTAAGTTCTATGTTGACGTATGTCGCGCTGGTAGTGCGCGCGCTTGGCTGGTCTTCGGATCTAGTCCTCGACGTCCTCATCGCGGCCGGGGTACATGATGTCCTGAACCACGACCGCTCGTATATTGGAATAGAGCACAAAGGCCCACATGCAGAGGATGGCAATCGTCAAGCCGTTCGCAACGTACAGTATGACCTCGTCTTTTAAGCTGTTGCCGATGTTGATGGTTGCAATGATGAAGCCGGAGTTCGGGAACACCATGGCCCACCAGCCGAGATGGAAGTATTCAGGACGTGAATGGAGAACCTAGTAGACTTATCAGTGAATGTTTTCGCAGAACAAAGATAACATGACTCACGGCGATCAAAGCAATCATGAAGAACCACATAGCCAGTACCCACAGGAAGAGTGCCGATACCAAAGCCAACGTCCGTAGCACTTTCGTATCGATCAGCCCGTCTCCCTGCAGATCGAAGTCATCGTCGAGGGCATTAGCCATGCCAATGAAAGCCAATGCCGTGAAAGAAGGTGGCCCAACGCCAATGAACATGGCACCTCTGTGCTCCCGGTTGGGGTAGCCGACTTGCATCAAACGGCCGATGTAATGCGCGTACATGATGACGCTCATTGTGAACCCCAAGCCTTGACAGCCCAAGCCAGCGGCGATAATTGGCATTCGTGAGCCGACCGGTTGATCTTTCGCAATGACAGCCGCAATGGTGCCACCAAGCATGATAGGGAAGATGGGAAGCAGCCAGGATGGCATGAACTTTGTGAGCAGGTACGTGTGCTTCGCAAACAGGAATGAGTACTGGAAGACAGCGAGGCAGAACGTCATAAAGACATACACCCAGAAAGCGATAGCCATGCTGGTGACAATCCATCCTCGCATCGGATGGTCTGCCTCATATGATTCGACGACGTACTTCTGCGTGCCAGTGATAATCGTTGCGATGGATAGGAAGAATGGACCCAAGAAGAGTGCCTCCCGCTCGTGGGTGACAGATTCCTTGAATGTACCTGGGAACTTGGTGAATCGAAGGACCATGCAAGCACCTAGGATCGCGAAGAAGATCAGATTGGTGATGTAGAAGATGGCACCGATAGTGATCAGGCCCGGGAAGCGATGCGGTTGAACAGCGATAAGTGTTGAGATACCGCCAGTAGCCATCGTCAACGTGTACCATGCCCACGTGAAGTGCTTCAGTCGCGGACCGAACGCCATCCACGGCTGGTTGGGGTCTTTCTTGTGAGGATCGTGAGGTTCTGCTGCTGGCTTCTCCTTCTCGAGGTCAATCGAATCTCGTGGTGTCTCATTAGGAGTAGGCTGTACTGAGCGCTCGGTCACGTATGTCGGGTTTTTGTAAGGGTCTTTGCCTTTCACATCTTCTGGGTAACCGGTGCCGTTGACTGGTCTTTGGAAATAGTCTTGCTGTGGGTTGGGACCGAAGTTCTGGAAGTTCGAATTTTGATCCATAGGGTATGGGCCTCCAGGCGTCTGCACCCATGTGTTCGTTCGTGTGGTTTGACCTGAGAGGTTTCGACCGTGGTTAGGACCGGAGTCGGAGCTGATAATATTAGGGTTGAAGTTGCTGCTACTTTCGAATGAAAGATCGGCTGGTTGATATCGAGGATCCATTGCTGGAAGCCGGAAGGTGTCCTGCACCGAAGCGAAAGGAGCAAGAACGCCGGTAATAAAGAAAGAGAAAGGAGTAGGGAAATGAAAATTAGTTCAGCGCCGGGCCGTTGGGAAGGGAATGGGCAAGCACAACAGCGGGGGGCGAAGTACTGATAGACAAGAAGCCCAAGCTATAAAGCACGGTTCGACCCATCCGACCCATTCAACCCTCCTCCACGCCGTTTCACAGCGGGCATCGATTGGCGCTTCTGTCTGGAATAGTGTTTACTGTGTAGTGGAGCGCCTGGGCAACAACCCGTTGTAGGGGTGGAATGGAATCTCCTCTGCCTTGGCGGAGGTGAGGTGTTACTTGGACGCTGGTCTTCGTACCCACTGCGAAGCTTCAGATCAGGGCTTGTATCAGAATGCATGTGAAAAGTGCCATAGCGTTTTTGTCGTGGGCGCTTCTAACGAGCAAACGTGGTTTAGGGCGGCTCCGCTCCGTGGCTGCCAAGGCGTTTTGACGTCGGGTCCCTAGGTACGTGGGTAAGCACACCGTGGATATCACATTCGTTATGAGCTTCATTGTTGCGAAAAGGGAAATGATGTCCGTCGCTATTTTAACTGTGCTCCTATACCAAGCTGTGCAACAGTGTCGATTCAAATACCATGGTATCCGCCCTTTGTTAGTCTCCTGGTGATACCTCAAAATCAGAGACGATCCACGGGATGACGTGAATTCTGACGAGTTGTGCGATGCACAAGATGGTGTCACTTCGGCATATAATTCGTGGATAAGAAATTGACCGGCCGGCGACGCGTCGAGAAACGTTTTTGGTGTGCCGCAGGGGAAGCGGGAGGGTTGTGTGCGCCAGGGTTCATCCCTCTGTAAAACATGGCACTCTGTCGGAGTCTGCGCGTCTTCGCCGCATTTTCGTCGTGAACATAGTCCGAAATGACCCGATAGCAAATCTAGGCCAACGTGGGTCTAAGGGCGGGAGATAGACGCCTAGGCGATTTGGCTCAAGACGGGTGCCTGCGGCTGGGAGGAGCTTGAAACCGGCATCGAAACGCCCTAAAGAGCCGCTTGTGTCGTGGTGAACGCCAAGCATCCCACGTAAAACACGCGCAGGAGGACCCCCACATGGCCCATACCAACTCAGCGCGGAATTTGGCTTGGCGATCAAGGGTTTGTTGGTCGACGACGACATTGTGCAGAGCAATGGTGGTTCAGCCACCCTTGCAGCATGGGCTTGGTACATTGAGTTGAAGCGCCAAGGTCGATCTCAAGGTTGCCGCCCTGTAAAAACTGGAAATGTTGAAAATGTTGAGGACTCATATCGTTACAGGGAAGACATTTCCGCAGTGTCGAGCATAAAGCTTATTCGTCCTTCGCCCGATCGTGCATCGAAGCTTCTGCACACGTTCCAGAAACGGCTCCCGTGCGACTGCCATCATTGGTGCCCAACTGGGCGTGACTTAAATTCCAAATCCTGAATTGAGATATCAAGTGCCCCTTTCCTGCCCTTCCGACGCAGTAGCTTGAGGCTGAGAATGTCGTTGTGTTGTGCGGTGGGTCCTCTCCTGCTTATCGCAATTCTTGAGGCTGCGCCCGACGATCGCAGAGCAGAGCCTCACAAATGCCACTCTTGGCAATACAGTACACGCGTCGGTATCCATCGAAGAAGATGCGCAGCAGCAGGTACTTGATGCGGCGGGATGGCAAAGGTGGGCTGGAGATGGGAGAGTGACGTGAATGTGAATGCTTCAACGGGGATGCGGAAGCAGTCCGCGACCTCAAATTGGCTGGCGCCCGCCCATGGTCATCACCACAACATCCTGGCTTCACAATGCAATGCTCGGGTGACTTCTACTCCATCAATCCTCAATCATTGCTTCTGCAAGCAAGCCAAAAGCACCATCCTTTGAGCGAAGAATCTTTCAGGTGGACGTCCAGCTGCCAACATACCCAAACGATCGCAGCTACGCATCATCCAGCCCAATCACATGCACGAGGCAGAATAATATGTTGTCGGCGAACGAAGAAGCGCCCTGCGAGCATTTGGGCTTGGCAGTACCCAAGCCGGAAGGTCGTGCATTCTGCTTATCATACGCACTGCCCAATGTTGAGCATTATATATTCCCTGCAGGAGCTCAATTTCCGTGGCGATCAATCGTTGTTGAAGCAGCGCACTCCCCTGCGGGCACGGAGCTTAAAAGCATCTTAGCACAGCGGAGCGGAGGGCACGCGAAGGCGGCGTGCGCGACAGGTCCGCTCCCGCCCCTTGTGTCAGGCACCATGAATAGAAAAGTCTTATCTAGACGCTGGCAAGCCAAGTTCCTTGGAGGAGGGCTGGGTAATGCGAAGGATTAGAATTGAGGCAAACAGCTGTACGACCGAAGAACCTGAAGTGTAGAAGTGTAAAGACAGCGCTTCGAAGCAGCGTTAACGACTGGTATGACTCAAGAGCTAGAGGTTTGTGAAGAGACCCAAAGTACGAGAAGAAAGCCTTTGAACAACAAGGAACAACCAAATGCCCGCAAATACTGCAATGTCTACTCCTCACATTGGCATAGCGCCTGGAAGGTGTTCGAGCCCTGGCACGTGTGAGCTGACTTCCAACGCAGCAATAGACAGATAACTTACACCCATCGAGGTCGTCGTTCACAGTGTTCTTGATGGTGCACTTGTTGGCTTCCGCAACGCTCTGCGTCTTCAGGTTGTTGCTGACCAAGCTCGTCGAGTCCATAGCTTTCTGCAGCGCATCGCCCTTCCAACCGAACATGTAGTCGCCGTGTGTCCCGTAGCCGCGGCGATCGTCGAAACTCCACACGAAAGGCTGAGAGCCGTCGGCTGGCCAGATGGATTTGTCGTTGAAGGCCGTGGTGTTCCACATGGTCTCGAAGGCGAGCTGCGGCATTCGGACAGGGTGCGTGGACGGACAGGCACCTGCGTTCTGGAACGCACCTTTGACAGTGTTGTACATGTGGTCTTGATGATTGGGGCCTACGGAGGTGAGTGCGCGTCTCACGTGCCTTGGGATGAACTCACTATCGAGGTTTTTTCCATCCCAACATGAGGGGAAGTGGTGGATCGCCATAATGCCAGCAGCGCATGGCTGCTTAGGAAAGTCGTTTGTCTCGCTACCTCGAGTCATTATATCCTTCAGGCAGGTATATCGCAGACCTGGGTTGCTTCCTGAGGCAGTTGTCGGGCTACCAACGGTCATACGGAAGCCCTGATTCTCGTCAGTAATCAATAAAGCATCAGGATGAAATTCCTTACAGGCTTGAAAGAAGTAATCTTGGTCTTGCCGTTCGAGTTGAAGTCTTGTTGAAGGTAATAAATGGTCATGCCTCCAGTCAACGAGCCCAAGAGAGCATTGGGGTACTGCGGTACGCGCTTGTAAGTGCCGTTCCTGGCCTTGAAATACAAAACAGCAGTCCAGTAGTTGCTGGAGACGGTCAGGAGCTGCTTCCACGCTATCATGAGTAATAGCTTACCTGAAATCTTCGGAGAATGAGCAAGTCGTGCACGTGGCCCTCGCACCGACGTCACCGTTCATGGTGGCATTGAAAGCATTTCCTCCCACAATCTATGTTGTAAATACTATGAGTGTTTGATCAAAACAGGTTCCTGGGCAGCTTGCCTGGTGCAGGTGAGCCGATGGAATGCTTCCTGGCTGGAAGGATCAGCAACGTCGTCATGTAGACAAGAGTTCGAGTTTAACATACCTCGACAACGGGATCCAGACGCTGCACTGAGAGGGTTGCGCATCCGAATCGTATGTAAGCCCAGGAGGGCGCCGCGAAGGCGAGGGCAAAAGAAAGCCACTTCATCATTGTAGAACGATGCTTCAATGAACACAGCCAGTGTCAGTCGAGGCGCTGGCTAGTCAAAGAGTTATATGTTTTCTCCGCTCTCAAAACGTTCTCCAGCTCTTAGAACATGCCGCACTGGTCGTCAATAGCCATGCTGATGGACCGTTACTTCGAAGCTTCTCCGTCCAACCAGCGTTCAGATCTGTAGAGTGCATCGCAATATACTCATAACTTTCCCCGCATCTGGTCTGGTTTTGCGCGCTTCCCCAACCTCAGTATAACTGGGCCCTGCTCTAGTCATCTATGCATCCGAGATTGGTCACACGAGCTGCTCTGCCGGTAGTGCTGATATTGCCGAAAGGTGGCGGCCGAATAGCCGTCGCAAAAACTGCAGCCATTGAGCTGTCGACAGTGATCCTTGGCTCTTGAATTAGATGAGCCTTGGTTTCCTGACCTGCCTGTGTGTTAAGATACAGGAGGTCATGGCTGTATTCTGGGACAGGAAGATCGCGAATGTAAAGCCGACCCTCCAGGGCATCACGATGCTTTGAAGCAGTTAGCTAGGGCTCAAGTGATGTCATTTGCGTTCCGGAGTGTTTGTGCACACGGCATGTATCTTCCGACACGACCACCGCGATGACTTTGTCAAGGAGTGTTTCGTAAAAGCATGCGACCATGCTCAGGTGACCAATGGGCCTGCACCGATGTAGGGATGTCGTGCTTCATGGACGATACAGCAGGGTTTTCCAGGAAAATCTCAAAGACGATGATCACAATGTCAGTGGTGATGGAAATTATTGCGGGGAGGAAGGTGGCATGGGCGGCACGTGGGTAGGTGACAACCTTGGAAGGCTCGACAAATCGGCTCTAGTGGCTTGGCGCTGCAAACCTCTGTGAAGGATCTCGGAACACACTCCATACCTTATCTAGACCAACACACTACATCTTTGCGGGCTGCTGGCCCCAATCGTTTCGTATCAACACCATCGTCTCTTTCTCGATTCATCTCGTTCGTGCGAGACGGCTAAGCACATGTTCGGCCGTGCGCACAGCGACAGATACGCGCCGGACTAAGGCAAACACGACTTGCTTCTTGGGGTGCCATATGCCTTTAAACCGTACTGTGGTCGTCAAGGCAGATGAATGTCCAACTCTAGAACTTCGAAGGCCTTACCTGATCATTAGCGTGCCAGGAAGAGGCATGCCTCCAGATGTCGCCCTCCTGAGTTTCGCCGCCCAGTAGGTTGCTAGTAGCACTTGAATTGCCCAAGCAGGGTGTTGTTGTGACAACATGCCTCGCATATGTCTTCTAATATCTGTAGCAATACGGCCCATGAGGGGGGCCTCTCACGATTTCCTGTAGAATGCCACCAACAGCGATCCCTTTTCAAAACGAGATCCCACGTATGGGACGCCTGTGCAAGGAACGTACTTCCCGGTCCCTTTTCCACATGGTGGTTTTCCATTCAGCTGCTCACCTTTACGATATTGTCCCTTCCGTCGTACGGCGTTTCTAACGAGGTAGCCTCACCGGGACACCAGATGCGGAAGGGACCTCTCATCCTCACATTTCCGGCGTGGAGCTCGTTGAATCTCTACGGCTCAAGTAAAAGCAGAACTGGATCTCTTGAGCTCTGTCGCAAGATGCAATTTAATGCCAGGTTCTTAACGCTGCGGCGCAAACAACGCGACCGTCCTGCAGGCGAAAACACCGTCCTCCACGAAGTCGTCAAGCTCTACTCCTGCATCTAGCCATCCTCGAGTCCCCAGCATCAACTTGCAACCGTCTGCGTGTTTGCACAGCTCCGCTTCACGATCGCGTTCCGCACCTGCCTTCACTTCTCACCCACAACAAACCCGGCGTCTCTCACCTCTCACCCCCAACACAACCCGCCGTCTCTCACCTCGCCCCTCTCATTTCACCCACTACATAACCCCTCTTTATCCTCAATATCTCATCGAACACCCACCCCCAGCTTGGCGTCTGCTGAGATGGCCCACTGGCGAGCGCAGTTAGTCTGACTACCTGCCCCGCCCCGGGTTAACCATCTCTTACCAGGCCAACCTGAGGGCGCGTGTTCGATCCCCACAATCAGCAAACTGCTATCAAAGTGCTATTAGCATGGGTGGTTTCTGGACGGGTTCGCATGATTGGCTGCTCGTTTCTTTTGCTATTTTTTTTTTTGTAGAGGGGTTTATTTTTTTGTGCTTTTTTTTTTTTTGGTGGGCGAAAGGGTTTGAGCCCGTAGAGGCAAACAGAGAGAGATTTATTATATTGAGACGTAAGAATGGGATTGAGGAGTCGCAGAAGTAAGCGCCGTAGATTAAGATTGAAGTCATTATGAGTTCAGACTAATTGAGAGCAAAGGTTTGAAGAATCCTTGGTTCGAAGAACAATGTGATATTGACAACGTCTGTTTAGCATAAATAACATTTCCCCTTGATACGGCTTGTGCTATATCCAACTTGCAACATCGTTCCTCTCAATTTCCTCTAGTTCTGCGGGCATCAGCTCTGGTACGGGCGGTAGCTCTTTCATTCTCTCTTTCTCTTTCTTGCGTCGCCGTGCCATCAACAGTTCGTGACAGCTCATACAGAATATGCCTTGACTCGTCCGCGCATACTTTAGGTTCTCTATCTTGCATTTGCAATTCCGACATCTGAAACAGTTTGCGCAATAGGCCTGGTCACCGGTGACAATTGCCAGATCCTCTATTCTATTGCCACAATGACTGCAATCATAGGTGCACTTGTTGCAGACCAACGTGCCGTCCCCAATCAGGAGTAGATTTGCATCATCACCAAGGAGTTCGCCGCACGTGTTGCACCGGAAACAATCCAGGTGCCAACGGTTGCCCACTGCGCGTTCGTTAGCTGCGGTTGGGGCATAAACACCTAGGGTAGTTTACTCACCTAACTCGTAAGCTTTACCCTCTTCGAGGATTTCCCCGCAACCTTTGCAGTAATAATCTCCATCGGGAAGCGATTCGTAGCCGTCGTCAAGCAACGCGTCACGTGCATCGCCAGATGGTGAGAGGGATTCTCCAGACAAACCAGCTTCTGTTCCCGTAGCCTTGCTCGATGATGCATCCTCCTCGGGGATGCCTAGCGAATGATTGGGAGGTCCTTCCAAGCGTTGCAGAGTTTTATCATGTACGCCGGGTGACTTCACTGGGGTGGAGCCTTGCTCCTCGTTCTCTAGCTCGAATGGCGGATCCAGTTCGAGAACAGTCATAGGAATCTCTGGAAGTACTAAAGGATACAAACTGGTAGGAGTTGATACCATCGAGCTTGACTCCTTATGTCCAGGGAGAGTCTTCTTGTTTTCACCAGAAGTGCCTGCCTCCACGATGACCTGAGCATGTGTCCAAGTTGCTGTGATCTCAGCAGACTCTGTTTGGCCGAATTGGTAATATTCCGAGTGGCCTCGGACATCCTCAGGATATAGCGGTAGAGCAATAACGGATATGACTGAGATATCTGCAAGCGATAGACCCGAAAATATTGACCAAGTCTGCGTGCGGATCACAGAACTGACCATAGAATGGTCGCAATTCCTGTTCTGCATCGTGCGATACACGCGTGATGATTGCAAATCCTCGTCAAATGCGAAGCGTACTTTGACCGCTTCGAGAATCGAGACACGATTACTTGCGGAAGGTCGCGACGAAGTTATCGTTGCGTTGTCTGCTTCGGGTGCGAGGCTGCTATTGTCCATGTCCCTTGTTACAATACTCATGGCATCGAATGTGTCTTCAAGATTGCGCAGTCGCTTGCCTAGTCGCTGGTTGTCTTGGAGCAGTCTTTCGATCATCGATTCCAAAGACGATTGCGATCGGTTGGCATCGGCATCTGAGGCACTGCGAAACTCATCAGCAATGAAATACAATAGTGTATGTGCAATTTACCATTGGAGAATGTTGAGCATCAAACTTATTGTCGACTTGTGCCTTTGCAGCCGGTCCACGATCTTATTGCAGCTATCCTCAGCCCAGACCCATTTCAGTCGTGCTCTAAGTGGCACTTTCGATCCTTGCAGCGCAATGAAAGGCGCGATAGCAGTCTCTAGTTCGGAAAAGGTAAGTACGGAATCTGTGAGCGTAACGATCAACTGATCTATCTGAATCAAAGCGGCGCGATGCGATTGCGTTAACGAGAGATCCGTAAGGAGGTTCTGCAGTGAGGATAATGCGGCCCGAACTTCTTGCACTTCGCATGCGAGCGACACGAGAACGCGGGGCGCATCTTTAGCGGTCGTTATCGTGCCATGGAGAAGCTCTCCCACTTTGCTTGCTGCGGCCAGGATACCGACAATGGAGGCAGTAACACTCAAGGGATCCATATGTTAGTAGAAGGCAGAGGCATAGAGAAAAAGAGGCGCGTGTGGCCTTAGATAGGCGGACCACATGGAGCGAAACTCAGCCCCAATTGACCACAGCCGAGCCCCCACCAGGTGGGCGTGTACACGAACAACGCGTCCGTGGCCTCGTCTTGGACATCGCGATACGATCAGAGTAGTTCTTGGTGAGCTGCGCTTTAGCTACCCACTTGTGAGGAACGCCCTCATCTTCTCTAGACAATTTGTACCGTTGATCCGTTCCTATAGCTCGACGAGTGTAGCCGTTGTTTAAGAGATGATTATTGAGAGCGTAAGGCTGTGACATGGCGCGCGCGTATGGTAGCCTGACAGGGTGAGGCGAGCATTCGATAGGCTGAAGCAACCCGTATCTCAAATCAGCCTCGTTCCAAGGTTTGAAAGGTGGGAGCCAACAGGCCGCGGAGGAATGTGAGGGATGTCGCGTTGTAAGGCATGGTGACGTCGCCTTTGAGTTTCCATGAGGCCTGGGAAAGAACCACGGAACACTAGTCACGTGCTGGTCACGTGGGGCGCCTAACGCCTGTGCGCATCAGCGGGCAAGTTTTACCGAGGCTGCACGCATCATTAGAACATGAAACATCACCACATCTACCGTCACTCTCGCACATCAATAAAGAAAGATTCTTGAACTGTTACAGTAGAGCGCAAGTTCCGCTCGTCCTAAAAAGGCCCTATCTCACTATGTCACACGAAGATCTTTGACTTTCTGATCGGTTCTGGCAAGGCTACCACAAGTGCGACGAGCAGGCTGTGTATATCAACCTGGATATTCCAAGCTTGCCGAAGTCTATATGAGAACCGAACAAGCGGACCCTCTTTTCGAACATCCACGTGAGACACAACCAAGATGTTGTTCATGGCGAATGCGAATAGGAATTTGCGGTGAGCAGGTTTGCATATGCATAATGAGGAGCTGAGCACTTCTCTTCTCGGCCCATGAACAGTAGCATTTCAAGCCATCAGAAATATCTTGTCAGAAGACCAAATGGACTTGCTCTTGCAATGCCCGCAGTCCATTCTCCAAGCACAGCATGAAGTAACACTGGAGGACCTTTTGTCAAGCCCCCAAGTATGCGACGAGTAGGCCCAAATCCAGAGGTGGAAGTTAAGCTCCTCGGTTTCCCGTCATATGGGCAGTAGAGTTCGTTGTTTCTAGACCACGTGAACAGAAGCGCAAGCAGTCCTGCTCCTACAGTAACAATAGGCCAAAATTCAGTCAGGACGTGAGAGAAACATGACTTCCATATTTTGATGCAGCCGAATGAATGTGGTATTCAGGAGAGTAACTCTGGATTACTCCTCCCGGCACATCCAATGTCTTCATGAACTTTTAGAACATTACATGCGCTAAAGACAGCACAAGCAGTATCGCCCATGTGCAACCTTCCACAGTTCTTGGACGCATCGAAAGGTAATGACAACACTGCTTCTGCTAGCACATCGAGCTTGGATATCCGTCTTTGGGCGTTGTAAGTGGTAAAGAAGCCAGGCCGCGCAAGTGCATACGCCTTTCGATTCTCGAATCCCAAGGCATAAGCTGTCAGCAACATAGTTATAAGTAATGCTAGCCGGCGAGCAATCGCGCAGCCCAGGACATGTGACAGAGAGAGATACATTTCGTATCACCCAGCACATAGTAATGCCAGTTGTACTTTTTAGTCGATTCGTAAAGGTAAACGGCCAGATCTACCTCTCGACATATTTTCCGACTTGCATTTCAGTGTAAGCAGAAAGACAGAGCACTCTGCCCATAATCTCATCAGTATCGTCTTTATACTTCTCTTCTCACGAGTCATGATTCGGGATCGGTTGTGTTTCGTTCCGCACATCAAATCAGGAGCAAGTCCAGATTAGCAGAGGTAGAATCATATCTTTTTGTCCCGCAGCATATCGTCCGGAGCAGGCAGCTTTTTTCGTCGGGCAAGTCGAGAGGTACTATCGAATGTCTTGTCCTCACACATGAACCGAAGAACTATCCATTTGAGTCGTGTATGCAGAAGCATCCGACAGGACACATACACAACGTCGTCTAATGATCTTCGCTTCTTGGAGACCATGCCATCGTCCACACAGGATTTTAGTACGCCTATCGAACAGGCGGGCTCGAGCATGGAGAGGTAAAGGTCGAATTGCAGTTCTCCCGGCACATTACTCTGGGTTTCCACTCTTTTGGTGGTTCAATTCAGGACGAGTCACGCCGCGCATGGTGACTGATTTGACAGAGATCTTGTCACGGCACATGTAGCACCAGTGAAAGCCATGTAGTCGCACATGCAGAGGCAAACATCAAATTACCTCTCCCCAAGCACATGCTGTGCTTCTGCGTACCTTTTGGTCGTGTAGGATGGAGCACGAGTCGCACAGAGGTAGAAATTGAACCCCTCTACCAGCACATGATCCCATCCATCCACCTTTCTGATAGCTGGACGCGGAAGACGGACCATGCCGCATGCCAGATGAGAGGCCAAAGCCGCACTCACAGCACATGTTTCCAAAGTTGGCTCTTTTTCGTTGTGCGAGATGTGAGAAATACGTTGTGGTTGTTGAATTCAATCCCACCTGTTCCCTCATAGATTGATCGATAGACCATTTTAGTCGTGCAAGATAGAAGACAAACCACCTCGTGCATGTAGAGTGACCTCAAACTTCTCACCTCCCCCGGTGCATCATTGGTGGTGTATAATGTTTGATTTTGTCAGTCGAAAGACAAGCCGCAACACGCATGAAGGAAGCATCACTCACTTTCTCGTCTCTCCCAGCACATGCAGTGATACCAAATCCTTTTTGATCATGGGACCTCAGAGACAAGCACACTGCACATGTAGTGCAGGACGTTTGAATTCAGTCTCTCACAGGCCATGAGTACTGGTGAATTTGGTTTTTGATCGCGTTACCAGACGAGCAGCGAGAAAGCCCAGGCCATGCAGAGGTAGAAGTCAAATTCCTTCTCCAAGCATATTCTCCATAACTGTCAAGTTTTGTTGGCGAGAAGAAGAACGCAATTAGCAACGCGCGTGCTGTAAATGAATACGAATTGCTCGACTTTCGCAGCCCATCAAGCACCAGTATCAGTTCTGATCGGGCGAATGGGAAGCAGCGAGCAAGCCTAGCATGCAGAAACAGAAGTCGAATTTGATCGTCCAGCGCATCATCGACCGTTGCGGGTTTTTTTCTGATACTGACATGCAGAGCCAAAGGCGGGTTGCGCATGCGATGACTTTGAAGTAGTTGCTGCCTGCCACAGGCCATAACGTTGGCCAGTAGCCTTCTGTATAGTATCTGCATGCGGTGAATATGTCAGCACTCTGGACGGTTGAATCATGGTGGATCGGCCGCAGAAGCAGCGTGTAGAGCAAGAGCGCTTAAAGCTCAGGTCAATCTGTTCCCGCGCAAGCCATGACGGTCCTCCATTGTCGCTTGAAGAGGAGAATAGGGAGCAGCGTTCGTCTGACAGCATCCAGTTTCGGTTTCAGACTCTTCGCCTCTCGCAGGCCATGTGTCTGCTTCGTTGCAT
The DNA here is from genome assembly GCF_027946475.1 of Didymosphaeria variabile. Classification (NCBI taxonomy): domain Eukaryota; kingdom Fungi; phylum Ascomycota; class Dothideomycetes; order Pleosporales; family Didymosphaeriaceae; genus Didymosphaeria; species Didymosphaeria variabile. The sequence continues at coordinate 2,186,057 of NW_026611628.1, read as the reverse complement.
TTTTGCAGTCGAGGTGCACAAGCCGGGACGAGAACAGGACATGCATTGCTCATCATCAACCTTTGATCTCTCACGACATTCTGCCCATTCGTCGTGGTTTCAGTCTCTTAGCATGAATATGAAGGGATGCGGGCAACATTTCCACGTCATATTTTAGCTTTTCGCTTCCGGCAGCCCATGCTTTGGCGATCTGGCGCTTTTTGATAGGGTGAGTAGACGACCAGCGCGAAGAACAAGACATGCATTGGCGGGTGATGCCTTGAGAACCTCTTTGCAAACATGGCCAGCTCAGAGTCTTTAGTTGTAATGACTGTGTTCGAGAAGGAACAGTGGCGGCAATAGACAAGGAGGGATCTGAAGCTCTCATTCTCCCGCAGACCACACTTTCTGCTTGTTCGGATTTCTTTTGTCTGTAGGCACGAAGAGTACGGGAAAAAGGATATGGTGAGCTGTTCTTAGAATTGTGTGCCTCTTGCACAACATGGAAGTCAACCTTGTTGTTTCGGACACTGACGTGCAAGAGGACGAATCGCGGACGTCATCAACAATTCGAACAACTTCTTTTCGCCTCCCGCAGACATGGATTCTGCCAGGACGCGTTACGCGGAGCCAAACCAGCCCACATCGCATCAATTTATGGGCGTTTCAGCTGCGTACCCGAACTTGGAATGCGGACAAGAAAGAAGGCAAGACAGCGTAGAAGCGCAGGTTGGCCTTTTTATGCGACAGACGGCGGTCCTCATGGCCATTCCTCGAGGTCCTTTTTGACTCAAAGTGCAGAAGACGGCAGCGATTTATCTTTGTGTTCATTCCAGTCTCGCCCTTGTTCCCAAAGTGTGCAAGAGAAATAAGGCCAGCTATTATCGTTTGCGAATAGAATACCCCCACCCTACCATGGTACAGATCCTCAATTTTTGTTAATTGTATAATATATTCACTCTATTACTGGCTATATCTTGTTCAATACTAGCTATATCTTGTTGAATGCTAGCTAGATCTTGTTAAATGCTAGCTAGATCTTGTTAAATGCTAGCTATATCTTGTTGAATGCTAGCTAGATCTTGTTAAATAGCTAAATTTAGTTGTGGTAGACGTTAAAATAGGGTACCTAGCTATTAGAATAGGCGTACCAACGTATTTAAACTAATAGTAGAGTAGATATATAAAATACTTATAAAAAGGGGAAGCCGTACTATGGTAGGGTGGGGGCATTCCTTTCGCAAAGCACTGATAACATAGTAGTCATGTTCGACGTATTTATGCGACCGACGAAAGGTCTCATTGCGGGCTTTCGAAGTCGATTCTAGTCCTGAAAATGATAGAAACGTGCAAGAGAAAGAAGGCAAGACAGGAAGGATAGATACTCTTGTCTCCTTTTTGAGCGCAGGCGGCCTGCCACATGCTTCTTTGGCATGACGCGTCTAATAGCGACAATCTTCCACATGTATCCTGTGCCTCCTACTTTTGTAGCCGGACCAACAAAGCAGTCCGCATCGGTTGGACCGGGCAAAGTTTCCGACCTGACATTAATACTAAAAGCCGGACAAGAACAGGCCCAAGACAGGCAGCATAAGCGTCTCATGGTTTTGGCGTTTTGTGCGCAGGCGGTTTTCCACATATGTGTGTGCAGGTGCCTTTTGGTAGCCCGAAGGAATAAGGCCAATCCACATAATCTTTCCGCATGTGGTCTTGGTCTAGCACTCGATCCCAAGGCTGTACAGGGGAAAGGAGACAGGCGAGGCAGCCGCCACATGTATCTTGCGCAGAATGTTTTTCGTAGCAGAACAAACGAGACAAGTCCACATCATCCCGGTCGTTCAGGCTTTTTGACTCTGTTTTCAGTGCGAAGAGCGTGTAAGCGGAAGAACGCAGGGCAGCATGGGCGTGATAGCGGGTCTCCTGCCCAGACGGTCATCTCTTCCACATATAAGGTTTAGCAAGTTGTTTCGGTAGACAGGGAAACAAGCTGATTTCAAATAAAGCTGGCAGTAACAGCGTTTTTTTCCCAACCTCAATCCAAGACTGTGCAAAGAAGAAGAACAAGGCAGCATAGACTTGTTATCAGACTTGTTTGTGCGGAACGGTCTTCTCTTCCAAGACTGTAAGGTTTCGCAAGTTCTTCCGGTCGGTAGCCGGAAAAACCATGCCAATCCACATGAACCAGGTCGAAGGAGTCTTTTCGTTTCCGCATGCAGTGCTGAGGTCGTCCAAGAGAATACAAACAACCCAGCATGGGTGTGGTAGCTTATCTCTTATGCGATCACAGTCTTCCACATGTAGGTGTAGGTCTCGGCAGGTTGTTTCGGTAAGCAGCCTTCCACATTAAACTTAATCGTGGTTGTTTTGGAAGCTGAACCAACGAGCCGAAACCATCACTCGTCGTGGTCCGTCTTTTAGTCCGGCCCTTGAGTCCGAATACTGTACAAGAGAAGACGAACAAGGCAGCATGAATCTTTTCAAAGCCTTCTTTGTGCGCTGATGGTCTTCTCTCCCTCATGAACCTTCTGTAAAACGCTTTTAGCAGCCAAAGAACAAGAGCAAATCCACATGAGGGTGTCTTCGAGGCTTTTTTGACCCTGCACTCAGAGCTAGAAATATAGAAGACAAAGAACGCAATACAGGCAGCATGTACGAGGTTTGGGGGCCATTTTGGTGCGCAGACAGGTCTCCATATAAGGTTTCGCAATTTCGTTGGATAGCCGAAGACGCAGGGCAAATCTCCATATGGTGTGTGGAGATTAGTTTTTTGGTTTTGTACTCAATCCCAAAATTGTGCAAGACAAGGCGAACAAGGCGCCATAAGAGCGTTCCCAGGCTTTTTTCGTGCGCCGTTAGTCTTCTCTCCGACATAACATAGACTTCCCATGTCTTTTTGAAGAAGTGAAGAACCAGAGCTAGTCCACATTATAATGCTCATATGTAAGTTCTAGTGCCAAACTCCATCCGCATAAACACCTTCTTTAGCCTTTTGTGCACCGACGGTCTTTCTTTCCACATAGATCTGGTGCCCTGTGCGTTTAGGCCGAACCAAGAGAGCCAGTCCACATCAATTTGTCTGACAACTGATTTTGGTTCTCCCCTTACTCCTAAGGCTGTGCAGCAAGAGAAGACAAGAAAACGCAGCATGTGGCGCGACTGGGTTTCCTTTGGTGCGCCAACAGGCCTCCACATGATCCTTTGCAATGTCTTTTGGTGGCCCACGATCATTTACATGTACTTTTTCTGTAAGCTCTTTAAGTAGCAGAAAGACCAGAGCGAATCCACATGTGAACGACTGTGAACTGTGTTTGGTCCTCCCCTTACTCCCAAGACTGCAGCAAGAGAAGACAAGAAACCGCAGCATGGGGCGCTGCTGAGTCCTTTTTGTGCGCCAACAGTCCTCTCTTCCACATACCTTGTGGTGCGACCTCTTTCGGCAACCGACAGCCTTCCACATGAATTCTCTGACAACCCTTTTTGGACCGAACCAACAGAGCCAGTCCACATCGCTAGACCGCATTTGTATTTTACTCCTGCTCCAACTCCCAAGACTGCAAGCAAAAGAAGGCCAGGCAGGCAGCATAACTCCTTTGCGCAGCTGTTTCGCGTAAGCACTCCCCCCATGACCGTCCCCTGTTCCGATTTTGAGTCCGCAGAGCGCACACGCGAAACCACATCGAATCTCGCCTCGTTAGTTTTGAGTCCGCAAACGCAAGACCCAGTCCCATCGACTCGGTCTCCAGACAATTTTAGTCCTCCCCCCCGCTCCCAATCGTGCAAGCAAGACAAAGACCACCAGGCAGGCAGCATACATGTAGTCGCTATCCTTATCGTTTTATCGCCCAAGCACTCCTCCACATTTCGGCTTTTTCGTACAATTTCGGAACGCAGAGCAAGACGCGAAGCATCCTCCACATGTCTATCTCTAGGTCGACTTTGAGTCCGCAAACGCAAGACCCAGTCCCATCGACTCGGTCTCCAGACAATTTTAGTCCTCCCCCCCGCTCCCAATCGTGCAAGCAAGACAAAGACCACCAGGCAGGCAGCATACATGTAGTCGCTATCCTTATCGTTTTATCGCCCAAGCACTCCTCCACATTTCGGCTTTTTCGTACAATTTCGGAACGCAGAGCAAGACGCGAAGCATCCTCCACATGTCTATCTCTAGGTCGACTTTGAGTCCGCAAACGCAAGACCCAGCCCCCATCGACTCGATCTCCAGACAATTCTAGTCCTCCCCCCACTCCCAATTGTGCAAGCAAGACAAAGACCACCAGCCAGCATTACAACCTTTTCAATCGTTTTCGCGCGCAGACAACCCTCCATATGTCATATTCTTCGTAATATTTTGACTCCCCGGACAGCAAGAAGCGAAACCACATCGAGTCTCAATTCGTCGATTTTGAGTCCGCAAACGCAAGACCCAGTCCACATCGGTCCGATCGCGTGCGATTTTTAATCCCACCTCACTCCCAAGACAGACAGCATAGACCCCCTTCTGGACATTTTCGCGCCCAAGCACTCCTCCCCATGACCAAGTGCTCATGCACTTTCGGCACCATGCGTTTCCCCATTGCCGGTTTTAATGTCTACCATTTGGTAGAGTGGTACAGTGTAGAGTGCGAGAAGAGATAGATTCGCTGCTTTATATACCTACAAGTCTCAGGCCTCGCGTCGGCATCATTGAGATGTGGTGACGATGCACAGCGCCACGCTACAGTCTCACTTATCGGCCAGAGGCGGTGAGACATACTCACGTAGTGATGTACCACAGCAGCAGGCCACTGCCACAATGCCACATCTCCCTTCGGCACCACGCTGCCCCCAAGCCACACTTGCATCCACACAGTTCACACGTCCCTGGGCACGGACAACGGCAGGAAGGAAAGGGAAGGTGCCAACCTCGGTGCAGTATGCTACACCGCACATCGCTCGTATAAGTGAGATCTCTCCTTGAGCTTTAAGAGGCGAAGTCGTCCGGCTCTTATCTCTTAAGGGATGGTTGTCGTTCTTGTGTTTGATTTGGTCCCTTCGGGGGCGCTTGTGGCTGTCTTGGCTTGGCGGACGGCCAGCCTCGTCTCGCTTCTTTCGGTTCGCCTCGCCGATACGAACAGGCAGGGATATCCATTCGCCAACGGGGAACGGGTCGTTCTGAGCCTCAGACCCTGGGGGAAATCAAAACGTACAGGGAAGGCGATCCTACGGCTGGTTGGGGTCGAAATCTCCGACATCAACGATGATCAATCTCACACCAGCGCGGGAAATATCCAAAGTCCATCACAGCACGGCAATAAGATAGTGATTGCTGCACAACTTCGCACGGGGAACTACGCACATCCCCATGCCTTGCATTACTCATCTCATCCTCACTATCTAACTCCCCCATCCCCCCACTGCCATCCACCACCTCTCTTCTTCCCCAGCCGAATAGAAAATAGATGCGAGACAGACCGCCGCTCATGCGCCATGATATTAAAAAAGGATAGTTTTCCGGCCATTGGCCATGCAAGCAAGGACCGACTCAACCCACAGGGTGTGTAGGGTATATAAAGGGACAGAAAGGACAGGAAAGCGACAATGTGAGCCGCGCGCTATGCAATAACAATCATGTGAGGGAAGCGATGGCTCGAGCTGTGGCTTGCTCAAGATGAGAAAGGTAGAGGTAGCTAGCTCATAGCAGGGTCAGCGACGCGAAGATGCCAACCAGCGTGACAGCCAGGCCGTAGCTAGCGCCGAAGCCGACGAGCGTGGAGGCAGCGCCGGGCGAGTCAGGCGAGGAAGTCGCGCCTGCGAAGCCAGTAATCGGGACCGTCGACGAGGCAGAGGCGTCGCTGCCGGTAGCCGAAGCCGTCGCCGAGTGCGAGGAGCCGGAGGAGGTGGAGGTAGCGTTGCCCTTGTAGGGGTCCTGGGCACCGCACGGGTGGTCGCTGCGGCAGGCGTCGGCGCAGGCGTTTTGGCCGATGCCGCAGGCGTTTACGCAGTTTGTGCCCCATTGCGTGCAGATGTTGTAGGGGAGGGTCTGTGTGTACTGGGTGAGGTTGGGGGAGACGTTGTTGTCGCAGACGCAGGAGGCTACGAGGGTGTCCTGTGTAGAGTTAGCTTGTGCTGGAGGAAATGTTGGGAAGCTGAGGAAGCCGCGACCGAGCAAACAAGCAGTCAGTGACATTGGTCTCATCGCGGATATTTGTCTGCGGATAAGAAACGTGATCGTCTCAAGCTTGCTGGTTTGCATTGGTCAACTCAAGCTTGGAAATTGTACGTACCGAGTCACATTCATTGGTGACCGTGTTCATGCTCGAGACGCCGGGCTGTTGGAGGCAGATCTGGGGGCAGGAGGCCTCCTGCTGCTGGCACCAGTAGTCCCTGGTCGACTTCTGGACAGTGTCGGGGTCGATGGTGTACTGCTCCTGCGCGGCAGAGAAGCCAGCGAGGGCGAGCAAGCCGAATGTGAATGTGGAACGCATGTTGAATGTGGTTGATGTGCGTGTTTCTGAAGCTACAATTGAGAGTCAGTTTCAGATTTGTGTTTTGTTATCAGTGGCGGATTGCTGATAACAAGCTGGAATGCACTCACAGTCCGTTCGGAAGCAGGTGAGACGTGAGGTATTACAAGATATAGTTGAAGCGAAAGTGCGGTATGGAATTATATGCGTAGCCAGAAATCAAGGTCTCAGCAGCTGCGTATCTCCCAAAGCGAATGACGAGGGACGTGAGGCGAGGGAACAGAAGGCATCCGGGAGGAGGCCAGTTGATAAAGAAGGGAGAGGAAACGCTACGCACCTACCCTCTGGCACGGACCCACACTTGCATAGAGTAAACGCTAGCCCGGCGCCGCACCCGAGGCCAGACTCAACACCAGCCTCCCATTTTGAACTACAGACTCGAGGCTGACGAGGGCGTCGTGCAGGCCGGGAGTGTCGAACGGGAGTGTCGAACGCGGTGAGGGCGATGGTGCATCTCGTACGCCCGTGGAGCAAAGAGAAGCCCGTGGAGCAGAGACCAGAGAGACAAGGTCTCAAAAATGGAGCAGGGATGGTGCGGGGCGGACAAACCAGAGTGGGCCGTCGTCGGGGCGATTGGCCACTCACAGAAGCCAATAAGCCAGGGTTCAGCACCGCGGCATCGCCAATTGATATCGCCCTGGTCTGCACTCTCCTTCACCTCGACCGCATCCACGGCCTGCTGCTGCCGGCTGGTACCACTTCTGTTCTTCTTCACGTGTGTCATCCTCAGATAGAGTGATCCCACCATCTGCGCCACGCCCCCACCAAGCCTTGCCCCCTTGGAATGGATGGAGTCCCGTGATGCAGCAGACCGACTTGAACCCGCCGCTGCCACTGCCCGCCCAGAGCGCAGCTCGATAGTCCCGCCCTATTGGCAGCGCCACGAGCGCAACGACAGCCGCCTGAGCTGCAACTCGGTAGAGGCTCGCACGCCTCCCATCCGCCTCGAAGACCACACCGACGAGGGCTCGGAGCAGTGCAAGGCGCTCTGGGCCAAGCACGTAACCATCGATGATTACGTCGTCGTTGGGAGCGGCACGACGCCTGCCCTGGGCGCTTATGTCGTCTGGAATATCACCGTCGACACGCTAAATGTGAGTGCAGTAGTCGCCTCTATTGAATGCATTCAACTAACCGGCCCAGGGGAGTCCCATGAAGATTATCAAGCGGTGTGTTAATATTTCCGGACGCACAAAGCTCGAAACTAAATCCTTAGCTACTCCGACTTCGACGACCTGCGACAGAAGCTGGTGCAGACGTTCCCCCACTTGGTGGGCGCTATACCGCCGTTGCCACCAAAGTCTATTGTCTGTAAGTCATCCCAAACTCCGCACCTGCACATATATAGCTCATCCGCGGTCCACCTCACCCCACCTACCGCTTCGGGCCTCGCCATGTATTGATCCTCTGCAGCGCGCTTCCGCTCCAAGTTTCTGGAGAAGCGGAGAGTCGGCCTCGCACACTTTCTCAAGTAGGTCCATGGTGCGTCGCGCTAGCTGCATCGCTCATTATTTTTAGCTGCATCCTGCTTAATCCCGAGTTCGCCGGCTCGCCCGTCCTCAAGGAGTTTCTGTTTGAATAATCTCTGTTTGAGTAACGCGGTTTTGTATATTTGGTTCCTTCTCTTCATGTCTATGTTCAACGCATCTCCTTTCACCCTACCTTCCGCTTTCATGCCGTCCCACGTTTCGAATGTGCGCTAGCGGCTTCTGCGATTAGCGGCATCGAGCATTTCTGGTGAGCTGATACAGACCACGACAACCGACCACGGGAGCTCCTCAATGCACCGTTGGGCAAGCCAGGTTGAATCTGGACTTTCACGTTACCGTCGTTCTGGTTGCAGGTTGACCGCGGACTGCCGCTGCCTTCTTGTGCATGCTTCACATGACATGTTCATCATTCTCCAGCGCTGCAAGCTGTATATATCTTCTGATTCCCTCGCATTTTCCGCAGAGTCCAGTGACGTCGTGTCTGGGGTGCCGGTAGGGTGTACCCTGCCTGACGAGGATTGGCTGCGATGCACCGTGGCGTCGTACCGGCGAGAAAGCGCTCGGAAAATCTCAAGCTGTTTTCATATCGATAATGCTCCCAAGCTAATACCGACGTTGAAGCGCTCTGTGCTGCGCTGTCCTGCCACAATTGCAACGTGAAGCGTGAGGTCGCCATCCTACAGCTCGTTCGTGCTCGCCTGGCCCAGACGGCACCCCTAACGCGAGTGCCTTCACCCAAGCCGCGCAACACTCAATGGCAGCGCACAATAGCTCGTGATCCCGTGCCGGTGACTATGCGCCAGCACGATGCTCAAGGCAATCAACACAATGGCCAACTTGATCCGGCCAGCTTCTGACCGCAGGACCACGAGGCACACCAGGTCGCGCTCCCCGCCGCCCGCTGAGGTCGCGAAACAGGCCGCCATCCACCAACAGCCCCCAGCGCCTATCCTCACGCGCCGCATGTCCAAGACCCTCCCGCTGCCTGCAGACGCGCCCAGTGCACGCGATACCTACCCGACAAAGCAGACGTCGCCCGCGCGGTCGCGAAAACGGTCCATCGCCGAGGTCGACACGCCCGATGCGCGACCACCGTCAAAGACCAAACAAAGACGCTCCTACGACGACCTGTCTACCTGGGCAAACGACGCAACAAAGAAGCTACACGGCCATGTCGAAGACGTCCCGTCCGGCGCGTCGACGCCCATGCAGGACACATCTTCCGCGATGGGCGACAAGAAGAGCTTGAGAAGCAAGAACCCCGTGCGGAAAGCCAGCGAGCTGGCCGACATCTTCGAGGACTACGACCAGATCATAGCGAACTGGGAGGATGGCGAGAGCACGGAGAACAGTGCGTGTGTAGCGTGGAAGCAGGGGAATAAGCTGACAGCTACAGGTGTTTCTAGCATAGGCCGTGACGACAAGATATCCGTCGTAGACGAGCCGCTCACGGGCGCCCAGCTCGAAGAGTTCAGGGAAAATCAGAGGAAGAAGGCAGCAAAGGCGCGGGCGCAGATACCGCCTCCGAATCCCAGCCATACCTACACGAAGCGCCCCCCGTTCGACTACACGCCCTACGCGAGTGCGCTCCCCTCGACCGAAGACCCCCTCGCGGACACCATCTACACAAAGGTGCACAACAGACACGAAGGCGTGGAGCGCAAGTCGCGCAACCGCGAAAGGGATAACCTGCAGTACAAGATGTCCAAAGCTTCGCCCGTGCTGGAAGAGCTCGAAGGCGAAGACTGGCACAAGGTGTTCGTCATCGACAAGAGCGAGCGCGACTCGTGGCTCCCGAAACGCAGATACTTCATCGCCGAACTCCGCAACGCGATCAAAAAGCAAGACGCGCTGCGAGACGTCGAGCTCAAGAAGCGCCGGCAGGAGAAGGAGAAGCGCAGAAGGGAGAAAGAGAGTCCGTCTTCTTCTTCTGAAGACGATGACGAGCGTACGTGTCCACCTCCTCCCTTCCCCTCCCCTCCCATTCAAATGAATATAGAAAGATAGAAAGAGATAGAAATACAGAAATGCTAATCGAACACAGAACCCAAACCCACGCGTCTCCCCGCCGCTCCACCACCACCACCAACAACGACACCCATCCCTCCCCCTCACCCCGCCGCCCGCCCCGCCCCCACGGCTTCGTCCTAGACTCCATCCCCCGCCCGTGCCTCCCCTTCAAATCCTTCTACCCCCGCGGCCAGCGCCCCGCCTCCCTCACCCTACCTACCTCCACCAACCCCACCAACCGTCCTACCTCTTCGCGCGCAACCCGCTCCACGGACGCACCCCTTCGGCGTCCCTCTCCTGGCATCCTCACAAGGGTGGACGATCAGTACTTGATAAGCATGCTTAAAGACGACCAGCGCTTTGCGAGAGAGGCAAGCCGACGGAGGATGTGCTGCTTGATGATGAGAGGAGTTTTCAGTGTTTTGGGCTGGAGGGGGTTCGTGACGAGTGGGTTTTTGGCGGAGAATGAGAGGGGAGGAGGAGGAGGAAGAGGGAGAGTAGGGAGGGAAGGAAGGGGTAGTTTGGGTGGCGAGAAGTGGGCGTGTAAAGCATCGATATGAATCGAATCATGGGGAAGTGAGAAGGGGGTATCCGAGGGAACTGTATAGTAGAGGGGGTGGAGGAATACCCGTCTCTTTCTTGTCTCCATTCTCATTTGGGACGGGTATCTTTAGCATGAGGGCTGTGTATAGCTGTCGTGTATTATATCGTGTGTACTAAAGGGTATGTTCTTTGCTTGAACGGAGGATACTCTCCCTCAAGGACATAGGAATGATTATGTGCGTATGGAGAGATAGTCTGCTGGACATGGCAGTGAACATTGTTGTGTATATGGCAGTCAATACAATACCTAAATGGCATATACAACGCACTCAATGGAATGAATGGCAATATCGTTCCGAGCGATGATGATGCTCTTCATCTAGAACTGACGCGACGCCCCATCCCTCTCCCTCTTCTTTTCGCTCGGCGGCGCGTATCCCGCACTGCCATGATGGAATAGTTGGGATGGAGAAGGCTATATAAACCCCCGCCCACTTCCCCAGACTTATTCTTCACACTTCTACACCTTTCCCTTGGGGTCTAAAAGATCCTGCCTAAAATGCGATGTGCGGGAAGGCTGCGTGGACTAAAAAAAACTCAAGAAGGCGTCATGGGAGGTGCTTGGGTGCGGGACTAAAATTGAAGAACTGAAAAGCGATGGGAGGTGCTTGGGAGGGACTAAAAACGTGATGGAAGAGGACTACGGGAGGTGGAGGCGGAGTGGAGGACTAAAGACGTCAACAGGAAAAAAACATGGGAAGGTTGGGCGGGTGGAGGGGTGGGTGCGGGACTGAAAACGTGATGAGAAGGCGCTATGGGATGTGATGTGGGTTGGTGGTGGAGGGGAGACTAAAAAGACAGAAGAACAGGTCCATGGAGGGGGTGGAAGGGTGGGGCGGCGGACTAAAACGACCCCAAACGAACAAGATGGGAGGTGGAGGCTAAAATCATCAATGAACAGGCTGATGGAGGAGTGGAGGTGGAGATTCAAAAAGCGAATGAAGAACACGCATGGGAGGACGGCGGGTGGGGACTAAAACATGGATGCTGACGACGGCATGGTGGGAGTTGGAAGCTACAAAATCTCACGAGAATGCGTGGTGGGAGTGGAAGGTGGGGACTAAAAACAAATCGCGGAGATGTCATGGTGGGAGGACGGCGGGTGGGGACTAAGAAAGGACAAAGAAGGGGACTATGGGAGGTGGCTGAGCGGGGACTAGAAAAAGCTGCCTTGAGAAATTCATGGGAGGTTGGCGCCAAAACTCGTAATGAACAGGATGATGGAGGAGTGGAAGGGTGGGGACTGAAATAAACAGGAGGAGAACACATGGAGGAGTGGAGGCGGGTGGGAACTTCAAAAAGCGAAAAAAAGGATGATGAGAGATTAGCGTCAAAAGTCGTACCGAGCAGTAAGAATGGTGGGAAGGTGCTGGGTGGGGACCTGAAAATGGTGAAGAGGTTTTTCATGGGAGGTCGGCACTGAAATCGCTTTCTGTGCCATGGTATGGGGGGAAGGCTGGGTGGGGACTAGAAATCCCAAAGACCAGAATACCATGGGACGTTCGCGCTTCAAAATCAACCCAAACCGATGGCATGAGGGTAGTGGAGGCGTGTCCTTCGCACGAAAAGGAACGACCCACTGAGAAAATGCGGTGAGGTGGAAGTGGAAGGCATTCAAAAACAGAAACTCGCAATGAAGGCATAAATGGGATGGACCCATCCATCTATATAAACCCCTCTGCTCTGGCGGGGACTTGTTCTTCACACTTATACACCTTGGCCTTTGGGTGTCTAAAACCTACAAAAAGCGATGTTATGGGTGCTGCGAGAGGTTGGGTGGGGACCAAAACAAATATTGAACCATTTCATGGGAGGTTGGCGTTCAAACTGTCTCTTTTTCTATGACATGGGGGGAGTGGAGGCGCGTCTGGTACGAAGAAATTCCCACCCACAAGATGTCATGTGGTGGAGGTGGAGGAGGGCGTTCAAAACGAACGGGAAGAAGATAGCTCTATGGGGAGGTGGTTGGTGGACTTTGCAAAAAGCGACGAACGCCAAGTTCATGTGGTGGAAGAAGGGTGCTCACAACGGGGAAGCAGACAGGTGATGGGACAGGTGCCGGGTGGACTTGTCCAAAATCCAGACAAGGAAATCTCATGCCCTGGAGGTGGAGCCTGTTCAAATCATCTTCGCAGAAAGACCATGGGAGAGGCGTGGACTTGTCCAAATAGATGATCGCAACGATTAATGCGGTGGAGGCGGAGCGTGTCCAGACGAAAAATGCCGAACAGACGCACCATGTGGTGACGGGCCGACTTGCCCAAAATGCACGCGTGGGAGCTCCATGGCTTGGAGGGAATTTGGACCGGTGACAACAAAAGGAACCGATCGGTAATATTACGTGGCGGAGGAAGGATGCATTGACGAGTGGGCTTGTTCAGAAAGCATGCTTGGGAAATCCATGGTTCGGGGGGATTGGACTAGCGACGATAAAACGAATACTATACCGAGGAATGTGGAGACGAGGGTGTTCAAAACGAATGGAAGACCGACTATGCGGAGCTGGCGGGTGGACTTGTCCAAAATGGAGCCATGGTAGACCCATGGCTTGGGGAAACCTGGACTGGCGACCACGGCGAAGAGACAGCAAAACCGAGTGATGTGGTGGAGTGCGAGCGGTTCAAAAACATCCTACGATCACAAACATGGGGAGGGAGGTAACGGGTGTTTAAAACACAAGCGTTAGGATGCATGGATTTGGACTGGCGACGACAACAAATGCTAATTTATCGAAAATATTTGGAAAGCGGGAGACAATTCGAAATAAAGAGCGGAAAGAGCTACGGGGAAGGTGGCGGGTGTTCAAAACAAACACGTGTGGGATGCATGGATCGGGATTCGGACCAGCGACTACAGAAAGACGATCGACACAAATTCATGCCGTGGAGGTGGAGCGTGCTCAAAACAACGAAGCAGGCAGAGTATGGGGGAGTGTTGAGTACCCAAAACGCACGCGTGGCAGTAACACTGGGCGGAAGGGGTTTGGACTGGCGACGACCACGAAAAGTAGAGTACGCCAGCACCATGTGGTGGAGCGGACTGCGGTTCAAAGCATACTCGCTGACATGAGATGGGGCAGGCGGTTTGTGTTCACAACGCACACTTACTTGAACAATGGACAAGAAGGTATGCGAGTTGGCAACGACTAAAACCAGAACAGTCGAGCGCCATGTTGTGGAGCGGGAAGCCGTTCGAAAGAAATCCCACCGCGACCTATGCGGGGAAGGTGGCTGTCCAAAATGGGTGGTATCTGGTTCTATGAATCGGAGGGACTGCGTGGTGTTCAAAAACGGGCGTTATCGCTTACTACGGGTGCTGTGGAGGTGTCCGAAAGTACGTCCCTTAAGCCTTATGTGGGGAGAGAGGAGAAGGCGTTCCAAAAAGTTCCACGTCGGGAAGAATGGCTGCCAAGGACGAAGGGCATATAAACCCCCTATCATCCCCGATAACTTGTCCTTCACACTTCTCTGCTCTTTGGAGTGTCTAAAAAGAGATCCGCAATCAGGTCTATGGTGGGAGGACGCTGGGCTGGACTAAAATACACGACATTTTGAGTGATGGGTAGAGTGGGCCTTGAGGGGTCTGAAACTGTTCGAACACGCACTGATGGAGAGCGGAGGGCACCGGGAACGAGAAAAGTCGCACAAAACACTGAATGAGGAGGTGCTAAGGCAGACGATCACCAAATTCGACGCCCTCGCCGCCGATGTCTTGGAGAGGAGGGAGAGACTGATCTAAAACGGTATACAAGATCTTATACGGACGCGTGCGAGGGGCGACGGAAAATCCAAAAGTGACCAGCAATTGAACCAATGTGGCGGATCGGACGGTTTTAAAACGTGGGTGATTTTACACAATGACTGCAGGGGAGGAGGGTGCTTGAAAACGTGCGACTAGGAACACCATGGGGGCAGGAGCTGGGCGTGAGGTCAAAAAAGGTCCTGCAGACAAACATGAAGAAAGGACTTCATTATGAAAAAGTGTTATGGAATGAGTTTATGGGATGCAGAGCGAAGAGGGTATATAATCCTGCTCTTGTTCCCCAGGTTATTTGCACTTCACACTTCCCAGTCCCTCTTGAGTCGACTAAAACTTCGACGCAGAACGAACATGTGGGAATAGAACTGGGAAACAAAGACGAGAGACGAACCACGCATGGGGTGGCGTGGGCTTGTCTCCAAAGTCGGCGAGGGATACAGATACGGAAGCAGAGGTGGAAGTTCCAAAAACATCCTGGAACAACATCGATGAGGACGTGGGGAGGCCTTCAAAACCTTACCTGAGTGCGCTAAGACTTGGAGGCGAGGGAAGCCAGAGTCTAGTCTGTCCTGAAGCAATGTGGTGAAAGAGCTGGACTCGACTCGAGTGTCACAAAGCGTTACGTACGCCCTGAAATGGGTGTTGGAGAAGAGTGAGTGTATAAACGCTCCCTGCATCTCTTGAAGCTTTTCTTTGATAGCCTCGAACTTCCTTCGGTGTCAAAAACGAATCACCAAAAATTCGATTTGGGAGGTTTCGTGGGCGGGGTATAAAAGGGCGTCTACTCTTGACCATGGGAGGCAGAGTTGGGTATTCAAAAGGTTGACGACTGGCACGCCATGGGAGGGGAGCTAGACAATTCAATACGGCGATCTGGTGGACCAATAGTGGTGCAAGAAGCAGTAGTTTGAAACAGCTGAAACCCACAAATATGTGAGAGAAGAGGTGCAGTGCTTTGAATTCTACTGCGACCCAAGCATGTGGAGCCTGGCTGAGAAATTGAGATACTGTCGTATCCAGTGATCGAAAATTTGGGAGACGCATATAAATCCCTCCGTTGCTCTCTTTTCCTGCACATTTCTGTCGACCGTCGTCCTTTGGTGTTGTCTAAACCGGTATCACAACAAATTAATGTGCTGCGAGGGAATGCGCAAGCTTGAAATGGGTAGGCATGGTAGCGTGGGGAGAGTAAGAATAAATGACGGAGGTCGAGTGGAATTCCTATGTATACCCTGAGCCGGAGGAAGAGAGGAATCTTGAAACACGTGCGGCAAAACTTTCATGTGGAAGGGGGAAGGTGCGCCAAAAAGCCCCAGTAATATTGATGGAGAAGGCCTGCGCAGCATGCACGTTGGTCGACTTCCTCATCCAAAACCCAAATACAGGTACAATTGAGCGGAAATCTACAATTGGCGTCAGGTGTGGGTTTAATCTTCTCTTCCATCCGTTTTCTCTCATTTAGGCGAGATTGGCTATCGAACCCTTTTCACTGAGCCCCCACAGGCTGATCCTAGTGCTTTCGACATCCAAATTTACTACAAATGGTATTTGTTATTCTGTTGTTTTGAACTAGTGCACGATACCACCGAGCCACACGTACTTTCATCGGTTTCTCGATCGGGTACTTCAAATATTATCGTGTACCCCTATTGCTTTCCCATCGTATTGCCTTCTACGTTTCACGTCGATCTCATTCGTATGTACCTAGTGCTTCATTTTGGGGATTTTGGGGATTCTGAACATCTCCACAGCCCCATACATGCTCCCCATTTGGCTCAGACCTACAAGCCAGTACAAGGGCGACGATTAATTGTGTGCAAAGGAAGGTACCGGAAAGCAGAGGACAGGAAAACCTATAACACATCTACTTCTTTCCCGGAATCAAGCCTCCACACCTTTTTCTCTGCAATCACAAGCCTGCCAGATATAGATCCAGTGAATTAAAGCCCATTGCAGGTCCGGGTGTAACAACAACACGACCGTCGATTCCATTCTCAGAGTTGCTCATGTTGCACTACCAACCCGACGGCATCTTATCGTAGAAAAAGATGGCGGATTATAGAAATCGCCAGGCTAGCGGCACAACTTGAATCTTCATAACCAGCGAAGTCTAGATGGAGTATCCGGTCAAGATTGTGGAAGATGTAGAAGATGGAAGTGAAGTGGGCAATGCAGAGTTCGACTGTGTGCTATTAAGTAGGTACATCGCGTACCTTGGTTCCATCCTAGGTATCACCACTCAGTAGAACACTCACAAGTCACACTAAAGCTATTCCCACGAACGTTGCCTAACAGCACGTGATCAAAGTGACGGAAGAAGACATCGCTAGGCTGCAGCGTTGTTTCATGTGTCTGCTTGCCATAGGCTCAGCCGCAGTGGCTTGGCTGTACCGGTAAACAACAACCTCTGCCTCGACGCGTCGCTATGCTTCACCGCTTTCGACATGTTCCTTCTGGTCCTTCAAGCCATAGATACTCTACCTGCTCCATCTTTATCCGTCTCCTTTTTGAAACACTCAATATGCGCCTTTTAGAACGGAAAGACGACGGCGGCATCCGCCTGACAGAGTTCTTTGGCGACGCCATACCGCGCTATGCTATCCTCTCGCACACATGGGGAGCAGACAGTGATGAAGTCACATTCAAGGACTTCATTGAGGGCATAGCCATCGCGAAGGCAGGCTATCGAAAAATCCAATTCTGCGCTGATCAAGCTGCTCATGACCACCTCCGCTACTTCTGGGTTGACACCTGCTGCATTGATAAGTCGAGCAGCGCCGAGCTTTCGGAAGCAATCAATTCGATGTTTGCATGGTATCGCAATTCCGCTCGCTGTTATGTGTATCTGTCCGATGTTCCGACGTTGGCCTTCAAGGAGAGCCGATGGTTTACGCGAGGCTGGACGCTGCAGGAGCTTCTTGCTCCAGACTCCGTGGAGTTCTTTTCTAAAGAGGGCCAGCAGCTTGGCGACAAACGTTCGATGGTGAAAGAGATCCACGAAATTACAAGCATTAGCGTTGATGTTTTGCATGGAAGGCCTCTATCACAGCTTAGTATTGACGAGCGCATGTCTTGGGCGGCTAAGCGTCAAACAAAACGCGAAGAGGACGCGGCATACTCGCTGTTAGGTATATTCGACGTACACATTCCACTCATATATGGCGAAGGTCAGAGGAAGGCGTTTGCTCGGCTCCAGAAAGAAATAAGTCAAGACTCAAGCGGCCAGCGGCTTGCCGGCGGAACGACGAGCTTACAATTCGGCTATCAACCGACACAAGGTAAATGCGCCTGGTGATGGCCCGCGGTCCTTGTGGCTGAATGTAGCTTATAGGTCAGTCTTTCTCCAACGTGCCATTTGCCCCAGATCGAGACTTCGTCGACCGGCCCGATATCCTAGCATGGGTGCATGATATGTGCGGACAGCCGGGAGCGAGGGCGGCTTTGGTGGGCCTGAGCGGAATAGGGTGAGTCGACGCCCATCCTCTGACTACTCGACAAGGACGTAACTGAAAACCCGCAGCAAGTCGCAGCTCGCTATACAATTCGCCCACCATATCTACAATACATTGCCGCGCCCGTTCGTCTTCTGGGTACACGCCAGCACCCGCGCCTACTTTGAGGAAGGATATCAGGGCATTGCCGACAGACTCGAGCTACCTGGGCGACTCGAACCGAAGGCAGACATCCTGCAGCTGGTTAGCAATTGGCTATGTGACGAGAAGAACGGACAGTGGGTGTTAGTGCTGGACAGCGCCGACGACAAAGAGATCTTCTTTCCGTCCCAACAGCAAGGACAAGAGAACGTCCCAGCATCGCTAGCGGCTTACCTCCCTCAGCGCGGCTCCATACTGATCACCTCGTGCAATGAGGAGGCAGCAGCCAGTCTGTCAGGCGGCCATCAGTACATCATGAAGGTTCAGGCGATGGACGAGAACCAAGGGCTGCAGCTCCTACGGAAGAAGCTCCGGCGCAACAAGCTGCAGGCTACATCACAGGAAGAAGGCGCCGCAAAAGCCCTACTACGCGCCCTTGACTACATACCTCTAGCTATTACCCAAGCTGCTGCCTATATCAACCGGCAAGCGCGCATGACAGTACCAGACTGCCTAGACGAGTTCAGGGCGAGCGATAGGAAGCGCAAGAGCCTACTGCACTACGACGCGGGCGACCTTCGGCGTAATAACGCGTCAAATTCGGTGTTGACAACGTTGCAGATGTCGTTCGAGCGCATCCGCCAAGAGCGACCGTCGGCGGCCGAGCTGCTGTCGTTAATAAGCTTCTTCAACCCGTGTGGAATTCCAGAGGAAGTACTTCGAAGGCACAAGATCGTACTTCGAAGGGACGGTAGTGTCATAGCAAAAGCAGGAGCACCAAACGATAGGAGCAAGTTCGATAGCTCGTTCAATGAGGACCTTAATGTCTTACACGCGTACTCTCTAGTCACCATGACATCGAACGATGAAACATTCGAGATGCATGCGCTAGTGCAGTTCTGCATGCGTGTCTGGCTATCATCTTCTAACGATGCAGACCGGTGGCAGGGTCGATTCATACAGCTGATGGCACAAGAGTTCCCCAGTGGAGATTTTGAGACCTGGACAAAGTGCAAGCAGCTGCTTCCACACATTGAAACGTTGTATGATGCTGAACCGGATGCAGACGATATGGTAGAAAAGTGGGCGCAGGTGCTTACAAACGCTGCGAAATATCTTTGCAACAGAGGTAGTTATCACACTGCACAAATGGTAGCAACGATAGCAGTCACGGCTCAAGAGCGTGTGCTCGGTCTGGACGACGAGGCGACACTAAGATGCTTTAGCCTCTTAGCACGGGTGCTGCAATACCAGGGAAAGTACGTTGAGGCAGAGAAGCTCCACCGATGAGTAGTGGAAGGGGCTGAGAAGCTGGGGATGCAACACTATACGCTAGCGAGCGTGGGAAACCTATCGGTGGTGCTGCGGGCGCAGGGGAAGTACAACGAAGTAGAGAAGCTGAACCGACGAGTTTTGGAAGGATGTAAGGAGTTAGGGGCAGAGCACACCTATACGCACACCTATACATTGACAGTCATGAACAACCTAGCCTTAGTGCTACACTACCAGGGAAAGTACGTCGAGGCTGAGAAGTTCAGCCAGCAAGCGCTAGAAGGAATGCAGAAGAAGCTTGGAATTCATCACCCAGATACGATATTGATCGCAAGTAATCTAGCATTGGTGCTAGGTGCGCAGGAGAAATATGCCAAAGCAGAGGAGCTTTTTCGCCAAGTGCTGAATGGATGCGAGAAGGAACTTGGTATACAACACAACCATACGCTAATAGTCATGGGCAATCTAGCGACAGTGCTATATAATCAGGGGAAATACAAAGACGCAGAGAAGTTCACCAAGCGAGCGTTTGATATAAGAGCAGAGGGATTCGGGGCGCAGCACCCACATGCGCTAGAACTTATGAACACCATGGCGCTGGTGCTTAAGGCTCGAGGTAAGTACGCTGAAGCAGAAGAGCTTATCCTGCAAGTGCTAGAAGGGCAGAAGAAGGAGCTTGGGGTGCAGCATCCAGATACATTAACAAGTCTCAATAACTTAGCGGTAGTGCTTCAGGACCAGGAAAAGTATGATGAAGCAGAGGAGCTGCACCGGAAAGCGCTAAAAGGGAGTGAGGAGGAGCTTGGTATGCAACACCCAGACACGCTACAAAGCGTGAAAAACCTAATTTTGGTGCTACAGTATCAAGGGAAGGACGTTGAGGTAGAGAAGCTTAAGCGGAGATTGCTCGAAGTAACGTAGAAAGAACAACTTAGGCATCCATCCAGCCACCTCCGTAGCCGACCACATGTATACAGTATTGAAAGGCTGTAAATCACGGATCTCCACATTCCTGTGTATGTATTACCTCCCTAGATCCTCCAAGTCAACGCCTTGAACAATAATCATCTCCCATCGTCACTTCCTAAGGGTAGTTACATGACTGCGTCTCTTGCTCCATGTCCCAACTTTCAGGCAGCCCAGCACAGTTTGCAATCTAGCTCTGCGTCCTGGAGCGCAGGATCTTAGCGTAAAAAAGAATCGGCATTCTTTGCATCAGCAGTGATAGACATAGTCCGCTTTCGGTTCCGAGGGCGATTTGAAGTTTCTTCCACAACTGACACAGAACGAAGGCTTCTGCGGATTTTTAAGAGCTCCTCATCTGCCGCATGTATGTGAGCTTGCTGAAGTACCCAGCCGGGTGTGACAGGTTCCGGTTCAGCCTGCTCTCGCATGCGGATAATTTGTGGGACTATCACAGTGCCATCCTGCGCATTGGCGGTTGTGGGAGGCGATGAAGTGCGCTTTTGATCTTGCACTGCAACCGGAAAATCGACTACATACCAAGGGTATCCCGTCTTCGAAGCATGTACATCAGGGCTTGGTTCGAGCTTCTGCCGCCCACGTTGTACTTGTTTCCACTGCTTCTGGAACTGGATCAGAAGGCCTTGGAGCGCATTCGAGAATCGGTCGAAGTCGTCGTGTGAGGCAAAGAGAACATCTACGCATACAATCCTCTCCAAATCTTCTAGGATAAAATCAATTATCTCTTCGTCAATCTGCTCCTGATCGTCGGGCAGCATGGAAAGAAGGATACCCCTGGTATACATCTCTTTCCTCGGATCGATAACTGCTTGGTAGCGTAGTGCCTTTCGCAGACCACTGTAGTCCTCTACCAGATAAGTAGGCTGGAAGAGGAATTTGATGACAAGGCGCGCAAGAGCGCCAAGAGTTACTGCTACCCGCATCTGTTTTGAAATGGGAGCATTATTTTGAGGGAGAGGAATATCGTTTTTGAACGCTTTGTTGTCATTCAATTTCGTCCAGTCCTTCTGTGAATAGATGAGACAGGTACAAAACTATGCTGTGCACAATCAACCTACCTCTAGTACATCCTTCGACAAGTCCCGTCCAATGGAGTTTTCGATCAGTATTGCAACCGATCTCCATAGCAGGTCTAATTGGCTCGTCCTGTGAGCTTATCAGAATGTTTGATTATAGCATGAGCTTTTGGGAACTAACACTGCCGTAAGATCGAGTTCCTCAATCTCAACGGAGAATCCTCGGTATTCCTCGATTGTCTTCCCCAATTCGGAATTTTCCTCCTTGAGTCTCTTATTCTCAGCTGTTCTCTCTTCCAAAGACTTCTTGAACGCGGCTGTGCAGTTGTATGACTTCTTCAACTTTTCTTTCAAGCCATTTTCCGAGTACTGTGCATTCTGCAACTTGGTATCGAAGTCTCCGATTAGTTGACCTCGACTTTTGAGTTCCTTCGTCATCTCTGCGTACGCCTTGTCAAGGTCATCGAATTGTGTTTTGCACTTTTGGAGCTCTTGATTGAGGGTAACGATATTTTTAGCTTTCTCTTCGGAAGCTGTCGCCAAGTCGTTTGCGTCTCTTCGTAGATTTGCGTTCTGCTTTCCCCATTCCTGGAACCTCTTTTCAAAGTTCAAATATTGCTCATTGTTGTAAGCACTATGAGACGCATCGCAGGTAGCCAGTTGGTTTTTCAGATCAAGTATCTCACTATCCTTTTGTTTGAGTACAACCCTTTGGGAGATATCACGCTCGATGAGGCTGGTGAGGCTCTCGAACCCATTTTTGGACGTGAATGATTTCACAGCTTTCCAGAAACCCTGTACTTCGTCGTGAGGATCACGAACTGGTTTGGTGCTGCTGTCACCTGGTATGGTTCCATTGAGGCGGGGCGCTGACTCCGTAGCCATTGCGTCTTCCGTTGATCGTAATAGTCTTGGTATCAGAATCTCAGAATGATGGGATCTATGTGCACAAGACGTCAAAACACTTATCAGCTTTTATGCATGCCCGGAAATCACGGTATATCCAAGAATCTGCAAGGACGCCACCGCTTTTCGAACCCTGATCTACTCTGCAAGGTGATGAAACGTTTCCCGGAGTCATAGGCTGGAATCATTTTCGTTTGCAGACGGTGTGGGTAAGTCAGTGGCTCATTGGCTCTCGACAGCACCATGATAGGGCTCTATCTCTTCGGTTATCTGCCTTGCACACGAATGAGACCCTTTCAGCATGCCGACATGCAAGGCTGTACTTCATGCAATAAGTCTTTGCCGGTGAAACCACAATGTTGGTACTCATGATCACCCCATGTACACAGTGCCGATCCGTGTCTGTCACATTGATAGCATGCTAAGTTGACGTGATAGGTAGAGGGCAAGGTCGAATATGTAGCAGGCGCTCGGCACGCTGTTGTATGACGGCAGCCTCGGACCGAGTGTTTCTCGGAGCACGAATTCACTTGTGGGCCTGACACTTCCGGGTTTTTCGCCTCAATGAATGGCTCCTGTATTTAAATGATTTATTTCAAAGCAAGCAGAATGTCCATTAGGCATAAGCTGATGATTACGGTTTAGACTCCCTACGTAGTAGTCGAAGTATTGACTGATCGTGTTGAAAGGCGTTGACACGATGTCCATGCTAATGAAGGGCCAGAGCATGTTCACTAGAAACAGCTGCTGCCTGAATTATGCAGTAGAGCTGTGGTGTGCAGAGTCGATCGCCATATCTGGGCTCGAAAACCCGGGCTAGTCCATGTAGTTCTAAGGGAGTACGGCTTGTTATTTTAACCGTACTGGCGTTGGTCATAGTGATTATTGCTGGTCATGTTGAGATCGATACCACACCATCCGCCTTTGTCGAGAGGCACGGCGGCAACTGACACGTTGCATGCATGAACGGCTCGTGATGCAGGCGAAACGAGTGTACGCGCTTAGCGAGGGCGGAGACGCAGCGCGTTACAGTGGTGGCTGGGAACGTGGCAGAGCATGAACGGTTCAACCAACGGCCAAGCCGCGGGAACGGAAGCGGGGATAGACGCGCTTCAAATTACAATATTAGTTAGCTGCATGTGAGGTCTCACCACCAATGAAATACGAGCATAAAACGCGCGGCACGGCCGTGTGTTAAGACCACAAGGGTAGCTAGTCCTAGAGGCGTTAGGTTGGTTCTCGGGCAGGAGTACTGTAGGGTAAGAAGGGTGTGTTGTTGATACGATAGTATCTTGCGAAGTGTAACGAGTCAACAAGGTAGCCTGAGTGAATCCAAACAATAGATTGATAAACAGGTTGAACACGAGTATGGGGAGCCCATCCTCGTGTTCCTATATACATAACAGGTCCCATGATATCCTACAGTCCCATGGTATCTCACGCATGGGACGCATGGAATCCCATGGCACATTCACGTGACTAGTCACATGATCCCAGTACTCCATGGCTTGGCGCTTGGGACACCGTGGGACATTACCTAATCCTCTGGTGGGGCCTCGGCGCCTGCCTGCGTCATAAGCGGCTTTCCTCCATGTGGATTCTCGGATCCTAACACCGTGGCGGGTCCGGCTGGCGATAAGGGTAGGTGGATTCTCATACCGTAGGTTTTTGTAATTGCCAGCTAACCAGGGGCTATATAAAGCTACATATACAAGGTATGATATATGCCATACTTATAATATTAGGAATTCTTAATTTATAACTATATGGTGATCTCAATTCTATGAGCAGACGATTATTTACTAAATATTGAATATTTTATTGCTATTATAGCTCTGATATAATCATAGAGTAATGTTTCTACTTTTTTCTGCAGTAAGAGGAAATTAGAACGTAGGATCGTCTCTACTAATAGGAACCAAATCCCCCTTGCCCTATCAATGTACATTAGTACAGCCATTCAACCACAAGAACGCAACCTACCTTAAACGCCTCCACCACATCCGCCTGTTCACTCAACATAAACCGACTAACCTGATTCCCCACATCAGCCAGCTTTCTCCACCTCTCCAGGCACTCCTTCTGTCTTTTATCCCCATGCGCCGCCTCCGCCTGCTTCCAATGGCCCTCGGAGAAAGAAATCATCGTCGTCATCTTCCGCTTGGAAATATCGTACACAGCAGAGACTACGGTTCCCGTCTCTTCGAGCCAGTTGATCTGCCACAGCTCGCCGGGACGGATGCATTGGTAGGTGGCTCGTTGGTAGTTGATTCTGCCGGCCATGGGGCCGCCGTGGATGGCGTAGACGACGCGGTCATGTGAGAAACACCAGAGCTCGTAGCGCCATTTCTCCGGGTTGCCGTTATGGTCTTCAGCGTCGTAGTCGTAGATGAGGTGCGTGTCTTTGATGTCGTCATCGAAGGAGTGATGTAGTGGAGTGTTGGTGAGGAAGTCAGGGAGTGTGTCGCCTGGAGCCATTGTTGTGGGACTGTTGATTAGTGACAGATCCAATGGTGTGTATAAATCTGTGAATGCGCACAGTAACTGTTAAATACCTTAGGAGTATCTTCGGGGACCCGAGGTGTTCGAGTCACGTGTGGCAAAAGCCAATCAGAAAGTGGGCAAGCGCTAAAGCGATATGGCTTATTTGCTCAGCCATTTACTACTCACACGTGATTCAAAAACCTCGGGTGCCTCGAAGGTAGCCTGAGCGACTTGCTAGACGCGAGACTAGAGACCACCGGAAACGGCCGGACAATATCGATGACGTAGGCTCACACCACGTCGCGAGACACATCATATGTGGAAACACAAATCGCAGTTACTTTTCGTTATACGAAACATTCCGCTTCCAAAAGACTTGGAGTCCATGACCTGTGGGAGAAGTGCCATGCGCATAAATGAACGTCATGTGAGGTATCTGAGAGATAGCTCAGATATCTTCATGAAAATCCTAGTATTATGCTATTCCCGTATAGCAAAGGGACTGACGAAGACCATGAAATAGATGGAATTAGAAGAAGAACTGAGAGAAGTGGTGCTTTGCGTACTTGCGATAAGAGGGTAGGCTGATTATGGCAAGTATATTTCCATTGGCGCATACCAACAAGCGCCATCTCCTGATTGCAGATCTACCGTCACTCATGCCATACGCTAATCAACCCAAAAAATTGAAAGGTACTTGAAAACTACATCCACACATGATAAGTGATGTTGTCTCAGATCAGCAGACTAGCGAGAAAGCGATTTCCAAAGCACATGTAATGGGGTTAGAGCTTACTTTCCAACGGAGAACCGGTGCTAGGTTGATGAAAAAGAAGGTAAGCTCCAATATCACATTGTACCAAAACACTTGACGAAAGGGCTATGGAGTCCTTGCGCGGAACTATCCTCTTCTAGTGTAACACCCTCGTGGTCTTGATAGTACCTTAAAATTGCTCGTATCCAAAGTTCGGTGCCCAAAAGAGATGCCGCTAGCCATCTTATGTGTGCTACATGGCAGCCGAATCAGACGAGTTCCTTGAGTGGTCCCGAGCGCCTAGGTTCACTGTGTGCGTCGCATAGACTATCCAGCCATTACTAGACCGGGTTTGGCGGTGCACCGGCTAGGCTCGGAAAGAAGCAAATACATGTTCAGTAATGGCAGGCCCTCATCGAAGAGCTTCCTCCACCGCCGTTCCACCTCCATTGTGCGATTGGCGCTCGCGTCAGTCTCACATACCGCGTATAGACAGACTCTCAACCTCCCAAAAAGCAGTGCTGATATCCTAGAAGTCAGTCCTTGTTCAGTTTTTAATGATATACGGACCATGATCTCAGTTATATGGGACGTTTTCGCATCGTCTGACCATATCACACAACGATCTCCACTTCTCGGCTCGGCATCGCAAATTAAAACCCCAGCGCTCGAACGGAAACGCACTAAACGGTTTTCAAAAGTTGCAAGTCACACCCATTGATAATTCTTGGGCACAAGACTCAAATGAACCAGAGCAAACTACCCCAACGAAGCACTGAGAGAGTATTGTTCGGTCTGCTGTCGGATGGCGCATCTGAAAATGGCCAGCTTGAATAGAGATAAGAGTGGAAGGCCTACCTTGGCGTGCCGTCTTCCCTTTGGACATCCTGCGATGGGGTATATCGAAGTAGCTGCAGAAGCTTTAGATATAATACATTGATCCAATTTTGTTTACTATGTAGATATGTGCTGAATTCCTGCCTATAACATCATGATTAGATACTATTATTGGCAATAAGAAATCTTTACAATGCAAGGGTACCATGGTCCTAAGCACTGCTGCGAGGCAGACACGATCCTGCCAAGGATTGGCTTAGCTTATCTTTCGGAATGCGGATACGTGAGAAGGTGGCGGTCGTAGTGCTTTCAGGTATGCCCTGTTTCAAGTTCGTGCTTCATTCCCCGACTATTATGGCCGCAGAACAGAAAGTGGAGCTTGGTCCACAGAAGTGAATAGTTACAGAACAGCCCGGCCAAAGAACATCTTACCGTCAAGACCATTTGCGATTGGTCAATAAAGCCAAACAGCGGATCCCCAATACCATCTTCCCAGACGGAAGACTGCTCTGCTGTAGCACCATGATCGTTCTTTCCCGGTGGCTATAATTTCACGGACATGGCCTGCATACCGCATTACTTGATTAGCACAGTGACACTGCGTAATAAGGTTGCAGTCGGGAGCGTCTTATCGTTAGAGTATGTTGTGCAACTGAGCTACCGGACCAAAGCGGAGACTTCGGCGCACGACGAGCCATTCCATTGTATCGTACAAAAAAATAAGTTATGAGTCACCGATTAATGTAGCGATCCGATGATCCTGTCTACAGAGGTCGATCAAAAAATTCTTACGATGAGCGTTATTTGCTTACCTTGCAATCGATATTTCCTCAACGATGAGGCTCTACAACAGCACCTACGAGACTCACCTGCACATATGGAGTCCTTCTACTGTAACGAATGCGATCGGTCCTTTGGTAGCGAAGAAGCCCGCCAGCAGCATTTGCGGGACTCTCTGGCTCACCTTGCGGCCCCGGAAACACCTCTAGACACGTTCTTTCTCTCCTTTCTCACCTTTGCATATGATCCATCTCAACCGCTAGCGACGTCCTACGCTGGTTTGCAAGCTCACATGAACTGGCGGCGTGGGGATGCTGCATCAGCCGATGCCTGGGACCGCTACCAAAGTGCGCTAGAAGATGAAATACGCTTATGGTTTGGTAAGGAGGATGATGTAGCCGCGTGGCATGCCCTCTGTCATGCCATCGGTGTGGAGCCACCGCCACGAACATGTAATCAATGTGAGCAAGTATGAGTCCACTTTGCACTGCTCTGGCTCTTTGTGCTTATCTTGCAAACAGGCCGTTCGAAGAACTCACGTAAACATTGTTGATCTCATCGAATGGGGACGAAGGCGTGAGAGTGACGAGAGTAGAGTACGGACCTTTCGTAATGTGGCAGCGTTACGAGCTTATACTATAAAGACGGGTAAAAATTTTCGAAACACGGTTGATTAAGAAGATAGCAATGTCGTCTTGAGACACCTCCTTCGTAAAATCTTTCGTGGGAATTTGTGAAAGGGTAGTGGCGCAGTTGCGCAAATGTGAGTTCTGTATCGGCTGTGCCGCGCAATGAGCCTAGGCGAGTCGTTAAATGGACTGGGTGCACAAGAGCTGATCCAAACTCTCTGTGAGCTTGAATAGCATTGATGAATGATCGTGACGGTCGCGATAGCTTGCATTTGTGAGCTTTGTGAGCAACAGCTGACGCTACACTACTCATTTCCTTGTTGGATCCGATTGGGGAGTGCGGGAAATCCGGCGTTATTTTCTGCCTGCTCATCGCCTTGCGATGCCTTTCCCCCATCACGTCGGTCTCTTCCATCATGTCCACGTCTAGGATGAGGCGCAGAGTGCTGCTTGCCTGACAAGCGGAACTCCGGATATCCTGACTAGGTAGAACGAGAAGAGCTGCGTATTGCACTGGAGGCACAAGGACTGGGCAGAAGAGGCGAATGGACGGGCAAGGACAAGGGTTGATAGGCGAAGGTTGCGCGCCTGCTGCCTTACGGGCGTATGTATTGACGCCTAGAGTCTCCATCAGCACCCCTCACGCCCGCCCACATAGACGAGTCTGTTACGCGACACCCTCGCGCAACACTGCACTATGTCGAAACCTACGACGAGCAAATGCGCTGTGGCAGACCGGGACTGAAGCTACTGGCCGTGCGGAGCGTGAGTACTAGGAGCGGCAAAGTGGAGGGTATTGATGTTCTCAAGTTTCCTGCGGTATATATTGCGCCACTTTCTTCGCCCATAGAAGAGATCCAGCATGCGGAAGGGCTTATACGAAGGAAGGCTAATGTTTTGGTAGGTAATACATAGATTCAAAATAGCTAATGAGGGTCTTTAGCGAGCGAGCCGCTTCTTCTACGGTACCACGACCTTCTTTCATGCCTACAGCGTAGCGTGCAACAAGAGCATGCAGCGAACCTCTAAAGCAACTGCCGAGGATCTGATGGAAATTTCGATAGGATCAACACTCAGGCCTTAGATCTCTAGGCCTCTCGATCTCGGAGGGTGCGTCGGAACGCAATCTTCGTTGGTTTTTCTGGATGACGCTAGAACGAGTCCACCGCGAAGCGTACAGCGCCCATGCAACGGGTCCTGAGCGACTTCTTACAGGCCATGATTGCCACAACGATGGGTATAAAAACATTAGGTGTAACCACAATGGGTGTAACGCCAATGGTATAACGATGGGAATGAATGATCGGGGTATACCTAGGTATGAAGGGAAAATAGCTACGGCTAGGACGAGGCCCATGGCGGCAGGCATGATATATAATCTACGAGCGACCCAGTATCACGAGCCAAATTCGTGCTTCAAAACTTGAAAGTCTCTTCTTTCGCTCGTATAGATACAACAATTTGATCGATGTGTCGCTGTTCTGCTGCTCTTCTCTGTCTTAGACCCCTATCGATCGTTACATTTCTGTAGCGTCATCAATTGCCGCTGTAGTGAATGCCCCAGCACAATGACGAGTGCGAGCGCTCCTTCGATATTCGTAAAATCGAGGGGGGTAAGTAGTCGGGAATGAGGACGACCCCAAAGGTTGAAGGTGATGTTCCCTCAAGGCGAGTGCATTTAGGCTACGTCGCGGGAAGAGGGGTTGTCAGCCTTGTGCCCGAGTTCTTGCGAACTCTTTCTGTTCCTTTGCGACCAAACTTCTTTCAACACTCTGTCCCTAATATATTCTCCTC
Source organism: Didymosphaeria variabile (assembly GCF_027946475.1). Taxonomy (NCBI): domain Eukaryota; kingdom Fungi; phylum Ascomycota; class Dothideomycetes; order Pleosporales; family Didymosphaeriaceae; genus Didymosphaeria; species Didymosphaeria variabile. The sequence continues at coordinate 2,156,664 of NW_026611628.1, read as the reverse complement.
TATCAGTACACGCAGCTCTATGGTTGCTTCCCCGCGCGAAATCGTCGTGATCTTTTATACGAAGCGCCTTTCACATCGCTTAGCATGGCATCTGTCTCAGAGCATATAACACCACCCAAAACTCCTGCGGGCAAGACGAGCATGAGGATGCCGATAGCTTCAATACTGCCCACTCCTCCTAGCAGTCCGTCTTCTTCATCTCGCAAGCCAATCGTCATCCCCGTCGCATCTGCTGCGACCTTGCCAACGACCTTGCCCTCACAACCCGTAAACGACGCCCAAGTCTTGTCGCATCTAGAATCTACACCGGCAGCACATACGTCAACCGCGAATACTAGTTCAGCGCCGCGAACAATTAATACCAAACCATTGACAGCAGGAAGCCCCCCTTCACGCACCCTCGCCGCGCTCAAGACGGACCTCCGCATCGATGGCTGGCAATGCGGCGCCCAGACGCGCAGAAACACAGAATGCCAACACTTTATCTTGAATAAGAACAAGAATCTCATAAACGCGCAACTAGCTTCCATGACGGGCCTGACGCGCACCTCTCCGGACTTTAAAAACGCCCTGCTCAAGCTCGTCATGCTAGTGCACTGCCACCAACACAATGCGAATCAAAAATATCAGCGCCGACTCGAGGTCTGGAGCCTTGCGTTTCCACCTGGTAGCGTTGATGATGGCAGCGAGCCTGAAGTTCCCATTGAGCAACTCATCAGGAAGGCTCTCGAGCCATTGAGTACCAAATGCATTGCCCGCGGCAACGGATGCGCGTGTGAGGAGAGGATTGGTGGGCACAAGGTGCAGAATTGCGAGAGAACTCTTCAGGAGCTCGTTAAGCAGGAACTATACTCCGACAATGCTAAGCTCGAGTTCTTACTCAAGGTACTAGAGTGGAACATGACTTGTAGCATCCATCAAAGCTCGGGGCAATTCACGTTGGTTCCGGCGTGGAAGAAGAGTGTCATGGCGGTTCTGCCCCTGCCAACGCCACTCGGCGATCGGGCCGTCGCCAGCAACGCGCCGGACAAGCTTCAAGCCTGTCCGAGGGCTCAAACAGGTCCTCTCATCGTCTCAACTCCATCGATGACTGAGAAGAAGGCTGTCGTTATCGTAGAGGACTTGCCCAGCCTACGAGCTTTACCAGACCCCATTATTAGCTTAGATGCCGATCCAGCATTGTACTGGCCAAAAGCCTACGACTCGAGCCCTTTTGATATCCTCGCACACGCCAACCACCACGCCAGCCCTACACACTCGCACAAGCTGATCCGTGATAAGATCAGCAAACCACTAGATGCCCATGACCTTCGCGATGGGTATGTCTACGCCTACGAAGTCGAGGGCAACGAAGGCTACGTCAAGATTGGGTATACCACACGTCCCGTGATGGAACGGTACGACGAGTGGTCATTCAACTGCAACAGGCAAACCAAGCCGCTGTACCCTTCTCCTCCTTCTGCTGCTGCTACCATTTCAAGTCGTGCAACAGAAGCCGCAGCGGCGCCGACAGTGCTCATCCCGCACGCGCGTCGTGTCGAGGCCTTATGCCACGCCGAGCTCAAACACCGCCGTATCAGGATGTACTGCGGCGCTTGCCTACAGCAACACGTGGAGTGGTTCGAAGTATCGGCTATAGAGGCCACGGCCATCATCCAGAAGTGGTCAAGGTGGATGACCACACGGCCGTATAAACTGCTGCAGCTAAGGGACAAGCCTAAGTGGACGCTTAAGGTAGCCGAGGCGCAGCGGACGTCGAGGTTTGAGCAGTTTATGCGAGAGGTTACGGTATCGCATACTCCGCTATAGAAAGGGCGAAAGAATTAAATTTATTTAATTGAAATCCCTTTATTATTAGGGGGTTCTACGTACCTATCTAGTCTAACCAGATGCACGGTCTTATAGGTACTTAGGAACGAGATGAGGAGGTTAAGGTGCAAGATTAATCTAGTGCATGTGAGACATTCACTACATTAGTAGGGTTAGGATACGCATGTGAGAGCTTGTAAGTTGATTACTGGACTAGCGGCTGTTGGATGTGTGGTTGTGGGTGTCAGACGGGAAGAAGTGAGAAGAGAAGGGAGTGAAATGAGAGACGGTTTTGAATGCATGGTACAAGGGGCTTCAAGGGGACGAGGATGAGGTGGGAAAGTGAGGTGCAAGATTTGGTGTGGGAATTCAGGGTGTAAGGAGGATCTTGCATACTTGGAGAAAATCATTTTTTGAGATTTGTGGTAAAGAGGGCGGATTGAGTGGGTTAATGGAGGATTGTATCGTTTGCATGCAATACATGCCATTTTTCAGAAGTTGCAGAGAGACCAACAGATCGCTTTAAGAAATACAAATACCAAATGCTGAACGCTGAGATGCCAAAAGCCGTTACCGTCCTCATACCCTCGTACATGCATACCTTCCCAATGCCATTACCAGCAATGCTTCCAAACACCGCCCATGCTTCTATTACATGCATCTTTCCCACCCAAGAACGCCTAGCGAAACGCAATAATCTCAGCAATAATCTCAGTAATACAAAGAAATACAAAGAAATACAGAGAGAGAAAAGAAAGCGAATGAGAAGGTCCCTAAACTGGAAAACCCGGAAGATGACAAAACGCTAAATTCAGAAAAAGAAACACAGAAACGAAACGCTAAAGGCAAGAGGAGGCAGCTGACAGCGCCTCTACTCTATTGCTTCCCCAGTGACAGTCGAATCCCACGTCCCCTTCTCCACCTCACTCCCCCTCCTATTACTCTTCTGACTCTTCTGCGACCCCGACCGACTAAGCTGCGGACTCCCCGCCTGCGGCCCTGCAAGCGGACTATTCGGATACAACGCCTTGATTGCCGCGCTCCTGCTCTCGCACAGATACCTGCTACTCCGCCCACTAGTCGGCCTCTCCGAGCTATCAGTGCGCAAAGAAGCTGTGTCTGCTTCCCGAGAGCTGCGCGTGCTGAGTGTGTACCCGCTCGTGCGGCGCGCCGAGTCAGGCCGTTCCTCGGCGCCCTCGCTTTTAGGACGGGACTTGGAGCGCGTCTTTTTGGCGGATGTGTACTCGGTAGGTTCGGTGGTGGCGCGGTGGAGGTCATCCTCTGAGGGCTTGGAGCGCGCCGACCTGCGGGACGAGGAGGTTCTTCGACTCAGGCTACGATGGCTGGATAAGGCGTCGATCTCGTCGAGGGCGGCGAAGAGGGGGGATACAGGATGGTCGGCAGGCGTCGGAGAGCGAGATACTAGTGGTGTAGGGAGATTTGAGGCGGAGGGATCGAAAGGTGGGATTATGGCGCTCTCGGTGGGCGCGAGGGGTGGAAGCTCTTCGTCAGGCGCATTGGGCCCGGCTTCAGGAGAATCAGTTGTGCCAACCTCTGTGGGATTCGGAAGAGGTTGGGTTGCTTGGTCTTTTCCATCGAATTCTGCTGCTAGAACAGCCATAGAGGCTGGAGGTGCGCCGAGGATGCTCTCCGTGGGTGCTGGGAGAGGAGGCGCATCGTGGGGTGTCTCGAAGTCGATGGGGCCGGGAGGTGGACGTTTGTATGATGTATGAGAAAGTTCAGATGGTGCAGCTTTTGGAGAGGAGGGGCTTCGGATGGGTTCGTTGGGGAGGCGGTGGTACACGAGTTGGTGGCGGAGGGGGGCGCTGATGATCGTGCAGATGACTTAACCGTATTAACGGACAAGGATGATTTCGAGCGGATAGAAGTTCGTTTCGGAGGAACAGGGGGTGGTGTTCTGGAACGGACGGAAGTTTTGCCCGATTTGATCGAAGCAGGTGAGGCTGGGCGGGTTGAAGCTACGTCTCGCGTGGGTTTAGGTGGAGGGCGAGCGTAGCTTGCGTCTTTTCCCGAATTTATGGAAACGGTTGACGCTGGGCGGGTTGAAGCTGCGTCTTTCGTCGGTTCAGGTGGAGGACGAGTATAGGTTGTGTCTTTGCTCGACTCAGGTAAAGGCGGCGGCGATTTCGATCGAATCGATGCTTTCTCTACAGTTGGAGTAGGCGGCAGTGAGGTCCTAGGAGCGGGCAACAGAGGCGGTGGAAAGTCAGCAGCAGTCGGAGAAGCAGCGTTGGTGGTAGGTGGCAAACCTGCTGCTTGAAGCTCCTCCTTCCTCTGCACAACCGTCTCTGCGTCATCGTACAAGGCGAGACCGTAATGGTAGATGCACCCTTCGTCGGGGTTTTCGTTCTCGACTTCATCGCGGAAGTTCTCGTGCTTGGGCTCGCGGTAGATGACGGGAAACAGTCGCAACAACATCTGCGGCTGTTCATCAGACGGCTTCTCGGTGCCGACAAGCGATGCGATGGGACTACCCTCAGGCCTGTGCGAAGGCCAAAATTTGGGCCTCGTGAAATCGTGATCTTCGTCATGTATGGCAGGCATCGTGGCAGAGATCATTTCTCGCTCGAGACGGGCGAAGCGCCAGGTTTCAGCGGCGAGCTTGACGATGCGTTTCACTGCAATCTTGATACCCTCCTCTTCTCTTGGATCGGCGAAGTGCTTGATGGCATTGACAATTTCCTCGACCACGGTACCAGCAGCTGTGTTGATGCGTTGCTTGGCACCGCTACTTGTAAATGCTGCGAGGAGCGTCTGCTGGCGCCAAATGGCTTCTTTACGCGTGCTCTTGTCGCGAATGTGGTTGCTCATGGACAAGAACAAGGAATCAGCCTTGTCGTACCGACGGCCCAAGCTGAACAAGAATGGTCCGAAGACGCGATAGGTTACAAGCTTCGAGACTGTGTGAACTACATAGGCGGCACGGAGTTGCCTGCAAGGATATCAATCAATGTCAGTCACGGGAAAGAGGTACAGCCTACCTTGAAGACGGTGTGTCTGCCAAAAAGGAGGGTAGGTAAGAAGGTATCTGTTGCAGCTCCTCGGGCGGAGGGATGACGGGAAGGTGAACGAAGTGGGTCGCGGCGAGGTCAAGAATCTGCTTTTGAAGCTGCGTGAAAGAGACCAGACTGCGAAGCAGTTAGCGACAGTCGGCGGGGAGCGGGGAACGGGGAGCAGAGAGGCAAAAGAACGAATATTGCATTACGACCGTGAAAATGCTAGCGATTTTTACAACCTCTTGACCCGACCAGAACAGGAATGCACGCAAAACAGGGATAACCTCCGAAATTGGAAACACTAGACATCATGGCAGACTTACTAATAAGTATCACCCTTGCTCTTGATCTCAGCAATGTCACCGTACGACTCCATAAGCTTCTCCAGTCTCGCCTTCTCACTCTCCATGTTGGTTGCAACGCTTTTAATGATCTCTTTCTCCTTCTCATGCTGCGAATTGAGGTCATTATACTGTTTGAGCAACTCATCCTTGTCCTTGCTCAGCTGGTCCGCAAGCGCCTTGTTTTCGTCCGCCTTGCGATTTGCCTCTGCGTGCAGCTCGATCCACGCCTTGTCAGACTCGTCCTTGATCTTCTTATGCTGACCTTCCAGCAGAGAACGTTGCTCTTCCCAGCTCTTGCGCAGGCTCTCGACATCTTCCCGATGAGCTTGAACGAGAGTGCTCCTCTCCTTCGCCCATACCTCCATCGTCTCACGCTCACGCTTCAGTGCCTGCTCGCAGTCGAGCTGGGATGCACTTAGCTTATGCTCGAGCTCATTGCGGTATCGATCGAAGCTCTCTTCTCTTTCACGCTGCTGTCGCTCGTGTTCAGATCTGAGGTCGTCTTTCTCTTTGAGATGTGTAGCCAATGCAGCTTGTCGCTCACTCTCAGCCTTATCATCGGCCTCCTTGAGCTTCTTGTCGAATTGGATGGCCAGAGCAATCGTCTCGGCTTCGTATTTGGTAGTAGTAGTGGTCTTCCACTCTTCAAATTCGACACGGGTCTTCGCGATCTCCTCGGAAGACGTCTTCTCGAGAGTTGAGTGCGCTTCTTCGAGATCTTTGTACTTACCCTCCCACGACTTCATCGTAGCATCGAGGGCAACCTTGAGCTGACTTGCCTCTATTCTGAATTTCTCGGTTTCGGCGAGTCGCTCCTTGAGGTCCTTCACCTGCTCCTCCATGTTGCCAACCTCGAAACGCAATCTGCTTGCTTCACCAGAGTGCTTGCGCTCCATGCTCGCAACCCTGTCCCTTAGGGCTTGGATCTCGTCGTCTTTGGCGCGTAGCTTTTCCTGGTGTTCAGAACCGGTTCGGCGAAGTAATTCTTCTCTGACGGCTAGCTGACCTTGTGTTTCCTTGTAGCTAGCCAAAAGGGAAGGCAGGTCATGGATAGCATGAGCTATTCTGGAAAATGCATCAACCGGGCCTTCATCGACTGCAGGGCCATTTTCGATTGCGGGATAGCCATTGGGATAACCTCTAGGGCGCAGAGGATCATGACGTTGCGGTGGGCTATGGCCGTTGTATCCATAATTGGGTGGGACGTGGCTCCAGCTTTCTTGATAGCCGTGCGGTGATGAACCATGCGAAGGGGGCCCATAAGGGGGATAGTCGGGGTATGCACTAGCCTGACTCATGCTGTGGGTAGGCGCGTGGCTAGGAGCGTGACTAGAGGGGTGATAGTAAGGTGGGGCAGATGGAGGATAGTGGTCCCTGGGATGGTGATACTGAGGGGGAGCTGGCTGCGGTGGAGGGTTTGAGTAATGCTCAGGCTGTGGTACGCGAGATGCGAACAGCGGCCGAGTGTGAGCTGGAAGGTAAGATCCACGAGAGGAATCGCGGGATAGCTGGTCGGCCTCACGGTGCCTCAATCTGGGTTGTATCAAAGCTGACTCGTCGTCGTCATCGTCATAATCATCATCATACACAGGCGCACGTCGAGGTCGAGCTCTGGTTGGAGGCGGTGAGGGAGCTGGCGGTCTGTCCTCTTCGATTACTTGATTTACTGCCGCTGGTCTGGGTGGAGCGGAGGGCGCGGCTGGACGCTCGGTGGCTGTAGATACTGGAGAGAGGGGAGCAGGATCAGGGATGGTAGGAGTTCTTGATTTGACCGGGGCAGGGACGGGCGATGCGGGCTTGGGTAATGAAGGGCTCTTTGCCTTGATTGGGGCGGGAACGGGTGATATAGGTCTATGCTGAGAGACCTTTGCTGCAGTTGCTGGGGGGCTTGGTGATCGAGGTTGCGAAATGGGCGGAGCCTCCGCTTCCACAGGCGCTGGTATGGGAGAGGGAGGCGTCGTGCTTCGAGCTTCCACGGGTACAGGAGTTTCTGGTGCAGGTAGTGGACTTGGAGCTCTCGGTGCTTCGCTTGCTTCCGGTTGCGGGTCCGGTACTGGATCTGATGCAGGGACTTCTTGTGATTCCAGCTCAGGTTCTGGAAGTGTCTCTATCGCGGGTTCAGGCTCTGTTGGTACTTCCGGCTGCACTTCAACCATAGGTTCGGGCTCTTCTACAGCGGTCGCTTCGGGTTTAGGAGCAACTGGCTCTTCGACCTTGGCCTTCTTCCCCTTCTTGCCTTTCTTCTTGGAAGATTTTACTGGTGGCGTCCAGTCGTCAACAGCGGGCTCTTCGGTCTTAGGAGGCTCAGGCGGTGTCTCCTCGGCTTTTATCGATTCAGGAGGTACCTCGTCGATTTGCGGAGGTTCTGGAACTGATTCTTCGGGGTTCTCTGCTTCTGCGGGTTGTTCTACCGACTGTGTCTCCGCTGAGGGATCAGGCTGAGCTTCAGTAGATTCCGACAGGGGTTCCTCGTGGTTCGTTTCGTTTGCTTCTGACACTGGAGGCTCTGGCGCCTCGATCACTGGTGGCTGGGGAGCTTCCGGTGCTTCAACAATTGGTGGTTCTGGAGCTTCGACAACTGGTGGTTCTTCCGGAGTCTCGGGAGCCGGTGGTTCTGGGGCTTCGATGACCACAGGCGTCTCGTTGACCTTGACCTTTTTGTTCTTCTTGCCTTTCTTTTTCGGTTGTGGTGCTTCAACAACTGGTGGTTCTGGGGCCTCGACGATTGGTGGCTCAGGTGCTTCGACAGTTGGTGGCTCAGGTGCTTCGACAGTAGGTGGCTCAGGTGCTTCGACAATTGGTGGTTCAGGAGCTTCAACACTGGGCGGTGCTTCAGGTGCTTCAACTGGGGGTGGCTCCGGAGCTTCAATGACAGGAGCTTCAGGAGCTTCAGCGACAGGAGGTTCGGGGGCTTCAACAATCGGTGAATCAGCCGCTTCGACTGGTGTTTCAACGACAGGAGCGTCTGACTCTTCGACGATCGGGGCTTCCGGTGCTTCGACAATGGGCTCTTCCAAGGTATCTTCGACCGGTGCTTCTGGTGTTTCTATACTGGGGGCTTCTGGCGCTTCGACAATCGGTTCAGGCTCTGCGGGCTTTGGCGGCACAGCTTCTGGTTCTTTCTTGCCCTTCTTCCCTTTCTTCTTCTTCTTGCTGGTGGTGGGAGCAAAAGAGCCCCAGTCGTCTTCGTCTGTTGGCGGTGGGGGATCTTCAACCGTTTTATCGGATGATTGCTCAGCGGTGACTTCTGGAGCTGGCTCTTCGACTGTCTCTTCTGGCTTGGGATCGCTCACGACTTCTTCTTGGGCTTCAGGTGCTGGTTCGTCCCATGCGCTCACATCAAACTCAGGATCTTCTGCGGGCTTGTCCTCTTTCGATGCGCTCGACTCTTCTTCCTGTTCAGCAACCGGCGCGCTCTCGACCGCAGGCTCCTGACTGGCTGATTCTTCCAAGGGAGCGTCTGCAGGCGCGTCGTTTGCCTCGTTAGCGTCAATTGGTGAGTCTAACGAGGGTGCGCTGTCGTCTGGTATCGAATCAGTGGGCGCGGTCTCTGGCGACAGTGGTAATGACGCAGGCACGGCAAGGACAGGCTCTTCTGGTACAGCTTTGGGGCTCGGAGGTGGAGAAGCCTCCACAGTCTGCTTCTGTGCCTGAGCCTTCTTGCCCTTCTTCTTCGCCATGTTTGCAACCGCGATGCTGCCTGTTTATAGCGGGGAAGAGAGGCCTGCGGACTGCTTGCTTAAAATGTTTGCGTCTTACAGATAACCGGAGGTAGTGTAAAGATGAGGCTAAGTGTAGCTAGGCGCACGCTTGCGTGGCACAATAGCGGGAGAACATGTAAAGGTGCACGACAGCGCAGTCGGGGCTATATACGGACAGGAGGATTCAAGAGCCGTGCAGGGCGACGACACGAACTGAAAACGCCAAATTGGCCAATGGGAGAGCGCCAGCGAGTAAGGAGATGCATATCAGAGTTAGCAGACTAATCTATGCGCCCCAATTGAAACGCGCCCGGCCTCCAACTATCGGTAGGAGAGCACGTGTGCGCCGCGGAAGAGGTGTGATGGTCCCGTTCTTCCGCCGTTGAGCCACGATTGGGGTCAGGAATGGAGCGCGGGAGCGAGCAGACTAAATGGAGAGGTTGGAGAACTGCTATAATCGGGATCTCGAGGAATATTGACTGGCTGTTGCGCGTAACGTGAAGCTCGACTTGACGAGCGCTCCAGAAAGCGGGTCTGGTGCGCATGCGTGGTCGCACTCGGTTGGTCGAAAATGCATGATGCGGCAGCTTCCCCGGTAGCCGAAATGCTCGAACACGCCGATTTCGCAGAATTCATGGGGCGCAGTCATCATCAGTGGCCGATTTGCGTGTGTCGCCGATGCAGGATGCTGTTGGCGGTGTGTGTTGTCACCTGCAAAGCGGCCCGTGCCCTTCCCGCCCGGGCCCTACAAGCTTAGCGCACGTGAATGCGCTCCGTGTACTTTCCTCGCCCCCACTACGCACCTTCACCGACGTCGACCAACCGGGCGCCTGCGACCGCGTTCGTTAAACAACGACCGAGATTACCAAGAATGACCTCTTGCCTCGGCGCACGCAATCACTCGAGGCGGCATGGTCAAGCCGCGGGCAGCGCGCAAGAAGCCCGTTGTGGTGTCCTCCGACAGCGATGAAGACGATCGCTACTCACCGCCTGCAAAGCGGACCAAGAGGGGCACACTATCGAGTATCGCAAATGGGTCCCGGCGATCCGGAGACGCGAAACCTTCCAAGTCGCAGACGCGACGCGCCTCGTCCCCAAAACCCTCTAGTATCGCCGTCAAGAAGTCGCCAGCAAAGTCGCCCGCGAAGTCGAAGGTTATCTCGAAGCCCATTACGTCCTTCTTCGGTGCCGTCCCGAAGCCGCAATTTTCCCAACCGACGCCAAGTCCAGAGAAGGCCTCTGTAGGCACACCGGTCGACGTCGACGATATCCTCGATTCTTCAGATGATGATCATGGGAAGGCACAATCGACCACCTTGCCGGTGCGGAGGGGCAAGCAGCTTGCGGCGGACAATGAGAACGGCTTGAAAGGAAGTCAACGCTTTCTTCGAAAATTCAGTGGAGGCCGTACCACTCCCACTCCGTCACCAGCGCCCGTCGTTGAAACTGTAGACAGACGTCCTTGGAACGAGAAATATGGCCCGACATCACTCGACGAGCTGGCGGTACACAAGAAGAAGGTTTCTGATGTCCGCACATGGCTCACTAATGTCTTTAGTGGTAAAGAGCGCAAGAGATTGCTGCTTCTGAAAGGTCCTGCCGGAAGCGGGAAGACCACAACCATGGCGCTCCTTTCGAAGGAGTTGGGCTTCTATATGCACGAATGGAAGAATCCTACAAGCACGACATCCTCTGAGGGCGGCTTCGTCTCTGCTACCGCGCAATTCGCAGACTTCGTCGGCAGGACTGGCACATTCGGTAGCCTGACCTTTGACGAACCCATCGAGGCTCGTCAACAAACGCCGAAACCGTCTGCGAACAGCCGGGAAAAGCAACTGATTCTAGTAGAAGAATTTCCCAATACATTCACGCGTACTTCTTCTGCTGTACAATCATTTCGATCATCTGTCCTTAATTATCTTGCAGCAGCCACCCCTTCGGCCACTTCTTTCTTCTCGGGGAAAGCTGATGCGCAAACCGTAACGCCGATCGTTATGGTGATCTCTGAGACGTTGCTATCAACAAACACCGCAGCAGCTGACAGCTTCACTGCCCATCGATTGCTCGGTCCTGAAATACTAACTCACCCAGGTGTTTCTGTAATCGAATTCAACCCCATCGCCGCAACATTCATGACGAAAGCATTGGATCATGTAGTTGTTAAGGAAGCGCGTCAGTCAGGTCGAAAGAAGACGGTTGGCCCGCAGGTAATACAACGTCTTACGGAGCTAGGCGATATACGCAGCGCCGTCTCATCACTTGAGTTTCTTTGCCTTAGAGGAGATGAGACGGAAGGGTGGGGTGCCAATGTCAATCTCACTAAAAAGAAAACGCCGAAGGGCTCCAAGGACACACCAATGACGCAGATGGAACAAGAGTCGCTGGAAATGGTCACGCAACGAGAGAGTACGCTCGGCATATTCCACGCCGTCGGCCGAGTGGTGTACAACAAACGACATCCTGAGGACCCGAACAAGCCCGTCGCTCAACCTCCCAACTTCTTTCCCGAACGGCGGAGGCCAAAGGCGTCCGAAGTCGATATCGAGACACTCATCGACGAACTAGGCACAGACACTCAAACCTTCGTCGCAGCGCTACACGAGAACTACGTACTGTCATGTGACGCAGGAGACAGCGAGGAAACTCTAGATTGCATCAACGGCTGTGTCGACGCCCTATCTGACGCCGACCTTCTCTCTCCCGACCGCTTCGGTGTGTCTGGCTTCGGCCAACGGAATTTCCAAGGGACATCTGCAGACAACCTCCGCCAAGATGAAATGAGCTTCCAAGCCAGCGTACGAGGCCTCCTCTACAACCTGCCAAACCCCGTCAAACGTCTCGCACCTCCTCCAGGCGTTATGGGGGCGAAAGCAAAAGGCGCAGGTGCCCCCGCCGCATCCGCAAGAGGCAGCGCTTTTGTGATGTACTACCCTTCATCGCTCCGCTTGTGGCGCCAGCAAGAAGAAATTGGCGGGCTACTAGAACTATGGATATCACGAGCACAGCGAGGCGAACTATTTGGTGCCCACGGCCCGCTGTCGAAACCCGCACCGACAGTCACAGGCGGTGTAGACACATGGCGCAAGGCCGCACCATTAGCCAAACTCACAACACCCTCACAGCCGCAAGAGAAATCCGAGGAAGACACACTCAATACTGTTCTCTTGGGCAGCGGCGGCTCCGCACGCTACGAAATGCTTCTCGAGCGTCTGCCCTACCTCCCCGCCATTTTACGCAAACGGTCTCCTTCTTCTACCATTACAATCCGCGAGATCCGCAAGATCACTGCGTTCACAGGGTCTAGTATACCCACGTCCCCCGAAGACGATGATGCGGATGACAACGAGGAGCCTGGTGAGGGGGAGATGTGGGCGACGGATAAGCCGACGCCTGATACGCCGAGGAAGAAGAGGAGGGTTAGGATCGAGAGTAAGGAGGAGTCTGCGATTCCTGGGGCAGAGGCGGGGGCGGGGAGTTTGGTGCTTAGTGATGATGATATCGAGGATTGAGGATGGACAGAGTGTAATATTTAGAGGCATACTATATCATATGGAGCGTTCGGCGCGTTGGGGTCCATGGATGGTGTTTTCGGTGTGGGTATGGCCAAAAAAGTCATTCGCGCAAAGCGGGCAGGACGAGTTAGTTCCAGATATTGTTGTGCTACATGTCACCTTCAAATATAATTAAACACAACTATAGCACCGACCAAAGGACATCTTAGTTGGGTTGGTCGTATTTGTATTGGGTATTCCTGGCTGTTTCTCCGTTCCTATCTTATCTTCACGATCCCGAAACCGTCCTACACAGACGGTGCACAATACTCAAAGCCCAAACGCCGAGCGAATGCTAACGAAGAAAACGAGCAGCCGCACTTCGACACGAAACCCAAACGCCATTGCCATGCTGAAACTCGAAAGCAGAGACCTCGCTAGAAACGACCGCTTACACAACGTCCTCCATCTCCTCGTCGTCGTCATCGACGTCCTCCACCTTGATGTTATCATCGGCCCTCCCCTCATTCGCCGACACTCTGTTGCTGAAGATATCCTGCCTCGTCCAATTGCTTGCGAACGGCCCGCTCTTGACTAACTGCGCAATACTCGGCAGGACCTCCTTGAGGTACGCCTCCGGCTGCCTCGTCTTCGCCTTGAGCGTCTTCATGCCCCAGAACCTATACTCGTCGAACAAGCCATGCAAGATATCCAGCAGCTCGTTGCGCGGCAGACGAGCGTACTTGTTCTGCTGGCTCTTAGGCTTCTTGTCGGGCCGGATGAAGGAGGTGAACTGGTCTTGCAAATTGTTCATGACGGTGACCTCGTCGACGGTTTCGGCGAGGATGTTTGTGCGGGAGTTGCGGCCTTCGATGGCGGCTTTTGTGCGCTGCTGGTTGAAGGCGATGAATTCGGCGGTGTTGAGGGGGTTCGCGAGATGCTGGGTGGTGACGCTGCCGATGAGGGCGGTTTGCTTGGGGACGGCGCGCTTGTACTTTGAGCGCGGCTTGTGAATGCGTGCTTTGGAGTCGTGCACTGCGCCGCCGAAGCTGCTGGACTTGCTCTGGCCGATGCCGTTTTGCTTGTAGCCTGGGAGATCTTTCTCGGTGAAGATGTATGTGTTGTGCAGCATGGTGTCGTTCGCGCTCTGGCCTTCGACTTCGAAAGCTGTCGGCAGCCCGGACTTATCTCGCCATGCGTTGTTGAAGAAGACGCGCATAGACGGCGCCACTGGCGGACCTTGTGGCTGGTTTTGCGACTGCTTTCCATTCTTGCCCTTATTTTTGTTCTTGTCATACGCATTGTCAGGAGGCAGTGACAAGACCTCGCCGAGTACGATCTGATCGTTGTCGTTGCCTTGCGCAAACTCATCCCAGTTCGAGATGTGCGCGTATAGCCAGTCTGGGATACGCGCGAGCATGACATGCTTTTCGCCTTCACGCGGCAACGATAGCTCGCCCGTGTCTTCGTAGAATTCATCGTCCATGTAGCCGCTGCCGCCAAAGGATGGCGAACCTCCCTCCGTTTTCATCATCTTCGGGATGCACCTCTGCTGTTTTTAGTGTGAAGTGAGGGCGTGATGTCCAGGTGCGAATAGCGAGTGGGTGCTGAACAGGCGCGTGTTCTTTCGAGGGTTGCGTGGGAAAGCGCGGGCTTTGTGGTTGTCTCGTTCAAAGAGCTGCGGTTCACAAGTGTTTGGTTACGGGAGTCCGCCCGCTCCTTAGCGTCTTGGCGCACGTTGAGGCTCTGCGGCGTGCTCGCGCAAAATCTCAGTTTTGATATTGTGTGATAATTTCTAATAGACGGCCTGAGAGGTCAGATTCCGGCGCAACAACTTGACATGAAGATAGAACAATCAAATTTTCTCTCCGTGCCTGTGCCTCTCTACACTCGTTCTACACATCCACGACATTCAAGAACTTATCGATAAGAAGCTCGCGCTAGCGACCGCGATGGTAACAACACTGTACATGCACCACTGCGGTCTCTCGTTTTCAAACACTCGACTGTTGCCAAGTTCAATCCCCGTGCTGTAACCTATCCGAAGGCTTCAACACAACCGGTACCCTAGTCTCGCCGCCCGCTTCGGTCAGACTTGCCTCTGCTGCCTGAAGCTCCCCCACCTCGACCCGCGGCGAACCACCACACCACACCCTCTACATTCCGCCAACTTCCCACGATGGCATCTGCAGAAGTCAATTCTGCTCTGCAGGAAATCCAAGCAGCTCCCGTCAGCGACAAACCTACTCAATACCACACTCTTCTCCAACAAATCACCGCTTCATCGAAGAACCTCGCCGACGATCTAAACGCCTACTCCCGTACCTTACTAGATGACAACCTTGGCGTCGTTATCCTCCGCCCTCTCGTCAGCAATTTCGTAGAACAGTTCCGCAACCTCAAAACCCCAGAGATCAAAATTGAAGTTGGCGAGAATGTGATTGCGCTCCTTCAGACCAAAGGCGTTGGCCAGTACGAGGAGCAGGACACGCTGATCAAGGAGGCGGTGGCAGAAGCTTGCGAAGAGATAGAAGACTACCGGAAGTCTGCGCGAGTGTTGGGGTCGATCAATCTAGAGTCGACGCAACGCTCATTATCCAACGACGACAAAGCGAAGGTCTGGATCCGGATCGTACGGTGCTACTTGGAAGAAGACGACCCAACAAGCGCACTCACACATCTCAACAAAGTCAAGAACGTCATCTACAGCGTTACGGACAAGGAGACACGGATACACTTCCAGCTCAGCCAAGCGCGCATCCACGACTCGCAGCGCAACTTCCTTGACGCAGCGAAGGCGTACTACACACTATCTCTCGAGTCTAGCATCGCGGAGGAAGAACGACATCAAGCACTTGGCTCCTCGATCGTGTGCGCCGTACTGTCCCCTGCAGGCCCACCCCGCTCGAAGATGCTCGCTACACTCTACAAAGACGACCGCGCGAGCTCCGTCGAGAATCACTCTGTGCTGGAGAAGATGTTCTTCGACCGTCTTATTCCTCCGCAAGAGACCAAAGCCTTCGCGGAGACACTGCAACCGCACCACCTCGCCCGCACAGCCGACGGATCCACCGTGCTCGACCAGGCTGTCCTCCAACACAACCTCGTCGGCGCGTCGAAGCTCTACAATAACATCGGCTTCGATCAGCTCGGCGAGCTTCTTGGTATCGACGCGGAGAAGGCGGAGGACTATGCGGCGAAGATGTTTGAGCAGGGCAGGCTGAGTGGGTACATTGATCAGATTGACCGGCTCATATTCTTTGAGGGCGAGGCCAGCGGGGAGCGGAAGACGGGGCAGTCGGAGCGTGTGGTGGGTAAGGAGCTGAGGAAGTGGGATGCGAATGTGCAGGGGTTGGCGGAGGAGGTGGAGAAGGTGACGACGATGATTCAGACACAGTATCCGGTGAGTCTTACCCTGTTCTCTTGCTCTATACTTGGGCTAATTGTCGTGCAGGAGTTCTACGCTGCGCAGACGGTGCATTGAGAGATTGGGTGTACGGACTTTGAGTCTTGAGGTACAACACCAAGCCAAAGCATGCCAACAACTTGTCGGTGACGTCATGGACATGAGGTAGCAGCTATGGGGACAAGCCGGCTGCAAATGGGGATTCTCGAAGCATAGCGAACGGAGTACCAGCATCCATCTGAAATACGTGGAATTCCAAGGATGTGTATGAAGCGGAAATGACCGCGCTTAGGATTGGTAGTTGATAATACAGAAGCACCATTCCCATCCATGTACCAAGACAACTCTACCATGCAATGCAACCTCTCATATCCTCACATATTGTACATCCGAAAGTATACAAACTTCTTCACTGCGCTTGTCTTCGTTTCTCTTTCGAGCGTTCTTTAAAACACCCGACACCCTCATTGCTTCTCCTCCTTCAATGCCTCCTCGTACTCCTCCAAACTCTTAACCTCCACCTCACCTACCCTCAACACTGTGTACTTGTGCTTGCTGTACACATGCCTCGTGTGCCTCTGCCTCCTCTTCGTCTTCTCTACCACGCGCATGGGCTCACTCTCGACCCCGACCACCGTCGCCCGGCACGTGAATAGCCGCTCATCCAGATAATGCACAATCTTCCCGTGGTCGGAGTTGCCCTTGATTGCCTCGGCAGCTTTGAGTGTGTAGTCCCGCGAGCCGATATGCGTCGCGCGGTTGAGGCGCAGGACATCGCCGGCTTTGACATGCGGCATGAGGAAGGGTAGGCGCAGAGTGTCGCCGGGTGTGAGGAGGTAGGGGCGCCCGTGGATGTGCGCGGTGATGTAGTGTGCGGGTTGGGAGTGGAGAAGAGGAAGCAGGGTCCGTATCGAAGGGGTGAGGTATTGGGATACGACGTCTTGCCGGGCGTTGGGCGATGCGGGTGTCGTTGATGATGGTGTCGATTGTGGTATTGAAGGAGCCGATTCGACTTTCTGCTTGAGATCTTGCGAGACGTGTTGGCCGGACTGGAGGAGCGGGTCGGGCACGTTGCCCGTCTCGAGGGTGTGCGATACGGTCGTCAGGCCTCTTCCAAAATGGGCGGATGGCCGTGCTTCGAGAAGCGGGCGGCGGATTGTGCGGACGAAAAGCGCCATTGTGGGTGTGGACGGCAATGCCTTGATGCTCATTGTCGTGGTCAGGATGTCGAGAAATCACGAAGTTTGGCGGAGCTGCAGGGATCAGATGACGCTAGATTAGCGTCCCGAAATCTTGGCGTGCGGGACTGGGACTTTTTCGCCCGCCGCCAGCCTCTCGAAGTATTCAACATCACGATAAGAGCAAGCGCTCGCCCTTCCTATTACGCCGAGAAACCCAGAGCAGTCGCTCACCCGCCACCGCCATGCCTCAGAACGAGTATATGGAACGTCACAAAAAACTCCACGGCGAGAGATTCGATGCCGCAGAGAGGAGACGCAAGCGCATTGCCCGAGAGGGCCACGAAGCCTCTAAGTACACTTGCCCAGTACTCCTACTTGCGATTTTGCCACTGACTTCTATTTCAGAAAAGCTCAGAACTTCCGCGGTTTGCGCGCGAAGCAGTATGCTGAGAAGAGGAGGAAGGAGAAGATCCAGATGAAGAAGCAGATCAAAGCGCACGAGGAACGCAATGTCAAGACGTCCGAGCCCGCCGAACCCTCTACCGAGGCCTTGCCGCAATACTTGCTGGATCGCAGCAACGACAAGAACGCCAAAGCACTGTCCAGCGCTATCAAAAACAAGAGGAAGGAATCGGCAGCACGATTTTCGGTTCCGCTGCCGAAGGTCAAGGGTATCTCTGAGGAAGAGATGTTCAGCGTAGTGAAGACGGGCAAGAAGACAGCGAAGAAGTCCTGGAAGCGAATGATCACAAAACCCACCTTTGTCGGTCCTGGATTCACCCGTCGTCCCGTCAAATATGAACGTTTCATTCGGCCAATGGGTCTTAGGTACAAGAAAGCCAACGTCACTCATCCGGAACTGGGCGTTACGGTGCAGCTGCCGATCATCTCTGTCAAGAAGAACCCACAGAATCCGCTCTATACTCAGTTGGGCGTCCTGACTAAAGGTAAGCACCCGAGTATCTTAATACTTGACGAGACTGACAATTAAAAGGAACGGTCATTGAGGTCAACGTGAGTGAGTTAGGTCTTGTCACGGCGGGAGGAAAAGTCGTCTGGGGTCGTTACGCTCAGGTCACCAATAACCCTGAAAATGACGGCTGCCTCAACGCTGTGCTTTTGGTCTAAGCATGTGCGTCACACGCGACAATGCATCGTTACGGCGTTCGGGTACCAAAATCGACTAGGCGTTGAGGGATTGAGAACATTGAAGTTATGGGGCTTACGCGCTAGGAGGGGGAACAAGAGACAGGGATGAATTCGCTAGCATCAGGACGAGGATGAATGATACCAAATAGACCAAATGGACAAGACCTGGGTTTTTGTACCATGCTTGAGAACGCAGATTCATAGGCCGTGCGGTACATTACGAGTTCCACTTCAACCGCAGCAGCGAAGTGATCCCCAACCTCAGTCCTCTGGCGACTTCCCATCCCTATACTCCCACAACCTCGAAAAGTCCCTCACCCTCGCTTTCTTCCCTCTTTCCCCCTTCCTCAGCGCAGTCACCACCCCATCCGCATCCCCCAACAATACACCCACGCTGCCGTCCCTGACATCCTCACACCCATCCCCCATGATCTCCACCCGCGTCTCCATGAATTCACAACCCTCCTTCACCCTCATGTCCTCATCTAGCGGAAACATAGCATTCAAATAATGCTGATTCAGCAGATGCCCCGTCCCAAGCCTCATAAACACACGGCCTGCGTAACGATTGGGAAGGCGCGAGAAATACAAGACGCCCCAGCGGGCGACGAATTCGCCGGTAGAGGCATAGTGCTCGATGTGGCGGACCGCGTAGGAATTTGAAACTGAATTTGGGGACTTCGGAGGTACATCTCCATTCGTAGTGATGCGGAGGGCATTTGCATTCGCATTCGCAACGGCTTGGGATGACATCTGTGATGGGTCGTGACGCGGCGGGTCGTTGAAGTGGTTTGCCGCGCTGCCAAAGGTGTAGATTTCGAGTTTGGAAGAAAGGGTGGTGTGGGGGACTTTGGGGTGTCAGTTTCACATACACACAGCTCTAACATTTGATATATGGAATAGCGGAACGAGCAGAGGGGGGGAGATTAGAGGACGTACGTTCCGTCAGTAGCCAATCCAGAATCAAGCCACCCTCGATGCCGCCCTGGCTGTGCAGTATCAAAACCACTTTTTTATTTTTCTCCTCGAGAAGGCTGGCTTTGATGGTAACGTACGAGCGGCGGATGTCGGTGGTGGCGTAGAGAAAGTCGCGCTCGAGGATGCATTGGAGGAGGTCGAAGACGATACCGTACGTGCGATTATGAACACCGGTTATGGGGCGGCGGAAGGTGAGGGCTAGGCGGTTGAGGTTCGATTGGAGCCAGTGTGAGCCGACTGAGACGCCGTTGAGGTAGATCCAACATTCTCCCTCGTGCTTGCTTTCGTCTTCTCCGAGGTCTACGGTGCTGTGCAGAACATCGATGTCGCCGTTTAAGAGAAAAGCTATCGCTAAAGTTATAGCGTATACAGCTGCGAAATACAGCCCTACAGCCCACAGTGGTAACACGATTGTGAAGGGTAAACTCAGTAAGAACAGCGGTTGGAACAATAACAGGATAGCGTGAAGGAATAGACAGTAAAGGTTGGATAGAGAGGGATAAAGTTCGTCAAGCGCGCCGCCCTTCCATTCTGTCAAAGGGATCAGAGTTCCTGGTATTGACCACGCGAGGCTGAAGATGAGACGGATGTCGGCGATAAAGAGGAGAAAGGGGGATCCCGTATAAGGGATCGGTGTGTGTGAGTTGGTGCGGCGAAGATTGGAGGGTTGCGGTGGAATGAGATCCACTGCCATAATTACAAGGCTGGTAAGGAATGAGTAGAGTCAAGATGTGAGCCTGCAATTCCAGTGAGACGAAAAGAAAGGTGGAGACATGTTATACGAAGCCATGTGATGTGAGCAGGCGGAGAGGCTGAAACTAGGCGGTGGAATGTGGGAGGGAACCTGAAGTATGTGTAGGTGCGGCTGGCCGGGAGCTTGTATATCGTTCGTTAGTCTGCGCGATGGCGCATGATAGCTGAGAAGACCTTGTGAGGATCTGACGTGCGCGTATCTAACCTGTGGCTGAGTTGGTGAGGTGTGGTTACACGGGAGGTTTGCCTGATCGTCTATGCGATCATCGCCCAGGGATAGATATAGCAGAGTGGTCATATGCCTGAGCTTGAGGCTTGAAAGGTGTTGGGATTCGTCGATTTGGGGCAACGTCGAAATTAAGGTTTCTGGCAAGTCAAGGTACGCGTCGCGCGTTGTGCGTGGATGTTTCGTTCGCGCATGCAGGGGTCAGGTGCAGCTGTCAAGAACGTCATCATGCATGTGACCACAGAAACCTAGCTAGTGTTCACACGACGTTGATTATATAGATCCCATCTCCACTCATCTCTTGACAAGGTGATGGTCAAGAGGGCTCATTATTTGAGCATGTCGAAAGTCATCTTCTCGCTGCCTGTTTTTGATGCATTCATCATGCCCACTCTTCGATACACTCCTCGCTGAACTTTTAGGCTCCTCCTGAAGATGAATTGTCTGTGATTTTGGCTTGCCACTGCGTGCTTCATTCGAGTAAAAAGTCGAACCTTCGGTCTAGCCAGATTTGGAGCGAGAAAGCGCTTTTATCGGATCCTTGCTTCAGGCATTTTCACGCACGGGTGGTGCGCTTAAGGACTTGGTTCGCTTGGAAACTGCATGGGCATGGCGGAGAGATGCAGGTGGATAGGACCTGGAAGACGAACCAAATCGGCTTTACACATGATGCATACCTCATTCTCACAAAGTTCTCAACAGCCCATCAGCTTATTCAGAGCTACCCAGGGCCCATTTGGAGAACCGTTCCGTATAGGATCAAGAACCGAATCAACCGGTGTAAGGGCCCCCTTCTGGAGGTACAGCAGCCCGCCATGGATGTCTTTAGCCCAGAGCCCGTACGCAAAGTCGACTTGGAGTCGCATTGCAAATTCTTTGGTATCTGGGGCTACGCGGGTAGAGGATCTGAAGCAAAGGCCAGACACATAAGAGGAGTCATTGAAGATGTACGGAGTGGATTTGGCAGAGTCAGGACGGTCTATGAGCGCCACTCATGAGAGAGGCTAACATCATCAGTGAGAACAGTTCTAAGCCTGACCTGGAAGTTGCGATCAACAGTATCTCTGAAGCCTTTCTCTAGAGGTGTATTCATCCATCCGCGTTGTTGATTATGCAGCGAGAAACTTTTAAAGATTGCTCAGTGGGAGTTAGGCAGCCAGTGTATGCTACCAAAGCCGCTTCTGACCCCTCAGATCTTCGCCATCTCCCTCCCTTCCGTATTGTACTCCATCAGCCCTTCAACAACCTCTCTCCATCTCCCTGCCATCTCAGGACTGATCGCACTCTCGTCGTAGCTCACCCCAAATTTCACTCTTCCCTCCGCATCCGTACTACTTCCCACCAAGAACTCGTCATCCCTTGCCCTAACACCCTGGCGAAAATCCCAGAAGTCTGCTGCAAAATCCTTCTCTTCAGCACCATTCCCAACAACACTCAGATCGTATGTTCCTGCTGCAAGCCATTGCGCCGTGCGTCCAATAGACGACACACCACACGTCGCTCTAAATTGAAAGGCTGGAGGAAGAAGTTCGCCGTGCGGATTGACTCCCCACTTCATATCATCAGGTAGCTTTGCGTCCGAGCGTTCAATGGCACTAAGGTATGCATTGGCGAGCAGTCGAGCCGGAGAATGCGGATCGAAACCGCCTTGCACATCAGAGTTCTTACCCTTCGCGCGTTTCTGATAAATGCGTAACTCGCGATTCGCATGACTCGCGATGAGCTTGAAGCGGCCTTCGATTGGGAGGGAAGAAGGTAAGAAGGGCATGACGATGCCTTCTGAAAACGCCAGCATACACGAATCAGCTGGGGTGTTCCAGCCGAAGAAAGCGCGTGGGTTTAGCGGAAACCCAGATGCGAAGGGGAGTCGCTTGTCGTCGGGTATATTGGGGAAACGCTCTTCGTGAACGGTCATCATAGCGAGGCCTGCGAGGGCGAAGCATCCGGCGCCGATGCTAACGTGAATGGAGCGGCAGAGGTCCCTCATGCGCTTTGATGCAAGAAGGGAGAGGCTTGCATAGACAGTACCTGCATTTAGGGGAGGCTTTGAGGCTTCGGAGTAGTCGAAGAGCTTAGAGAAGTGTGGCGGGAAGGTTATAACTTCTTTTCGTTCTTCTCTTCTGAGCGGATTGGTAAAGGATTGGGGGGTGGTCTTTCGCAGATGCCGCAGGACACGCATAATGGACCAAAACCATCTTTCTCTTGCTTTGTTTCTTGCAACCCGTGGGTATAGGTCTTCTTGTGCAGGTGGTAGCCTCTTTCTTATCTCGTCCTCTTGTCTGCCTATCTCTATCTCGCTTTCCAAGTCTTTCTCTGACAAATTGAGTATGCGAACGAAATCGCTGAACCAGTTGTACGCAGATAGACCGTCCGATATTTGATGACCCATCACAATCAAGAACCGCACTTCGGAGCTCCCATCAGGTCTCTTGACCAAAGGCAGCACATGAATCTTCGACATGCACTTCTCAGGCTCAACAATGCGACCCACATTGAAGGCGTGTCGATGCATCTCATTCCCGTCAACCTTTTCGTAGTGATCATCCACCCATACTACACTCCGCAGAACATCTTGAAGCACCTCTTCTATGCTACCGTGCAGATCAACAATGAACTTCCGATGTCTTTGTGAATCGTTGAACAACGTCCGGCTCATAAGCATAACATGACGCAGTCGCAGATTCGCCCACGCAAGCGCGATCCTCCGTCTGAAAGCTTCTTTCGAAAGCCTATGATTTATGCGCACAGAAAAGAGCGCCGTCATGTCTGCACGACCGCCGAAATATCTGCACGCAGACACCTCATCAGTTTAGATTATGCACGTCTTTCGATTCGAAGACTAACCGACCATCCGAATCGAAGGATGTCTCCACCAGACCAATAGGACGTTCGAAACTTGCTTCTCCATGGCGCTCAGTTCTCTTCCAGGCATAGTACCCATTGCCATAGCGATTGAGCCAATGCTCGCCTTCTCTTGCCATTGCGAGACGTGTTGTTGTAAGTAAGACTAGTGCAGCTTCAATAATGTGGGGAAGTAAAAATTGTACGAGTCATTCTTAGACCATCGCGGATTTGCGCGCCTAAACCCCAACGGGTATACCGGTACTGCCCGCGCACTACTTTGGTCTCTGGTACACTTTCTACCCCATCGATATTTGGAGGCCATGTTTGGAGATGTCAACATTGAAAGATCACAGCACCTGGGTATGCTACTTGTGATGTAGTAATGGCGTATGCGTCGAGCTCGGATCTAACCGGAATCGGAAATAGACATCCAGATGTCTGGAAGCTTGTTGTAGAATGGTAGGTGAGTCTCAAAACTTCTCATTGAATTAGTCCCATGCATCACAGAGATTGATAAATGCCAATGTGGAGTGACTTCAACAGTGAGAGCAACATTCGCGCTGCGAGACATATCTTTGGTATGGCACAAGTTTGTCGAGCTCGACGACAGAACTCGAGGTTTGTACGTTCCTCCATGTGGCGTCCCCTTCTGCATGGTCTTCAAGTCCTTGATATGTATGTTGCATTTCGTCTACTTCATTTGTCCTGTTCAAACTTGACAGTTCCATCATCGATAGCTCGATCCCGGTCTGGAGACAAGAAATTTTGTCACGCCATTAGACCATGCAACGCCCGGTCAAAAGCTCATATACCCGGTCAAAAATCATAGCCACTCAATTCCGTACCGACAACAACCCACCGCTGTTTCAGCGCATTGTGCTA
Organism: Didymosphaeria variabile; assembly: GCF_027946475.1. Taxonomy (NCBI): domain Eukaryota; kingdom Fungi; phylum Ascomycota; class Dothideomycetes; order Pleosporales; family Didymosphaeriaceae; genus Didymosphaeria; species Didymosphaeria variabile. The sequence goes on along the minus strand of NW_026611628.1, from coordinate 2,132,883 downwards.
CCTTTTCAACCGTCCCGGAAGTCGATTCTGAGGTCCTCCCGGCTTCCGGTGCGCAGTTTTTCTTCAAGCTGAGACCTGGTGGCGATCATGCGGTCGTCAACAGAGAGCATGGAACCATGTAACAAAGCAAGAAGATCGCGAGTGAAATTCGCGAACACGGTGAGAAACCGGAGGTTCGGAAAGCTAGTGGCAGGCGGAGAGGTCGTTCCAAGACCGTCAGGTAACGAGCCGCTTTGTAGGAATATCGGGAAATGACGAGCTGAACGCGCTGCACCGCTTCGCGTTGGCCTTGGTGAAGCGAGCTGGCGAAGCCGTCAAACGAATCGCTCCAACTGAACTCGAACGTGTTTTCAGCATAGGCCATTGTGCATGTTTCGTTGTAGATTTGTCGGCACACAAGGAGAAGCTCCAGGTGAGGAGGGCCCCTAAAGTGGAGACGACCTGCCCGGATGTGAAGTGGTTCATTGCTGACCAACACGAAGCCAAAGATCTTGTCACGAAGTTCAGCTGGCAATCGCAGAAGAGGCGAATTAGTGGCGTTGTTCCTTGTACTGCCGCAAACTGTTAGCTCACATTAATCTTCTCGTTTCAAGCAGCGAGTAACTTACAAGTCCACGAGGCGACTCGGGGTTTTGAGCAGGCACAAGAGACCATTCGCTCGAAGAGCTGCCTTCTTTTTTTGCACCCGTGTACCCCAATTGACGATGCCAGGTGGCTGGACCACCTGTTTAGGGTGTGGACGCAAGCCGGATCGCGGCATGGTGTTTGAGGGCAAGGTGTGACGGCACTGCTGGGAGAGTGGTGAGTTGGTGGATTCGTATTGCGATGCAGATGTGCTTACGACGTCTTGATACTGGGGGACCTCGAGTCAGCAACCGTAGATCAATAAGGGCAACAATCGTACTGACCTTGAGTTGAAAGCCGAGGTTGGTTTGCAAAGGATTGGCAGTGACCTTGACAGCCTCGAGGCGGAAGGCGTCGAGGTAGGACACTGGTGCCGTGGCGACAGGCTTTATATACCTGAACGCCGAGGTGTATCTGAAGCTTTGGCGCTTCCCAAAGAAGATATTGCTCATATTTGAGTGATGCCATGGCGACGCCATTCATCTGGAAACTTTCTTAACTTCCCGGCCAGTGTCTGTTGTCATCAGCCAGGGATGGTCTCGGTCGAAAATCACTTTCCACGTATAGACGATAGGAACGAGTCAGTTGCAGCCAGCAGCCTTCAGTATACCCTTTCATGATTGAAATTTGATCTTGTCGAGGAAACGATTAGGCAGTAGGGGAGGGCTTATGCCACTATGCTAGCAGGTCCTGATTAGCTCGCGGAGAAATGGATCGGGACGCCTATCCACTCTACAACATCGACAACAGGCGTATCTTCCCAGTTCATGGCTATAGTACTGCAAATGTTGGATGCTTCGAATCCGAAGGAATTGCTGACATCCACTGTAGATGGCTTTTTTTTGAGGACCGTGGCTATCTCTAATGCAAAGTCGAGACTTTTGGAAATCTCCTCATCTTATGACATTGAGAGGCTAAGTGGCTTCTTTTTGCCGAGTCCTGATATTGGCCTCAGGCGCTGGAGCAAGTTCGAGCGCGCCCTGGGAGTGATGTATCAAGCAATACTTGTTTTTTCTGCGCATGACATGACTTGGAAAACAAATCTATCTATGTAATCAGTGCGTGTATCTGTGGCTGGGACCCATGATCTGACGCATCCTACTGAGCACAGATCATACCATCAGATACGCGCATATCCAATGGCTGACAACAACCCAATCGCAGACACCAACCCAAAGCCTCTCGGCTTTCTTACATACTCGTGGATTATCGCCAAAAATTTCTTCATTAAACTATTCGGCAGGAGGAAATCGCGACCGCAGAGCAATCTCGCCCGGAACGATCTAAAATACCCTCAAACTCAATACGATAAGCCACGGGATTCATACCAGACGTTGAAATTGTGCTCTTTGGGAACAGAGATGGTGGATGGGCTCCTTATGATTCTGATGAATCGTACGAGTGATGGTGAGCTCTCGGGACGCGAATATTGTTGCTCAGCGTTGGCTTCTCGGATGAAGACGATGCGTTGAGAGATCAAGATATCATAGGTATGATTAAGCGCGATGGCGAGTCTGTAGGTGGTGTCACAGTGCTAGGCAAAACTTAGAGTACTGCAATGCCCACCCTGGGGTAACTCAGAGAAACAAAGCTTTCAACGAGGTACTGTAATTAGAAGCAAATAGCATGAAATTGAAATGGATCAGATTGCCATCTCCCTTCTGCATGTGACTTACGCAAACGTATGAGCAAGCCGTTGGGTCATGTGCACAGTCCACAAGGACTTGATATATCCTCTCGCCAGCCCAGACAAGCACCGCAGCCTGACCCGTGTATGCCCTCTCAATGGATGATCCACACGATGAAAGCACACCTGCCTCCAGGTCATTCCGTGAATCTATAGGGCGTTTTCTCAATAAACGTCCATACTTCATTAGAAGGATAGGAAAGGGTCTGATCAACATCCTCGGATTAAGGAAGGACCAGCCGAAGAAGCCTCCCAACAAATTGAGAAAGCGGAGAAGGAGAAGAAATACCGTAGACAGATCGCCTCAACCTTCGCGATTTTCTAGAGATGAGGCAGTGCGTGAAAACGAGCATGAGGAATGTCAGGTGGTTGAAGATGAGGCTGAGCATGAAAGTAAATCTGAGGAAAGTCAGATAAGAAGCGAGTCCGAAAACCGAGAAGGCCTCTTACGCTTGCCTAGAACAGAGGACACGGATGCAATCACACCGATTAGGAAAGACTATCATATCCCCCAAAACCTCTCGCCGATTCCGGAGCAGGACAGTCCGGTCAAGACGAAGGACATGCAAAGACCATCTTCTTCAACATCAATACCGGCACAGGACAGCCCAGTCAAGACGAACGGCTTGCAGAGACCATTTTCTCCAACGCCCATAAAGGCTTCACGGGGACATAGCATGGGAGATGTGGACGCGATAACTCCGGCGGCGAAGCCTACCCGGCTCTCGACGGTGCAGGAGGTCTCATCCATCAAACCTAGTCTTACCAGTTTCCCGCCACTACCGGACAGTCCTATCAAAGGGAACGAAGACGAGGAGAAAGAAGTGAAACAAGAAGCAGTCAAAGAGCTGGATACTGACAGACCACAAGTTTCTCATGGTCCGGGCGCGTACAATATCGACACTATCAGGGGAAATCCGCGAAAGAAGTTCGTTATGGAGAGGAAGGGCCTTTTTGAAGCGATGGGAACCGGAGGACAACGGGAGCAGGATGGTAATGCTGTAGAAAGATCAGAAAGAACAAGAGAGCCATCCAGTCCGGAATTCTTTTGAGATGCGGTACGTTGATATTGGGGACTGTAGCCTTGTGCCTCGGTGGAGGGACTTCAGGATCGAAAGGACGGGCAGGCGCGAGGCAGGGTAGAAGGCTGCGATACATACAATGTTGTTGAAAGATTCGATAATCTACATTGGATCAATCCATCTTTATATTCAGTCCCGTCTCCGTAAACACACCCTTGTATACCCCACAGCCCAGCCATCAATCCCTTGCCCCCATCCTTCACTCTCACCTTCACCTCACCCCACGTCCCTTCTCCATACCCACCCCACGCCACCTCACTTTTCTTTCTCCCTCTACTCCCCAGCTTTACCTCCCCACCCTCATACAACCCAGCTCTTCAAGATCCAACAAAATGTCAGACCGCAACCCTCCCCTTCCGCCACGCCCTCAGCCGCTCAAAATCCTTCCTATCAAACAAGATCAAACTCAACCCGGGAAAGCCAAGCCCACCTCCCCAGCCAACAGCGAGGACACCGCCCAAGGTCATGACATATCCCCCACCACCGACAGGGAAGCCAACGCAAACTACAAACGCCGCATGCGCGTCATCGCCGCCTCCGAACGCACGGAGAATCCCCTGGAATTGGGCGAAAACGGGTGGGGCGCGCAGGCTTGGGGACGGGAGAAGAAAGAGAGGAGGCAGGTGGAGGAGCTGGAGGAGTTATGGGGGAGTATGCGTCGGGGTTCAGGTACGATTAATGTGAGGGAGAGGGTGCCGGATCGACGAGTGCTACTCCAGCGATCAGAGCGCGCGTCTACAGAACGCCAAGTCGTAAGTTCACAGGGAAGTCTCTCCAAGGGAGACGGAGACGGAGACGGAAGGGCAAAGAAAAGCAGCGGATCCCCAGCGCAGTTCATCCGTCCACTGCCCTTCAGACTGCATGAGGCATCCCCATCTCCATCTCCCTTCCCCCCTTACCGTCCCACGCGCACACCCGAACGACATACATCACCAACACAGCGAGCAAGAACAAGCGGTCCGTACCTCTCCCCCGAAAGCGCGGCCGACGTAGAAGCTCGTCTAGCCGCTCGTTCAGCATCTACCAACGCGTTGAGGACGCGCGCAGGCCCGAGACCGAATGTGCAGGGGAGGAGTGGGTATGCGGCTCAGGCGCAGGGGGTGCGCGTTACGCCGGGGAGCTATGGGGATAGGGAGAGGGAGGAGTATCTTGCGCGGATTGGTCTTGCTCGTGGGAGTGGTGGGTCGGGGTGATGGGACGGTGCATGGAGGATAGGACGCGTTGTTCAAGTTTGAATATTGAATGGAGCGCGGACCGTGTGGTAGGGGGGCAACGGAGTCTATAGGATTTCATACATGTTCGGGTTTATGAGAGATGGAGAGGGAAGTCAAATGGAAGATACGAGACCCTAGCGGTCTTCGGTTAGCTCCGTCCACCCACACTGCGTCGATCTCCCGCCCGTCACGCTGCAAGTCACGACGGGAGGATCCTACATCCCCACTCCACCTCTGCTTTAAACTCGCGAGGATGGAGATCTGACTTTGTCTGACCTTCTCACTCTCATTGGCACCCAGCCTCTTCAACCACACCATGGCGCCTCGCACAACCTACCGCCACCGCCCCATCACCGCCGCGACCATCTTCGGGACTCTCTCCTTCGTCCTTCCCATACTATCCTTTGTCCATCTGTACATTCACGTCGGCACGCTCCTTCCATTCATCTACACATGCGGTCTCAGCGCGGTTACATTTGTGCTGTACGGCTACGACAAGTTGCAAGCGCGCAACAATCAGTGGCGTGTCAAGGAGACGACGCTGCATGTGTGCGCTTTACTTGGGGGATGGCCGGGTGCACTCGTGGGGATGCACTACTTCCAGCATAAGACAAGGAAGCCGGCTTTTCTGGTGGTGTTTTGGGGGATTGTGATTGTGTGGGAGGGGTTTTGGTGGATCGTTTGGAGGTCGGATCTTGACTTGATGGGGTACTAGTCAGGCTGTTGGTCGCTTGGGGGGATAGAGGTTTTCGAGTCCGCCTCTGCATCGAAGAGGTCAATTAGGCCTGCGCGGAGAGCAAGTGGAAGGCTGAAACTTTTAGTGGAGGGCTGATATACTGGGAGACCGAAAGTGGCTGGTTTTGAGGAATCGTGGATCTGAATCATCAGCGTACCCAAATGCGATCGAAGAGTCAGGTCAAAAATAAGAGCGTGTCATTGTCGCTCGCCAGGTCATGCAGTCGTAGGTATCATGATGCTACCGTCAGGTCATGCAGTTGCAGGTATCGTGTGCTGCCGTCAACTCCCAAGCCTCCCTTCCGCCCTTATGTTCACTCCTGCGCCGTTGTGTATCCGTCTGCGATGTCCTTCGCCTTCAGCACTGGCTTAGCTTCCTTCAAGTCTCCCGACCTCTTCGCTGCCTCCTCTTTCGCATTCCTGGCCATGGTTGACACGCGTTCAAACAGGATCTTCGAGAAGTCCTCTACGCTGTCCCACGCTTGGCTTGCGGCTCGTCCTAGATCTCACCCTCAGATTAGCGACCAGTGAGCGGACTCGTCAAAGAATCCGCAGCTTCACCAGTGGCTTCTCCAAGAGGGTTTTTTGAGATGCCGCCAACGGCGTTGCCGAGACCTTTTTTGAGCTGCATAACGTCTTCTTGGTCGGAGGCGGGGATCTTGGAGATTTGGTCTGCGGGTAGTTAGCGGCTTGGGGCTGTGTTGCAGCGGGATGGCGGATTTAGGGCGGAGGGTGCTCCTGTGGGGTGGAAATGCTTGTGCTTACCCTTGGCCATGTAGGAGAGCTTGTTTTCACCCATGGTCTTGAGGGCAGATCGTTCGAGCTTGCGCTTGAGCTCTGGTGGGATGCCGAAGAGGTAGACGGCGAGGGCGAGGACACCAACGATGCCTGCGAGGACGGTGAAGGTTTGAGCGGCGGTCATGGTGTATGGGTATGTTGGTTTAGTCGACGAAGGTAAAGATTAAGGATTCAAGTTGTGTCAAGATGGTCGTGCGGAAAGAGGAATGATTGGCGTTGTGGTGGGAAGCCTAGATTTATGTGAGGTGTGGCAGGCGCATGACATCATTGCTCTACGAGTGACACAACGCGATCTTGCAACGCCCTTGCTTCAGGGCCCCGCAGATCCACTTGGCTTGGGAGTGAACACATTCGGACAATTTTCGCACTTGATGTTGGGACGAGCGCTAAGCCGCATCTCGCAAAACGTACACAATCTCACAGGGTGCTCCTGTGGCTTTGATGGTTAGAGGAGCGAGCCTTCACGCAGTCCCAGAGTCGGCGCTGCGGTCGCGATGCTGATACTGCACTCTGAGGCAACTCAGGTCAGAGTCTATTGACACATCGTTACCAGTCTCGTACTGTGTCGATGCCTGGCTGATAGGAAGGGTGGTGAAAGCGTTTAGATGTTCAGGCGCTAAGCATCAGCTACTCAGCCTCAGGAAACCGCAAGGCAGCCCCCACCAGCAAGAACGCCTAGCCGCGCCCCTCGACTAGGCCATTAATTCGGAGAGCTGACAGCTGCATTGGACCTCTCACATTCGCATCTACACGCACCTACGTTCCCTCCGTCCCCTTTCACATACATCGTTTTTCCTACGGTTCCGTATCTACCGCACGCTGGAATCGCTCGCCTACCCCTCCTCGAGAACCCCGCCAAACCCTCCGCCGTGCCAAACAGGCGCCTTCATCCAAACTTCAGCCTCAAGGACAGCGCAGCACTGCGCTGCGAGCGACAGCTGCAACTATGAGTTGGGCGCCCTCTCTTTGCATTGTTGCATCTACGTGGAATTGTCGCTAACGTATTGATTCAGTGACCAACATGTTGAACAAGCTGCACGGCCAGCCCGACAGCTATGACCGCAAGTTCGTGCCCCGCTCGTATGTTTTCAGCCAGCCCGAATGCTAAACAATACCCGCCAGATCTCGCTATCGCTTCGGAAAGACGCTGGGTGCCGGTACCTATGGTATCGTCAGAGAGGCTGACTGCCCCGAGGGCAAGGTCGCTGTCAAGATCATCCTGAAGAAGAACGTGCGCGGAAACGAGCAGATGGTATACGACGAGCTAGAGATGCTTCAGCGCATGCACCACCCGCACATTGTCAAGTTCCACGATTGGTTCGAGTCGAGGGTGAGCATATTTGCGGTATAGATAAGAGGCAAGAGCTGACGCGGCCAGGACAAATACTACATTGTGACCCAATTGGCCACTGGTGGTGAATTATTCGACCGCATTTGCGAGAAGGGAAAGTTTACAGAGAAAGACGCCGCAGAGACAATCCGACAAGTGCTCGATGCTGTCAACTACCTGCACCACAACAATGTCGTCCACAGGGGTATGTATCTGCTCACGCATACGATATTCCTGCTAAAATGCTTCCAGATCTCAAGCCGGAGAACCTGCTCTACCTCTCACAAGAACCCAACTCCTCACTCGTGCTCGCGGACTTCGGTATCGCCAAAATGCTCGACTCCAAGAACGAGGTTCTTACCACCATGGCCGGCTCGTTCGGTTATGCAGCACCGGAGGTGATGCTGAAGAAGGGACATGGCAAGCCGGTAGACATGTGGTCTATGGGTGTCATCACATACACCTTGCTTTGCGGATACTCGCCGTTCCGGTCTGAGAACTTGGCCGACCTGATTGAAGAGTGCAAGAATGGACGCGTGGTGTTCCACGAGCGCTACTGGAAAGATGTCAGCAAGGATGCGAAGGAATTCATTTCTTACCTGCTGCAGCCCGACCCGGCTAAGCGACCTACGAGCGAGGTATGTGTATAACCGTGCGGCTTGAAATTGACCGCTAACATCCGCACAGGATGCTCTCAATCACATCTGGGTCAGTGGAAAGACTGCGTCCGACCACAACTTACTACCTGAGATCCGCGCCTACGTTGCCAAGGCACGACTCAGGCGCGGTATCGAGCTGGTGAAACTAGCCAACCGCATCGAAGCACTGAAGATGCAAGAAGACGAAGAGGAAGGTGTGCCCGGCGAAGCAGACGTACCTGCAAACGCGACCGAGGCGGCGGGTGAGGCGTTAGCGGCACACGAGGAAGGCAAAGGTCTGACGACAACAGAGGCTGCAGCGCCTGGATCAAGCACAGGCAAAGGCCCTGGACGCTTGAGCAGATTGGCCAAGGGTGCCATCTTCCGCGAAGTAGTGCTTGCCAAGGTCCGCGAGATGAAGGAGACAGAAAAGCAGAAGGAGTTCGAGAAGCAGGCGACCGAGGCCAAGGCCTCCAAGAAGGCCTGAGCTGCGTCCCAACCAACTTGCTCTTCGCGTGGTTATGGTAGTCGAGATATTCCAAGGTTTGCAGCTTCTTTGGTTGGCTTCTCATCGTAGGATACCCTGGTTTGCAGTTGCCAGGGTGGTACTTAGACATGATTTTTGTGAATGAAACAAACATTGAGAGACGCAATCCCACGGGTCTTCCGAGTGATATCGAGTGGTTTGTACTGGTTGAGTGAATCACCCACGGGTCAGGCTGGGTCACGTGCACTAAGGGCGGCAGGGGCCGCACGCGAGCCGGGGTCTGCTTCGCAGTCGCGTCTGCAGCGAGCTGCCCAGAGTCCAACTGCACACCGCGCTGCACCCGCCCCAAACCTGTTACTGCAGGTATTGTTTGCTAAAACTCACTCAGAGACCCTACGCGACGGCGAATTTGCGCCATGGAAAGCGCAGCGAAGCGGAAAGCGGGTGGTGCTGCGGCGCCCGAGAGTGAGGGCCGACCGTCGAAGCGCCAGAAAGTACCGGTACGTGCACGCTCTGGTGGTGATTGCAGCATTTTCTGGGGGCGCGAGGGCAAGAAGACGGGCTTGCGACAAGTTGCGATGCGCGCGATGCGGGAACGCTGTGAGGGGAGCGCGCGACGGCCTGGTTCGAACCGCGACCTACCCTACACCACCCCACGTTGCCCGCAACAACACGCGCCCCTCCGCAATGCGCGCAGACAATGCTGGGCCAGAGAGGGCCAGGAGAGATGCAATGGGCAATGCTAACGATGGCTGCGTGTATAGGCCACTCCCACGGCGAAGGCCGACACAGAGACACCAGAATCCACGACGACCATGGGCTTGAAGTTCCTTGAGAGCTTAAAGCAGGCAAAGGACAAGACGTGAGTGCCTGGTCTCAGCATGCGCTAGCCGCGCGCCCCGGCTGCCAGAGACCCAAAGATGCTGTTACTGACCAGCACCAGTGGCCGTCCCATCTCAGTGCACTTCCTCTCCCTCCCTGACAAGGTATGCTCCTAGACGCGCTCCCCGCGACAGCCCCGCTAACCAGCCGCGCCCAGAACGAGCTCCCCGAATACTACGACGTGATCAAGCTGCCCATTGCGATTGATACTATCGAGGTACGCACCTGCCATTGCATGTCCCACGTCACTGCGCTCCTACGCTCGCCTATGAGGTGCACTTTGGCCCTCGAGCACACCGAAACACAGGACGCAGGATGAAGCCTAACAGCCGCACAGGACAGACTCAACAGCGGTGGATACACCAGCCTTGCGCAGGTCGAGAGCGATTGCAAGCGCCTCGTGAACAACGCCAAATCATACAATGACAGGAAGTCTGCCATATACGAAGATGCCGAGCGTCTGCGCAAGACAGCCTCCAACTGGATGGTCAAGCACAACCCAGCATACCGAAAAGAAGGCTACCAAGCCGTAGCTACGCCCATCCCAGGCGAGGAGCCCATTCCATACGGCAAGCCGATCCCGCGCGTCCATAATGGGACTCCGAAGGCGACCCCTTCCACCCCAGATTCTTCTTCTACAGATAGACCGCGACGAGCAGCAGCAGTCGCGGCCACGCAAGCGGTTACCCCAGCGCCGTCTAAGCTGCGACAGTCGGCTTCCGCTGCACCTGAAGAGGGGGATAGCACAGACTTCAATGACAAGAGCTTCCAGCAAGCACAGGAGCAGATCGTCAATGGTCTGATTAATTACGTGGAACCAGTCAGCGGACTGCAGATCTTCCAACCTTTTGTTAACCTGCCCAGCCGGGCCTTGAAGGATTACTATCAGCTGATCAAGGACCCGGTCTCGTTATCGGGGGTGCAGAAGAAGGTCCGCGGTGTCATCGGCCGCAACGCGCCCACTGGGCACACTGAATTGAAGAGCTGGGATGCGTTCGAGCAGATGACGAGCTTGATCTGGAAGAATGCCCGTGACTACAACGAGGACGGCAGCGACCTGTACAATTTATCCCTCGAGCTAGAGGAGATGTTCAACCAGCGACTTGCAGCAGCCAAGTCAAAAGTGGAAGAGCCGCCACAGCCAAAACTCAAGCTCAACATGTCCACTGCAGCACCATCTCCGGCACCACAGCCAAAGCAAGCACTGAAGCTGAAGCTGCGGCAAAGCCCTGTATCAGATCCAAATACTCCAGCTGCACGAAGCTCGGCCACACCTGGCGTCATAGTGGACAACGATGCACTGCTCAGGCAGCAAAGGCACGTTCTAGACAGCATGAACACTAAAAAGTCGTCAAGACCTCCTTCTGCTGGCCGAACGGGAACACCGACGAACCTAAGCAATCCATTCAGTGGACCGCGAGGCGCATCGGCGACATTGGCATCAGTACCAGCGGCGCAGACTAGGACAGCCGGATCGCCAGGCGTGAATGGCATCAAGAACGACGTGCAATCCCCAGCTCTGAATGCGATAAGGCCAGCAAGCAATGCCTCTGATGGCCAAAGCCAACGGCTGAGCATACCAGCGCACACGCCACATCCAGTCATGCCTCCACCACACGCAATGTCCCGTCCCACCAGCGGCAGTCCTCTTCCAAACGGGCCCGTCGGTCAACAGGCCGCCGGTTTCGCCACCCCCTACGCGCCTCCCGCTCCCTCATACTACGTCCCGCCCGTAATCCCGCACTTTGAAAACTTTCGCAAAGTGCCACTGAAGAGTGAGTGCCCGCCTCCATTTCTCAGCCATGTGTAGTGCTAACACCCAGCAGGCGCCAACGAAGCCCTCATCCCCAAAATCACACTGAACACGCACCCCGCGCTCAACCTCCCCAAACCCTGGACCGTGCAGATCCCCGCGCACAAATCCAAGACACAGCACTCCGTCACCATCCCGATTCCTACTTCACACTCGTACCTCCAGATCACGCCGCATGTCCCCATCGCGCACACCGCACGGCTCTACCGCCTCTTCGTCATGGTAAACGGAAACAAGACGTTCGAGGTGAACCGCATCCCCGTCACGGCGGGCATCAACGGGTCGGCATCGTCGCCGCAGCCTGGCATCGAGGCGGGCAAGAAGAAAGGCGAGCCGGTGTACGAGGCGAAGCTTGTGGCGGGGGTGAATCGCGTGGAGGTGGAGATTGTGGCGGAGAAGGATAGATCAAAGGGTGAAAAAGAGAGTGGGGTGCCGAGGGAGATGGTGGAGAGTGAGAGGTGTACTATCTTCTTGCATCTTTCCCGGTCTTTGTAGTGTGGGGACGAAAACGGGGATGAGAGGGGTGGCGAGGGTTTTAGTGGGGATATGAGACCGAAGGAAAAGGTGCAGAGTGGGGGGTTGTCGGATGTGGACTGAGACTAGACCTGACTTTTCTTTTCTACAGGAAGGAGGAATGGGATGGATGGGTGGAACGGGCATACCAATGGTTTGGTTTTTCATGGCGTTCATCGAGAAGTGGAAGGTCAACATTGGCCTTTGGAAGGAGAGCATTGCTTTTTTTACTTTTGCTACTCATGGATAAGCATTTGATTCGATAGGATAGCAGCGAACTTGTTGCTAGGGGAGTACAGTAGGAAAGAAAGAATGAAGTAGCTTTTAAAGAATTCGATGATGGACAGTGTAATAATAGCATCTGCAAAGGAACATTTTCCAGGGAAATGAACAACTGTGAGAGATGTAAGCAGGATGGGACGCATGCTGGTGCTGAGGTGGCTGGGGAAAATTGCGGGGAGTGCAGCATAAGGGCAGGCATGGTGTAGGTGGGAGGATTTATGGATAGAGTACCTATGGTAGGAAGGGGGATGGGTGAGGAGCGGATGAGGAGACGAGACAAATTTAGAACGTGTTGGCGACCTGAGGTCTAGTTGCTGGTATAGCGTGCAATGATGTTATTCTGCTTTACTTGCTATTTTCTCTCCGAGGCTTGTGATGAGGTTAGCTACTTACTTTTTCTATCCTACTTCTCTCGCTAACATCTCAGGGAAGAGGCTAAACCTAAAGGGGAGTCCCCAGACAGATATTACCGTGTGCTCAGGTTGACCTAGTGGAGATAGTGACCGATCGCAGACATTAGGGTGTTACAAGACACGGAATTGATGAAGGGATTAGTGCATCTTCCTCAAGAATATTTAAACGTTGGATCCGAGTGGATCGGAAACACGTCCAGAGCACTCATGGCCGCTCTTACCTGATCAGGGAGATACACACCGAGCAGGAAGGTGGCATGCTGGCCCTGCACGCAAGTATGGAACTCTTTCCGCACATCCGAAGCGCTCTTTCCTCCACGAGCAACAAGCGATAGACTGACGTAGGGCCTCCAGCCGGACGGCTGCACTCTTCTTCCACTCATGTCTTACACATTCTTGGACACATTTCTACACTTTCGTGAGCTGTTGGCACGCGCAGACTACACTACACTTACGGGCTCCCGCTTGCGATAGCCGGTTCGAACTTCACTCGTGGACGTCATGGCGACCAATTCTGATACCCGTGTACCTTTGCAAGTTCCCTGGACATTGTTCGAAAAGAGTCTCAACCTGCCTCCATGCCTGGGCATCCTGTGCGAATGCGCAGACCTTCCCACCCATCAAGGTTATCCGACCATCCACTTCACCACACCGTTCCCGATGGAATGCAACGGCTGTTTCAGTCGCATACATGGATTCATCCTAATCCGGGCCCTAGCGCAACGTCCCGCTGGGACTCAAGGCGTCCTTGAGGAGAAGCTGCCCGCACTCGAAATTCTCCGGAGGACTCACATTTTACTACAGTGCGTCACATGTCACCAGTTCATCACCGTCCGCTTCGAACCAGCATACAAAGATTACCTCTTGGAGAGCGGCGCAACAAGATTGCCTGAGACCATGTGGCATGATATGGAGGCGGGAAATGGAGCTGGGCCGAATGACCAAAATCACGATCCAAGGAAAAGATTCAGTTCGGATGTTGTTGAGCGGCACAGCAGGCTCAATCGAAGATTGGATTGGCAGAGGCAGTTCAAACGTACGTTGAAATGGATATTGAAGGAAGAGCGAAAGAAGCAAGAAGATCAGCTGGGCGAGCTTGATCAATTGTTCCGGGATGCGCAACAGAGCCGCGGGGAGGAGGTGACTGGCTTGCCGCAGGTATCGGAGATGGCGGTATTTCTTGGAGCACCCCCTAACTGGCACGATGGACTCGTGAGGACTGAGGCGGACGATATCCTAGATGGTCTGGAGCGAGAGGATCTGGAGCGAGAGAGCCTGACGCGAGAGGATCTGAATCCTATGGTAGTGGGGACAGGTCAGCAAACGGAATCTGGAACAGGATCGAAGAGGGAGAGAGAAGATGAGTCGCCGGATTCTTCCCGCAAGATGCGGAGGAGCGATTCTGTCTAGTATTATCCTGAGACTATGGCTTTCTTATTCTGGAGTTCGTATGACAGGGTAGTGGTCTCTGGTTAGCTTCAGGGGCGTTGGAGTATTTTTCACCAAGCTGCATCCTTGACTGGTTGATGCAACAGAATTGCATATTATGCTAACCTTCTTCGTCACTTTTCCAACCCATCTGCATACCTTGATTACGTGCATCGAATTTTCGTAGTGTTCTGGATAGTGCACCGTACGCTCTAAACCCGGGCCACGATACCCTCAGTCAACATACCCTCAGTCAACATACCCCTCAGCCAACATACCCTCAGCCAACATACCCTCAGCCAACATCTCCGCTACCTCCCAATTTCCCATGACCCAATCTCATCCCAATGTTCCACATAATCTCTCTCGGAAAGACACACACTCTCCACATAAGACTCACCCACTCCTCACAGTCCTCAACTTGTCATCGTACCCACCATCTAACCTATCCCTCTTCTCTCGCTGCTCCTGCATTGCGTCCTAGCAACGCGAGTAAAAATGACACGAAGATGATAATCCACCATGTTTTCTTGCCAGCTGGCGATTGCTCATCCATCGAGCTATCCGTTGCTAAGCTATACACTTCCTCATCTAAATTAACTGTCAAGCGCCTCGCTTGCGGCCACGCTTCGGTGTCCCGGTGTATGAATAAGGAAACGCGGCGGTATTCGGTCTAGCTTAAGGGACGCAGACATGCGCAGAGTCGCTTGAGGCGTGTGTACTAGGGGTGCTTAGTCTGAACCCTTTAGGACCAGGAGAGTCGTGAGGCACGTTTCTATATTTCCCCAACGGGTGTGCTTCTTGCGAAGTGATGGCGTAGATCGTGCGTATACCCTCGCTGTCGTCTCGTACCTTTCGATGATCATGCAAATATCTACTGTCTTGTAGTGGAGTTAGGCATTGCTAGGATGGGCCCACTACCAGACTGGACGCGGTAAGACAGCGACAGTATCGGTCCACGTTGCAAGGTCGAATTCGGTCCTTGCCATTGCTACATACACACAGACACTATGTACGATACAGAGTGACCATAGGCACAAGAACACTTGCTAGGGAAATTAAACACTAAATAGATACAGATACAGCGTAACGTCACCATACGCAAAAACGAACAATGCAAAGCGTAGACACGTAACACAATTGAATTCCATCGGTCGACAGGCACCGCCGACAAAGGCTATGCTCGTTGGCAACGAGGCGCTTACAAGTTATCCGCGCAGCCAAAGTACTGCTCGACGTTGTACGCGCCAGGCGCCTTCCAGCTATCATCCTGATAGCTGAAGATGCACGCATGGTCGCCCACCTTCTCAATGATGCTCTGCATAGCCTTCTTCTGCTCGGCCTTACCGGGGATAGCAGCGTTGTTGGCGTCGCCGCCAGCAGGCCAGCCGATCTCAGAGATGAACTTGCCCTTTGCAGCGGCCTCGGGGCACACCTTTGCGGCCTGCTCGAGCTGCTCGTAGGCGAAGTCGCCGGCCTGGGAGGCAGATTTGCCGCCGTCGAAGAAGGGCTGGACCTGTGCGGCGAAGATGTCGATGACGTCGCAGAGGGCGCTGCCGTACTGCTCCCATGCGGCCACGGTCTCGGTCGTGGTGATGGGGGCGGTGAAGCCAGCGGCGAGCCACTTGGTCTTGACGGCGGAGACGTACGAGGCGAGGGAGGCAGCGTCTCCACCGTGGCCGGAGATGTACTCGTTTCCGACAATCAGCATGGAGACAGTGTCCTTGGGAGCGTTGTCAATGATGTCCTGGAGCTGCTCGTTGGCGCCCTGGGAGTTGGGGGCGGTAGCAGCGTCGAGGAAGATGCCGTAGATGACCTGCATGCCGTGCTCCTGGGTAGCGGGCACGACGTTCTCGAAGACACCGCAGTCGGTGCTGTAGACGCGGATGGCAACGTAGCCGAGATCAGCGATCTTGCCAACGTCGGTCTTGACTTCCATCTCGGACTTGCAGTCACCGCCCTTGGTGTAGGGGGTGTAGGTAATGGCCCACTTCTTGCCATTGGGCTTGTTCCAGGTACCAGAACCACCATACGAGGGAGTGCTGGGCTTGCTAGGCTTGGGCTTGGGAGCAGCCTTGGAAGAGGATGCTGGAGGAGCAGCGTAGTAGCTGGAAACGGCCTCCTTTGAGGAGGAAGGCTTAGCCGGAACGTAGGCGGCAGGAGAGGATGATGGTGCCACCGGGACGTAGGCGGAAGATGGCACTACTGGCTTCTCGGAGGACGAGGGCGAGGGCATTGGCACCGCAGGGACGTAGGCAGAGGACGGCACTACTGGCATCTCCGAGGTCGAGGGCACAGGAGCCGGAGTGTACGCAGCAGACGTAGAGTGCTCTTCCTCAGTGCAGGAAGTAGAGGTCTCCGGGACGGGAGAAGGAACAACGACAACGGAGGTCATGTTCGCGGGGCCGGACGGGGCTAACACAGGTTAGAATGACGCTGCTTCCTGAAACCTAATCCACATACCCGGGCTGGCGGTCACGTAAACGGTGGTGGTCACCGTCTGGCAAAGGCCTTCCTCAACTGCGTAGCCACCATCGCGACGGAGGTGGAAACCAGCATGAGCCTTGTGGGATGCTGCGACCGCAGATCCAACGAGTGCTGCAACAATTGCGCCTTTCATCTTGTCTTTGTTTACTTGAGATTTAGATTGCCGAGGCAGTGATTATTCGTAATAGGTGTTGAGTGAGTGACGATTATTAGTATATGAGAACGTAACGCAAAACGAGTGACTGTGGCACAAAGGCCGGGTGAGTGAGGGCGTGCGAGGCTGTCGACGTACAGAAACCTTGTGCGAAGGAGCGCAGAGAGGGCAGATGGGTTGCTTTTGAGAGCGCACGGCTACAGTAGCGCATGGCAGCGATTAGGGGTCCGTCGAGTCGTAAATTAGGCACATTACACGCATTGCCGCAAGTGGTCTAAGCTGTGCCTGCAGGGCGCCAAACTACTGCTCGAACGAGGTCAGGATGAGCATGTCGGGTGCATCGTGAAATGAGCAGTCCGGGGCAAGAAGACGAGGGTGCTCAATCCGGCCTAGGGGGCTCGTGAATGCGGTTAGGCGGAGCCATTGTCGTTAGCTCAGCTCCCCTGACAGGCCGGGCAGGGTGCACAACACCGCACAACAGCATCACAATTCGCAGAGCAAGCACTCGCCTGCAATCGGTAGGATTGGCCTGGTGATGGGGGCCTCATGGCGGGGCGAATTGGGAGCTTGGGGTCCTCGGCACTCAATCTCCCAGCCGAGATGCTCTGCTCATCTCGGCGCAATCATATTTCCAGGCCTCTAGTCAGGAAGGTCTTGAACGGGTCCTCGTGATGCTTGCTACGCGCCAGTAATGCGAGTGATTCGCAGGCTAATGAATGCAGGTACCGAGTCGTTGCGCTGCAGGTCGGGGACTTGATTGAGCTGCTGCAGGAACAGAACACAAGAACCGCGTCTGTGCTCAGGGGCATCCCGGTCAAGTGTTAGCGGTAGTGGGGATAATTGTTTATTGGCGGTGAGGTTCGCACGCCGGATCGTGCACCATATCGACAAGCCGTGACTCGTGAGCGACCTTCCCCAACGGCTCTATCGTTTCATCGCAAGGCGGGACAGAGTTACTGCTGCGCCACTCCTTTCCATCGTCGCCATGCTTCTGTGGCTTGGGTCCTTGTCTTGCCTGTCGCTCTCTGTTGGCACGTTGACACGCCGAGAGAAGTTGTGCTCCCGTCGTGAAGTCTAGCTGCCGATGCGGGTGCAACGGCAAAAGCGGAACTGTGCCGTGTTGGCGTGTTGAACTTTGAAATCCGCAGGGTGCGAGGATGGTGCAGGGTGAATGTCGTGATATTGCGAGAGAGGAAGGAGTCGTGCGAGTGTGAAGAAGGGAAGCTGGTTGCGAGAGCATCCGCGCACCGTTACGTCATCCGTACTGCAAGGGAAGTCGCGACGCAGTACGCACATCTCAGTACGACTAAGCAACTTCAATCGTCTTACAAAGACGACTCTCGTACTCCAGCTCTGCAGACCACGAAGTGTACACGACAAGTTCTGTGTATGAAACTCTATCATTGTAATGGTTGGAGATGCAAGTTGCTGGAGATACAAGTGAGTTCTATTTGACTTTCTAAATCATATCACCTCTCTATCTTTGCGAGCATCAAAGAGTGACTCCATTCAATCCACAATCCTCCAATCCCAAGCTTCAACCACGCTTGCCATCTAGAAAAAGCTGAACTGCTGGTCAACATGATACCTCCCCTGGCTGTTCGAGCATCCACTCCCAGCGTTGTTGAACGGGTTGGAGTGCGCGAAGGAGTTGAAGCTGCCATCTAGGTTCTCGAGGTGGAACGCGTTGTTGCCGCAGTCCCTCATGAAGTCTATCCTTTTCGTCAGCATGCCGCAAATATACTTCAAAATCGCCTTGTTCCTTCCCCTGCTGCGGCAGTCATCGTGGCGAGTCATGACGTCTCAAACTCAGGCCTTTTGCACCGGTTTGATCAAAAGCAAAAAGAGAAGAGGAATACAACGCACACTGGACACCATTCTGCGCCTGGAATTTTCCACCATTGAAATCGCACGGGTTGTCGCTGTCGTGACCTTGGAAGACGTAGGTACACGCGTTCTCGCCGTCGATCCAAATGGCGTTGTCTACATTTCCACTGTCGTAGCGAGCTTTGCCGTAGTTGATGGTGGCGAAGGAGGTGCCGGCCATGAGGGCTGCTAGAAGAGCGGAGGTAAAGTGCATGGTTGCTGTAGCAGAGTCAATGTTTGATTCCACAGACGGAAAGCCCCGGAGATGTACTTGAAGGTGATCTGGGCTGGATCGAAGCTGAAAGTGGAGGATGCGATTGAGTTGCTTGGTGTTGTTGTTTCGGTGGACTTGAGATGGGTTTATATACATCTCTTGGGGAGGATGCTAGGCGACATGAATGCTTGAAAGGGCGTGAAGCGTCAGCGTGTGCAATTTTGGGTTCTTTCGCGAGGTCACGACACTGTTGTCGTTGGATCACTTCGGCCTCGAGACCATGGTCTGTGGTGGTTACCGCCTTTCCAGTGTAGCATCATCAGCATCAGCATCTCCACGCCTACAATCAGCACGACGTCCACCTCCTAAAAAAAACCGGAAGAAAGACTCAAGACGAGTCCAATCAGGAAGGCACATCGTGGGAGCAGAGTCACCATGGAGCAGAAACGGAAGAGAAGTATGTCCCGTCGGATTCACTCAAGGTGAGCTTTGCATCACGTTGATCGCATTCGGAAACCACTCATTACTGAAATGGTATTAGTATGATCGTTCTTGCCTATGCAGCCTTGCGTGACATCTCTATGAATTGCCCGATGCGGTTCGCAGTCGATGCCCGATGTAGTTAGTGGTTTTGCAAGACCATCTCAGAACATCAAGTACCATCAGCCTCGCCAGTGCTGACGGCCACTCGTATGGGCATGATTTCCACGCTTACCGAGGAACGATGCTGCGTAAGCGCCAGGAAGCTTTTAATTCGCGAGTGTTGTGATATAATCACTAAACAGTCCAACATCGAAAAGTTTGCGTCGATAGTTCGGCCTTTCAAGTCTACTTACTGAGACTAGGCGTTTGTAGGATCTACCCACCGTGCAACTTTGTAAAGTTGAAGGTGACTATAGAAATTTGAAGGGATACTGAAGAAGGCGTTGTCTACTTTGAAGCCTTGCAAGATAAAAATTGCTACTATCGCAGACTTCGACTGTATAGTGCGTCGAGTTACTTCAGGCTGAATGAACGTTCACCTAACAGAGGTCTCGCAATTGTACCACCAGTAAGGCAAACAGCAGAAAAAATTCCATTCGCAACTATTGTGATGCACTAAACATAAGCTCGATTGTCACGGAAATACCTCGTGCATTGCTCTCCGCTTCCATAGCTTGACGTTCTATGTTCACTGAAGTTGTGCATTCAGAGACTTGACCCATCGCGTACTTCGTGCGGAGATGATCCCTCGAGCTTTTATTCTCATCGCGTTGTATAGACTTTTAAGTGCACCCAGGCTAGGCATTTACAAAACCAATTCATGATGTATATTCAGTGTCTCATAGGCATCAAGGGGTCAGCATCACTAAGCCAGAGCAGCATCTCCAGAACAGCGAACATCACCAAGGTAGAGCAAATTCAAGCCAGAGAAGATTCGCGACGGCCAATTTGTGTAGAAGAGATCAGAGAAGCATATCTAAGGCCGATCAGGTACCTCAACGAGGACAGAGTAGTGCTCCCCAATCGCAGTATCTCTGCAATGATTAGTCAAGTCATCAGCATGCCAATTCCATTACTCAAGAGCAGAGTAGGGGCATCATCATCGACGGCATACCGAGCAGCATGGTAATCAGCATAGTAATCAAGTCAGATGATAGCAGCGGCCATGTAGCCTCACGTTAACTCAAGCTAGGCTGGAGCAAAAGTATCGTCATTGCACTACATAAGAGTATCGAATCGTTAAGCTAGACTGGAGTAGTACCACCAACCCAGAGCAGGTCACTACCTCATAAAGATTAGAGCAGCACCGCCAAATCAGCTTACTTAACTTGAATGAGATCAGAGTTCAAAAGAGCTCATCCCTCAGCCCATACGGTTCCTTTATCTAAGCTGTTGACAATACAAGCTACATGTACAAGTAAACTATCTTACAAGAGGGCCATTCTTGTAAAGGAAACCAGGCCATCCATACAAGCATGTCATCCCAGCATCTGCTCTCAGAATGCACTGCATCACAAACGGCCGCTCAAGGAGAGGTTCGCATCTGTCTGCTATAGCTGGGTCGGACCCACTTCACTACCCAACAAACCCATAAACCAAAGGCAGAGCAAACGGATCCCGTGAAGAAAATCGAATTCTGGGCCGGGATACCGGTATTCTGCAAAAGTCAAATTTCCTGGAATATCTAAACCCTCACGCAACCCGATCAAGCATCCAGTCATAAAGCAGTACTACTATACTGCTCTACCGTGTCTGTTCTTCGCCAGCCAGCCCTCAGTCACCGCAACATACACCGAGTCAACCCAGCCACTACTATCATCAAACCCCAGCGACAAGCACGCAAAAAACGATGAGGCTCTCTATCGCCCTGACTGCTGCGTTCTCCGCAATTGCCGTTGTCGCATCGCCCACGAAGCGCGACAGATACGTCAGCCTCGACGAGATGTCTCAGTACGACTGCGTTATAAGTCCTCCACATACCTTACCCGTCTTCACACTAACGCCATTCATAGAAATCCTGCGTAACTGCATACATGGACATCGAGTCCTACACGCAGCACGAATACTGCGAAAGCAAAGCTCCTGGTATTCGGCACACAAATAAGAAGAAGGTCATACCGTGTATGGCAGAGACGTGTTCACCTGGTGATCGAGAGGCTATTAAGTACGAGAGTCGCGTGTGGTTTTGTGGCTTTTGTGGGTGGTTGCCTAGTGATGCGGGGGTTGAGTGCTAGGTGGGAAGGGGAAGGGGAGGAGATTGAGGTGGGAAGGGTGCTAAGTTGTGAGGGAGGGTTTGGTAGATTGTGTTGGCCTAGGCTTAGATTCGCAGAATCGAATGGGGGAAATCGAGGTAGATGGGTGGACCAGAACGAGATGAGTGTCACTTTGGCATTCTCGTGTCCATACACACGCTTTACTCTAGCTATCATAGGTGTCCACGTATTCCTCCACTGGGGGTGGCGGTGGTTTGATAGGCTTCTTTTTTCCCATTTTCTTCTTTTTATACGCGGGAGTCCCAAAAAATGGGCCCCAGCCATCGTGGTCTCGTGGCTGTTCCGGAACTAGAGGTTCTTCCGGCTCCGAGACCGGCTTTACTTCAACAGGGCCAGGATATTGGACAGACCTGACACCGTTGACCAAAGACAGACTCTTGGTCGATTCTTCCAAATTTGCAGTTGTGAGCTTGTGAGGGACAGAGCTTGCTTCGAGGGAGGTCTCCTCACCCTGATTGTCTATAATTGTTCCAGTCTGATCTGTCTCGACCATCAGCGAAGGATTAGGGTACCTGGGCTGGTGACGACTCACCCTGGAACGTAGCTGGTGAAATCCCTTGGACACTCTTGAGTTCCCTCAGACCATTTTCCAGCACTTGGAGCTTCTCGCTGCATCGGGCTCGTTCCGCCGCGGACTCTTCATCTTCGGCGGCTAGGGTCGAGATCGTCTCCTCAGTAAGGTTGAACACATCTTCTGGGCAGAACAAGTTCGGGAGTTTCTCTATGAAACAAACCTCAACGGCCAGCACACTGAAGTCATCGATGACTTTCTTCAAGGCGACCTATTCTATGTAAGGTAATGTTTCAAGTGGGATGCAAGGGGTGAGGGATTACCTTGTAATATGCTTCCATGAAGTCTGTGGCCGTGGAGCTTGCATAGTTGTTCATGTCTGCTTCAGTCTTTGTAACAAGAAACTGGATCAAGTTGTTGACGTCGATGTTCATGAGCTGGGTTCCTTGAGATGTATAGTCATTGCCAAAGAATTTCTCAAGTGACTTCTTGATTTCGCGAGCGCGACGTTTATCTTGTGCTTTCTGAACGTTCTCGGTCAAGTAGTGATTGTACGTGATAGGATGACCTGTATCGTGGGGCTTGAGGAGCTCGTTGACTTTTCCACGTAGCTCTTTGGTCATTACTTCCAGCCGGGGATAGATGAAGTGTTTGAGAAGTGCATCAAGCGTGGAGAGATTGGAGAAGTGCGATAGGACCGAGCGTACAACGAAGTGGACCGCCTGCACAACCTTGTCCACAGTGTCATTAACCAGCTTGCTCCAAGGTTCACGCTGTTCATGAAAGAGCTGTCCAATGATAAGTGGGTCAAATGTTCCAGGTAGCTCGCGTCCCCTGCTTCGCTTCAAAAGGTTCTTGACCTTCGCTACGTAGGCTTGGCGGGTGATCTGACGAGGATGATTCGCTAGGTCCTCATCCACGATAGCGTATGCGTGCCCTTCCTTGCGCATCGCCTCCGCGAAGTCCGTCAATGTGTTCTGGAGAATCGCCCTCAGACGCCTTCGGTAACCGACCTCATTGGAGGCGTCTCCAAAGAAAGGATCGGAGTAGAGACCATCGGCAGCAGCTTTGACGAGTTTGCTGAAGGATTGACTCACATGGAGGAGATATCGCTGTTGCTCTTGCCGAGTAGTGCGGGACGCACCGAGTATCTCCAGCCTATGATTGCAGTCTTGTATGCCATCTTGTATCTGAGCCAGAACATCTGGAAGTTGAACAAGGATCTGGTCCTTGAGGATCTTGCTGAGTCTGGGCTTCAGACAGTGCACACCTACTTGTGTTGGATGAAGGGACGTCCATATACCAGAAGCGAAGAATTGTTCCTCTGCGAGGTTGCGTTCGTGTAGCGTGAAATGACTTGTGGCATATTCCCTATTGCGCAAGACATGCCATCCCAGTCGGAACTTGACATCCTTGTTCTGCGCGAGTTCGACGAAGAAGCGTTCGCTGTCGGAGCCCTTGTCTAAAGTGTCAGGCTTAGTGATCAACCCCAGGGTTCGAAGACCGTTCGGATCGATCTCACGCGAGTATTTGGTGATGGCTTGGTTGTTGAAATCATTTTTTGCGGATACAACGGCAATGATGATGCTTCGTGGACTTCTCATGTACTTGAGGACGAGAGACTTCACCGTGTCACTGTCCGCATCAGACTGTGCACGACTACCAGCTTGGAATAAACCCGGCAGATCAACAAGGGTTAGATGCGGTAGTTCCGGACTAGAAAGCTCCAGGCGAAGGATGTCTGAGCTGAAGACTTTGGTGCTGTCATCAATACCCATCGCCACTTTTGCAGACTCGATGATTTTGTCGAGCTGCAGAGCTTCTGCTGAGACCGCTATCTCATGCTTGAACTCTAACAGCTTGGTTTTCTCATCTTGTGAACGCTCCTCATTGGTTCCTGGGACGATGCGTATCTTGATGGGCGATTTTGGGCCGCGTCGGAGTATCAACTCAGTTGCAAACCTGGTACAAAGATTGTCCTTGCTGGGAAACGTCACTCCCGAGATCGCCTCGAGGACGGAGCTCTTTCCGGATGACTGTTCGCCGCATACGATGATCTCGGGAAGATCGATGTACCTGCTAATACCTTGGGAGCGAAGGTTGTCGACGATATCAAGAATGTTCCGCGTGTCGTTAGACTGGAGGATGGTACTAGCACCATTCGTACCGTTGACGAGAGTCGTATTGCTGTCACCTTCACCGTTGACGAGGTCGTCTTTAACCATGTCTACCAATCGAAACCGATCTCTTATATTGCTTCTGTCGAATGGTGAACTGTTAGCTCATCGGCCCAAAATTCAAGGGCGGACTTCACATACAAAGGTTCTTAAGGGCACAATCAGCCGGTAGGCGATGAGAAGATAAAGGGAAGAAGGTGCGAGGCTGAATATCTGCGCGCTGGATTGTTTGTGTTGTTACACAGGCCCACTTTGCCCGGACTCAACCCCGCGGTGACGAATGGCAAGCTGTTCCATTGCGCAGGGTGCTCCTTATCAGCAGCAGTGAGAAGTTACTGTAGCTGCAGAACAATTTCAAAACAAGCAGAATAACATTGGGTACGTCTCTGAGTCGTGAGTGCTGCATCGCTAGAGCTTTTCCATGTCTTGGGGCGTTCACTCACAGTCTCACGCAGAGTACCAGATCCAAAGTTTGGGCTCAAACCAGCGAGGTTGAATACCCTGTAGCTGCATGTAACCCCTCATTTGCAAGGCCAATAGCCAACAACGTGGTGAAGCCGCGGCGACGTGTCAAAAGAGTTGTGGTGAAAAAAAGATGAGCGCTGTTAAGAGTCGCAACTTGAACGGGTGTAAGAGAAGGAGGATAGTCTGGGAGCTAAGGCCCGGCTGTACTTGCGTTTACCTACAAGAGCTGTATGAGCTCATCGGTCAGACGTTAACTGCTTGATGCGACACTGAACCAGAAACGAATTAAGATTGCGCAAGATTAGAACCTGCCTCATGTTATACAGAAAGATCCGCTACCTTCTAATATTCAAGATACCTCCGGAAATGACGATGTGTGATCACGTGTTGTCGGCGAAACATAACCCTTCTCTTAACGCCGTTCCATGCAACCAACTTCGCAATATGCGTACAAATGCGTGACTCTTGCGACCCAAAGCCTGAAATCCACACTCTTACTGTTTCGGCTCTTCCACGACTAATGCAATCAAAGCGGCTATATCATCTGGCTTTCCACCGTGCCACGCCTCGCCTGGGAAATGTTTCTGCACCTCCTTCGCGAAGGGTCCATCTCGTCGCTGATTCAAGCCCGTCTCTTTTGCTTCTTTCGCAATGGCGGTGGCTAACCTCGCTTGCAATGAAGTGGGTCCTGCTTTTCCATCTTTACCAGCCTGCACCAAGCTGCGCAGCTCGCTTCCAACTTCCATGACACCGTCATTCTCCACCCACGCCCCAATATCCACCATGTTGCGGCTCACTATGCCAAGGACATCCTGGGGGCTAAGATTATCCCAGACCCCATCCGTGGCGAACACCAGCACGTCTCCGTGGCGCACACGGTGGTTCGTTACACTCGCCACCTTCGGAAGGTCTGACAACGTGCTAGGCCCGCCAAACACAGCCATCTGTACGAGCATGCGCTGTGGAGTCTTGGAAAGCTGATACGGCGTGTTGAAGCCGTGCGTCTGAGGTTCCGTAAAATGTCGTACGGCATTCAAGCCTAAGTGCATGAAGCCAGAATCTCCAAGATTGGCCACTTCCACATGGCCGTCCGGCTCTGCGACAGCCAGACATGCGGTGCTCCCACCACCGACAATGCTTTCGTCGTCTATGACGTGCTCGTAGCCAACCTGGAGCAGACTCTGCGGGTGCAGGGTGGAAGAGGTATTGGACTTGGGTGCCCACATGCGCGCTGCGCACGCCATGTACTCGCACAGGCCGTGGGAGAAATCGGCGGGGTCGATGCCGGACTCGACCCAGCCGCCCACCCCGTCTGCTACACCAAATGTAGTGCTCTTTGTGGTTCCGACTTGGCTGAAGAAGAAGGCATCCTGGCCACTCTTTGCGCGCGTGCGCTTTGCTTTTGCGCTCTTGCACTTCCTGAGGTCTGTCACCTCGCTCTTGCTGGGGTCATAGATCTCGTTCGTGTATATATTCCTGGCGGCGTTGAATTTGTCTTGTTTGGCGGAGTACGATGAGGCAACGTGGTATGTGAATTGCGGCGTGCTCTGCCAGTTATGCGACGAGGAGTGAAACGACCGCAAGCCAATCTCGGCAGGCGAGGAGTCGCGGTTCAATGGACATGTTTGCGGTGCATAGAGCGAGGATGCGCGAGACGTATGCGATGAATAGTTTCGTTGGGCGTGGACCGATGCTAGTAGTGACGAAGTCGAGATGCAAAAGATAACGAAACGCGCTGAGGCGGCTTGACGCGAGGCGCGCAATGAAAGGCCCGCAGCGCCAGTTATGGCAGATGACATGGCCGCAGCCCAGGCCTAGAAATGGGCTGTCAGTATGCGATTGCAGTGCAAGTAGGATGGGCCGGTAGGGGCGGGCATCGTAATGTACCTTTGCGGAGAGTGAAAGGGACTACTTTTTCGCAGGGGGGTGAGCATTGGCGTCATGCGGCTAGCTACGGTACCGTAACCGTTGCGTGGGTAGACTTACAATTGCAATGAAGATGTCCAGCATTGTTTGCGCAACTGCTGACCGCACACGATGAGATTGCTGGACGGGGCAGCGTGGCCTTACAACTCACGTCAGATTAGCTATCTGGCCCTTCTCGCTTTCTGAACCTTGCAGGTACATATCGCACATCGCATGTTTCACGCAGCCCTATCGGGAAAACACCGGCCCGCTAGGAACTTTTGGCAAGTGCATTGCAGCTCTAACCCCACGACGTGACATCCACACTCAACTCTCCACTCGCCGGAGAGCTCAGTCAAGATGAACGTGCACCCGTCGCGGCAGGCTTATGTGGAGGAGGACGCGGAGGTAAGCAGTACATCCTTTCATACAAATACATCGCATGCGCCAGGCGGCAGGCGGCAGTCGCAGTCGCGAGAGCTTCCCCTTCATATCAAATGCGAATGGCAAGGCTAAAGCTGACAGATGGCGGATGATACAGCATGTACCCATGGAGGGTATTGATCTGGCCAATGTGCCTCTCGATCGCAACTATTTCATGCCATCGGACACACCTGGAGGCGGGAACGAGCGAGCATCCGACATACTGGGCCAATTTGAGCGCAAGAAGCGAGCGCAGCAGATTCTAGTTCCTACGGCCGATCGCGACATTAAGTTGAAACTCCGCTCACTGGGTGAGCCCATCACTCTTTTCGGTGAAGGGTCTTCAGAGCGACGCGACCGATTACGAGCCATCTTGTTCGAGCAACAAGAAGCTGGAGGTGAAGATGCGGATATTCAAATGCAGGAGGCGGATGAAGCGCCGGGCGAAGGCGACGAGGAATTCTACACACAAGGCACTGCGCTGCTTCTAGATGTACGGAGAGACATGGCCAAGTACTCTCTGCCGCGGGCAAAGGAACGAGTTGCTTTCCAGCGACGCGAGTCAACTATACCGCTCAAAACCCATATCGATTTCCGCAACAAGATCAAGGATCGACTGAAGGGCTTCGAGCTGTATGGGTCGCAGACGTCGGACCGACCTGTCAGTATTGTGCGCTTCTCGCCCAATGGTCAGTACGTCGCGTATGGAAACTGGGGAGGGCAGGTTCGGCTGCTCGAGGTTCCTAGTCTGGAGCAGAAGAAGGCGTACCGAGGTGGTCATACCGAGCGAGCTACAGGAATCGACTGGGTTCCAGGTGCCACCTTGCCCGGCTCGACCGTTTCCTCGTCAAGCGCCAACTTCGCGTCAGGTGGAGCAGGCGGCAAGGTGCAACTCTGGTCACTAGATGACGACAAGCCACTACGATCTCTGGAAGGCCACGCGGACCGGGTGTGTCGGGTGGCATTTCACCCATCGGGACGCTATCTTGCATCGGCCTCCGACGACACGACATGGCGTCTCTGGGACGTGAACACCGGCCAGGAAGTAATTATCCAGGAGGGTCACTCCAAGGAAGTCTACACCGTCAGCTTCAACCAAGACGGGTCACTGGTGGCCAGCGGTGGTTTGGACAGTATCGGTCGAGTGTGGGATGTGCGAAGTGGGCGCGTTATCTTCTTGATGGAAAGTCATATCAAGCCCATCTACGGTCTCGACTGGAGCACGGACGGTCATCGACTCCTATCTGGTTCTGGAGACGGATTTATGAGATGTTGGGATGTGCGAGCTATGCGAGAGACGAATGCTATCGCCGCGAACACCGGCGGCGTTACCGATTTGAGATGGTATAAAGGTACTGACGGTCCTTTAGACGGTGTGCCGCTGCAAGGAAATGGCGACGGAGAGTTGGTCCCGAAGAAGGCTTCAACTTTTGTCATTTCCTCTGGATTTGATAAGAACATTCAAGTCTTCTCTGCGGACGACTGGGCGCATTGTAAGACACTGCAAGGTCATTCGCAGGCAGTGTTCAGCACCGACGTTACCAGCAATGCCGACTGGATCGTCAGTGGAGGCAAGGACCGCACAGTGAAATTATGGGCGAGGGACGACAACGAAGGAATATGAGTATATACCCCAAAAAGTTCTTCAACACACTACAGAAGCTGAGAGACAAATGACACGTCGACTGTCTCCATGCAGACATTGAGGGAGGAAAGGAAGTCGTTTCACGGCCTCTATGAGGGCACAAGAGCTAGTCCTGTCTGCGATCTCGTCACAGGAAAGTCCACACCAGCAAAGGGCACAACTTGCGGAGCTTCGCCTCATGGAAAATAGGCGCCCGCTTCTTTCTGCATCGATACTATACCCGTATCTGGATCTTCACACTACAATCTTACAATTGTCTTCGCAGCACATCCCTCACGTCCCTCTTTCATGTCTCTTTCCTATTCATCACTAACCACCATGCAACTGCCGGACATGTGCCAGAGCATACCGCCTCGGTACTGGGAGGATCGCAGAGGTCCGTCAGTTGCTAGTCGCCGGCATTGTCTTCCATGGTTATCAATGTCTAGATTTCAACCGGAAGATCTTATTACAAACGTCTTCGCAGGTCATCCTTTACGTCTCGTCGATCCGCTTCTAGCGCCCCTGATATCGGAGATAGGCAGCCGGCATGAGACAACGTGCCAGAGCATACCGCCTCGAGAGCTGTAGGATCACAATCGTCCGTCCACTGCCATGCGGCTACGTGCGCGCGGGCAGGTAACGGCTTCCAAAAGGGGGCCGGCATGCCATGAGGTTACCCCACCACCTGGTCGCACGAGACCATGTACGCTGCTACCCTTCCGTCGGCCCCGTAGTAGACGCAAGTCGTCTAATGCATACAGTTGTTTCAAACACACCGCAAGGGACATGGTGTCTAACAGACCATTCTCTATTACAATTCTTCACATGCTAGAACAATTGACCTTACCTGAACATACCATAGACAGTTGACGATCGCTCACCGCACAATGGATCAGGCGAAGCTCTGTCGGATGTTGACTCGTTGCTTGGACCATCAACAACAGTCCAAGCTCTAGCGTCCGGTGGAAGAATCAATTGGATCGCTCACCGCATATCCGTTCTGAAACCTGGGATCCACCAGCTTGTGAAAATAGAAAGCAGGAGCCGGCAAGCTACGGACGGGCGCTTACCGTCATTGCTCCAAGGTTAGGCCGGGGACAAATTCCTGAGCAGTGTTGAGAGTGTGGAGGTGACTCACATCTTGAAGAAAAACTACGTGTACAGGTCTGCCAAGCCAAGAAATCTTCCCTACAATTCCATCCAACAGCATGACAGCTCGTTCAAGCAGCATTAGTGGCCGAGTCCGTATGCAACCACGCGAGCTTGCAGCAAGTGGAAGCGCGGTGCAGAAGTGCGCTGCGAAAGGGTAGGGCCACTAAGCGGTCCATTCACACTACAGCCTCACATTTGTGGCAGCCACACTTGTAGCGCTGAAAATGGAAACTTTGTAACTTCTCGCCTCGCACGTTGGGCCTCAATGCTCTCCGGCGCATGAAGACTGGATTATTGCTTTCGGGTCGGTGAGGCGCTCGGTCAATGTCGCAATTGTCTCGGTTCTGTTTACCAAGAAGCCATTGAACGGATTGTGTGGACTGAGGCATCCTCAGCTTTAGCCTCCGACGATGATCCTGGCATAACATCGTCCGTACGCGTACGCGCGCAGAGAGGATCAACAAGCAACGGGCGATCTGATCCAGAGCAAGCAGCCCTTCGCACGCGGGCTCTAACAGCGGCTGTGCATTTCCACCGTCCTGGCACCGCCTCTTGATCTCCAAGAGCAACACTGGCGTCGTAGCCGAAGCTCGAGTGACCGCATCTCTGGCGTAACGCGTTGGTAGGGATGGATTGTCTTAGTCGCCCTACTATCCGTTACACCATTGCGGATAGCGGCTACAAACAGGAAAAGCAGAATCAATAGGCGGGGAGAAAGATCATTGGCGAGCGAAACGCGGCCCTCTGCTTGTCAGTTTTCTGACTACAATTTGACGGCTGTCAGGCGGAGCCTGGGGCAAACCCGTCGCATTTGCGTAGTTCCGGAAATACATCGAAGGGAATTAGGGGACCAGGTAGCGATGTGAGATTCAAGTTGCAATACCGTCTGGCTGGGACGTGAGTTCCGGATAGACTACAGTTGTGGGACAGAACGATTACACAGTGGCTGCAGTGTTTGCGTCGGATCGCCTCCAGGCAGGCCTGCACCAGCCGCATGGAGATGGCGGTGCTTGGTACCTTACACCAGGCTCTCCTCACGAAAATGAAAAAGAGTACAGAAGGGGTGAGGGGAGCAAAAGCAGGCTTCCCTGCGCATCGGCGAGTAGCGGTGAGATGACTCGTGCTCGCGGAAGTTGGCAGATGACACCATGGAAAGCGAGGAGAGAGGGAGCACCTAGCGAGCCACACAGACTGGCTCGGGCGAAAGTGGGAAGTTGGAATAGAGTCGGCTGACGTACGAAGACGAATCCATGATGGCGATGCCGCAGGAGGCTGCAAATGGTGTTGAGGCTGCGGGAGCATGCGGCCCGGCAGCGCCCTCCTCCCTCAGCAGACCTGGGGAGCGTCTCCTGATGGACACAACAGCACGCTTCACGATGGCAGACTCTCCACCACGTTTACGGCGCCATCCGCGGAACGCAGCTCGCGAGCCTGGCTTCAGAGTTTTCCGCGAGCGAGGACGCCTGGGCGGGCACAGACGAATCAGGCCGGCGGGACGTCGCAAGAAGGGCCGGCCCGCGCAGAGCCAGACCAGAAGCGTGCTATCGATACATGGAATGGTACTGGCGGCGGGCGCGCGGGTGTCGTACCAGACTACTCAGTGTTTACTACTGCAGCGTACGGTAGTGAATGGATAGCGCGTGAAGTGAAGGCGATGTCTGTCCGGCCGCACACGATGGTGACAGCGGCTTGCCATCAGGGCGACAAACGGCACACAATGGCGCTGACGGGCGGCGCTCGTTCATGGTGCGATTGAGCACGCGTCGGGGCAGACGGGCAGGCAAACAGGCTGGCGGACAGGTGAAGCGATGGCTGGCTGCATGGGGCCTCTCTTCGCAGCGCTCTGGCCGCGCTCCGCCGCTGCGAGCAGCGTACAGCCAGTCAATCCTTGCGAAGGTGCTTCCGTGATGCAGGCGTACCCGACCTGGCCGGGGCGCCGAATGGCAGGACGCGCTGGTGTTTCGCTGCATCCCACGGAAGTGAAGGCCCCTACACGCCCAGCGCTGCTAAAGGCACCCCCCGGCCGCCTAAACGCGCCGAAGCACACACCCCACCACACCCGCCTGGATCACTTATCAGCAGGCCCAGCCCGCGCCGGCTAGCTGCTCTCGCTCCCCACCACAGACTCACCACCATCGCCCTGCACCGCTGCCCACGCCCGGCAGTGCGAGCAGACAACGAGCACTCGCTTTTATCATCAATTAACACGACGAGCACACGCAGCGCAATCGCCGCTTTTTGGCCGCTGTCCACCGCCTGGAGCTCCCGCTTGCCCGAATAGGCTGCCCACACCGCCAGTCCCGCACCCACACCGGTACTTTGCTACAAGAGCCGCTTAGTCCGCCATGGACTTCTCCCAATTCCAACCACATGGACTTCCACCGCCCCTCCAGCACACTCAGCTCCGTCGACCGGAAGCCCAGCGTCTTCTTCGACGACGGCACCATCGACGGCCAGATCCTCGACACCCCCGTCCTCATGTCGCCCACCACCAGCACCCAGGGCATCTTCTCGCCCGATACCTCCATCTGGGAGGACTTCTCGCACCAGGGCCAGTTCATCGACCGGACCGCAACGAGCTCAGTCGTCAACACCAACGCGAACAACCCCTTCTTCACCGAGCAGAGCAACAACCCCTTCGCCCGTCTGCCCCCCAACCAGGCCGCCAGCTATGGCCAGCAGACCTCATGGCCCGTCCAAGAGCACTCCGGATCGCAGACGCCGACTGCCTCCAAGCCACTGAACCCCTTCGCCCCCTCAGACTTTGGTGCCGCTCCCCCGCCCTTCGTTGCGGACCCTCCCCAGCAGATGACCTTCCACGGACTGCCAGTGCAGAGCAACGTAAGGCCCAGCTCCGTCTTCCCACAGGCAGGCCCCGAGCAACCGCTGTCACCGCACACCAACTCGGAGTGGATGGCTTTCAACCAGCAAGAGATGGACGCCCGCCCAGGGCCCAAGCGTATGAGAGCCAGCTCCCCGGCCCGGTCCTTCACCCCTCAGCGTGGCGGTGGCATCAGGAAGAAGAACGCTCGCTTCGACATCCCCTCGGAACGGAATCTATTCAACATCGACCGACTCATCCAGGACTGCACCGACGAGCAAGAGCTGAAGGAGCTCAAGCAACAGAAACGACTCCTCCGGAACAGGCAGGCCGCGTACGTACCCCCTTTGGTTTTTGCGTCTGGACATCTGGTCTTGGATACCATTTGGTCACCGTTCTCCATTATGTCATCACCTGTATTCATCAGCTAACATCATCATAGTCTTGACTCCCGGCAACGAAAAAAAGAAGCACACTGAAGAGCTCGAGGAAGAGAAGAAGACCTGGTCTGATAAGATCTGCGGCCTACAGGACGACTTCAACAACCTCAGGGTCGAGTATGACCGTCTTCTTTCCGAGAAGGAGAACTGGCACCGCGAGCAGATGGAGATGCATCAGATCGTCAACCAGCTCCACTTCGACAAGGAAGAACTCGTCCGCACTCACACCCTTGAGACTGGCGAGCTTCGCAAGAAGGTCTCCGTCCTCACCGAGAGGCTTGAGTGTGCCACGACCAACACTGCCTCCATGGCGCCTAGCTCTGCCTTTACCGACTTCACTTCGGACAT
Organism: Didymosphaeria variabile; assembly: GCF_027946475.1. Classification (NCBI taxonomy): domain Eukaryota; kingdom Fungi; phylum Ascomycota; class Dothideomycetes; order Pleosporales; family Didymosphaeriaceae; genus Didymosphaeria; species Didymosphaeria variabile. The sequence continues at coordinate 2,099,611 of NW_026611628.1, read as the reverse complement.
GGACAACCTCAACATGAGCAACAGCGAATGGGACAACTACATCTTCGTCAATGACTTCGATGAGCAGACCCCTGGTCAGCAACCCCAGGAGCAGCCCCTTGCTATTGTGCCGCGCGGCAAGGACGAGGAGAAGCCGGTCGCATCCGGCCTCCTGCTTATGCTGCTCCTCTGCGGCGCTTTCGTCGCAAGCAAATCCTCCGGCTCTGCTGCACCGCCCATTCCTCGTATGCCTGATGAGGTCCGTGCCGCTTCCACCCAGGTTCTTGACAGCATCTTCAAGGACGCTGGTGTTGCACCTACTGTTACCGAGCAGGGTGTTGTCGCCAACCGCGTCTCCATGGTAGAGCCTGGCCCATCCGGCATGGCTTGGGCTAAGTCTGGTGCTGACATCGATGCCCTTACCGGATCTGCTCTCGACCAGCTGCACACTCAGCTCACGACAACCAGTAAAGAGCAGGAACACGAACAGCTTTTCTCCATCACACCGGCCCAGTACAACAGCATGACTTCTATGGACTTCACTCGCACCCGATACAGCATCGCAAGCGACGACTTCAGCGACCCACTCTCGCCGGGTTCGCAGCCGTCTCACCGCCGCAACCTTGCCGCCACTCTCGCTGCCATGCGTGAGCAGAGCAAGAGCGACGGCGCCGCCGACATCTACACGCGGAGCTTGCTCTGGGACAAGATCTCACCCGAAGTCGTTGTGGAGTTTAAGCGCATGGTCGAAGAATCTGCCGCCGCCTCCCGCCCCGGCACATCCGACGGCCACCCCTCCAAGCTTGACAACATCGGCTGAACAACCAAACTAACTACCTTCCCTATGTTAATTCCTTACGACTTGCATCATCTGCTTTCAGCATAGCGTCTTGGCTTCTTCCGGCCCTCCATCCATCGCCTGGAGGGCCCCGTAGGGCAAACAAATCAAATCTGCATCATGGGCCGGGGACCTGTTTTCGCGTCGACCGCTCGCCCTTCACTGGGCTTCGCATTCGTCATCCGCGTTTTCCTTTGCGCCAGCTACCTTTTGGCTCGCTGCTTCTGAACACTTTGGACGGCAACGTCGACTCTTTTACGCATTCCTGTCTGCCTTTCCAGCATGCACCTGGGCGGATTCTGAACCGCGGGAATCTCAACAGATCTCCGCTTTATATTTACCTTCATCGTTAGCGCTGCGTCATAGGACCGCAAGCGACATTTTTTGCGCCTCTATTATTTCATTATCCTTTTGGTTTTTGTGTTTGAGAGCATAGCAAGCGAGCAAGCGAATTTGGCACATTTGGGACTGTTTCTGTTTTCCACCTCTCTACTTTTGTTTTTCATCTATTCCCTTGTCACATCTGAATTTGTCACGTCATGCAGAGCGTAGCGAGCGTGTTATTGCCACGAAATGACTGCTACGAAGAAGACCATGTATGCTACGACATCTAGCCATCTTGTATATGAGGCACGATTCGCACTGAAGATAACTTGTTTACTGTTTTGAGCGCCGGTACTTAGGTAGTTGCAATTTAGGAGGGGGCTTGGAAAGTAGTAGTAGTATCTATTGGATTTGGTTTGCTGTGCCCTTGGCTGGTTGGCCTGGGTATCACACGCAAGAGACGAGTTTTACGCTTCACGATGCACACAAATGCTTAACGACTATGATGGATTGGCGAGGATGAGATACCACGAGCGTTTGCTTGAGCTGTTTTTGGAAAGCATGTCCTGTCTATTCATTCAATCTATCTATCAATCAATCAATCAATCAGCGTTTCCACCTGCCATTCTATCCATCCATTCACCCCCTTCCCCTCGCCACGCAACGCACCTCCTCCGTGAACGAAGGATTCTAGACTCCGCCTCCAAGCATGATCCCACGCTTGACGCGTCCCTCGCATCCCATCGCGCTGCGTTGCTCAAGCGACGACGATACGCGCCGCCTCCGTCCTCCAGGAAGCGCTGCCGTCCCCGGCGCGCTCACCGAGCCCATACAATGCCCGTCCTCGGACAGAATCCACACAAGCCTTGCACCCGTTGGAGAGTCAATGTACACCAAGACTCCACTCGTCCCTTGTACATCCAACGGCTACTCGACCCAGCGTCACAGCGGAGTGGGTCTAGTTAATCCCTCGCCCGTGAAGAGCGTCTGCAAGAAGGTCTGTGTTGAAGCGGAGTGCATAAGCATGCAGACCTGCACCTATTGCTCGCCAAACCAGCAGACGTCTAAATGCGCGACTCCCGCGGTCGCAGCGGATCCACTCAGTAACCTTTGTGCTGCAGAACGTGGGGTGAGAGGGTGAGGGGATCCTTGATGGATGGCATCGTGCGAGCTCGTCAGCAATACATGTCTGTCTCTTTCGAGACGCATTTCCATTACGGGCTGGCAGGCAACATTGGCCCTTCGTTCCTGAGTCCAGACCTGATCTCCTCCCCCGTTGCCATTCATCACCGTTGATCAATCAGCCAGACGTACGAGTCTGCCGTCATGGCACGTACCCACGCGCTTCTTCCACGCTACCTCCTACATAGAGATCACCTCGTCCTGCATACGTCCCAGTTCTCTGAAACAAGATCACCGGTGCTAGAAAATCACACTGGCTTTTAGTCTTTATTGGTATTTTCTACGCTGCCGATAGGTCGGGCGGTGGAAAATCACCGCAGTAGTTAGGCTACGGAGGAAAGAAGGGGGGAGGAAGGATGCCAGTCGACCCTGACCGTCTATCTCATCTGCTCTCCTGACCCACCATCGCTTCTGCGAAAGGTGCATCATCTGGGACTCCAGCTTGAGGGAAAGTTTGCACGCACTGCTTACTGCCGCGGACGTGCCTCGGAGGGAGAAAACGGTGCTGCTGGATATGTACAGGGTCACGGATTCAGGAAGGAGAGTCGCACGGCAGAGGAGACAGCTCAGCTCAGCACAGCACAGCACGGCAACAGCACATCGCGGTCGAATCTCCCCTTCCCACTCCCCACGCTGGAAGACGAGGCATTAGATCGTTGTGGTACGACACAGCTGCCGTGCGACTTTCCCTCTTGGATACCCTGTACATCACGGAATGCGAGGCGTACTTCCCCGCACGGAGAGACTGGTGGATGAATACGAAGCAGATGGGCTGACATCCCCCACACAGCACGTCGGACCGGGCGTGAGACTGAGGGCTGAGTGCCGACGTGTAAGCCAGTACCGTGTAAGCCACGGAGCAAGACAGATGATGCGATAGGAGGTAGTAGACGACTCGGCATACGAGCACGAGTCGGAGAAAGGCATGTCTCAGCCACGCTGGCACGGCAGAGGGTAATCTGATCGATAGATAGACCGATGGTCCAGACAGATGAGCGAAACCTTCTACCAACCAACAATTTTGGACGGCCGAGCGTGAGCCGCAAGCAACGAGCAGCATTCCCGGTCCGCCACTGACCTGAACATCTGACTGACGCCCCGGAACAATACCTGTGATCGCATCGGGAAGACCGATCGAACGTCGCTTATTTCGGATTGTACTTGTCCTTCCATATCCTGTTGCACCGTTAGCACGTGCCTTTCACACCCTCACTGAGCATCCCTCTTTCTCCTCGGTCCAAAGTAGGTAGTCTAGTAGCATCGTGTGCGTCCCGCGCCGCACACCACCTTCCCACCCGCCCCTCCATCGCATCAACACCACGCCGTCCGTCAATAGACCAGCCAGCACGCACGCACACCAGCCATATTGCGCCGCCAGCGACAGCACGCCACGTGTATGCGCTCAACACGAGCGCGCGGGCCCGACGGAGCGGGTGTGCGCCAGACGGATAGTGTGACAGGGCAAGCGTGGTGGGGTGTGACTTCGGTGCTGCGGTCAGGACCGTACCGGCTAAGCGAAGGATGCATCCAGGTGCTGTACTTTCAACGCGTGGCAGCCAATCGATGATGCTTGGCGCATGCTCGCCGTAACGCTATGTATTGCCCAGCTGCCGTCCCTCATTCGGCGATGACGAGCTCAATCGTAGTCATCGTGGGCAGGTGTTGGTGTTGAAGCGATAGCGGGATGATGAAGGCGGCGGTGCTCCGTTGTAACGTGCGCAGATTACGCCTAAGTGAGATCGCCTTGGATCTCGATGGGCTCCCCGATCGCGATGCTTTCATTCAACGGGATAGAAAACGAGGGCTGCTTACCACGTGTTGCCTATTGTCTTACTTCCCTTTGACTCTGCGAGGCGGAGGAACTGTGCCGCTTTGAACTGTGGGCGTTAGCAATAGCCGGCTTTCCTGATGCGTATGCTGCCCGACAAATGAGGCTGAACGATTCAAGAATAGATGGCGATGTGTCTTGGGATCCTCCGCGTGATGGTGGGATCGTTTATTGATGTTGACCGTTCGGACATTTTGCAGGTGGCCTTGGCGCAGACCGGTCAAAGTCGTTGTAGACGGAGAACAGCGACGAGGTATGTACAGATTTCATGGACCAGACATGGACCGAGGAAATGCCGGGGCAGCAGTCGAACCGACATGCCGTTATGAGCAAGTCGATAGCACTCTGAGTGCTCTCGGCCCGTTCATGCATCGTGGCGATGTCGGGAGGTTTTCCGGCACGCTCGGTATTAGCCATCGGTTTGCAGGCTAATTTGCTTGAACTGCATTCGGGCGCTGAGGTTCCCCAACAGACTGAGGAGAGAGAAGTGTTGAGGGGCGGAGGCTTGAGCGTGAGGTTGAGGAGCGGGAGGTGACTCTTTGATACGGTGACGAGGACGTCCGAATATGGGGGAGGGAATGAATGATTTTCCCATACACCGACAATGACGCCCCCGTCAAGACACGCAGTAGGCAAGCTGGCAATGGCAACGTCGGAAGACTTGTCGAGAAAAGGACGGAGACACGCGATAGAAAGAAAAGCTCTGAACGTACCTTATCCTTCTTCGTCCCAAAGCCTTCCACATAGCACCAGGCCACCTCATTCATAGCATCCGTATCCCCCAAATTCGCAGCCGTCTCATAATACTGCTTCGCAGCCACCGGATCCTTCTTCGTGCCCCATGCATACCGAAAGCAATTGCCCAGCTCAAACATCGCAATGACCAACTCCCCCTTCGCAGCACCGCCCTTTTTCATGCCTGCCTGCAGCGCCAGTCTTTCTACTTCCGCGCTGTTCGACGCCGCAACGGAGAGGTAGCGCACGGCTTGCGACATGTCTGGCTCGCAGCCCCAACCATGGCGCAACGCAAGGCCGTAGAGGACCTGAGAAAGTGCGTTATTCGCGCCGTTTGGGTCGGCAAGTTTGCCGAAGATCTTCGTGCTGGCCGCGAAGTCGCCGGCCTCGTGCAGCCGGATCGCCTCCTGGATGTCCGCATCATCTGGGGCGGCGCTCACGCTGTGACTTCCACTTCTACTCCTCCCACCTTGCTGTTGTGCCGGCGCCAGAGGATCGCTAACTTCGATGGTGGGCGTGTTTGCCCCGCTCTTCAGCACCGTGTTGCCTGATATCAGCACCGTGGCGCGCTTCTCCCAATTTGCTTCTTCTTCCTCGTTGCGCGCGACGCCGTCGCCTGTTACAGCTGGTAAATTCTCTGGCACGTTGACGCTGGAGGCGCTGCGCGTGCGGCCAAAGTGTAGCCTGTGTCCGCCCTTCTCGTTGTCCTGTCCGCCCCCCGATTCCGCTGCATTGCTGTGCCGCCTGAATCTGCCTTTGAAGCCTCGGTGTTCTGGAGCGGGGGAGAGGAAGGGTTGCGACGCGCGCGTAGGGTCGCCGGGGAAGGCGGGAGGCTCGATGGATTCGTGCGTTGTGGTTGTGGTGCGGTAGAATTGGAATTCTGGCACATCTGGGCTCAGCGTGGGCCCTTGCTCTGCGACGTTCCCCTCGTCTCTGACTTTGTCCTTCTTTTTCAGTAGGTCCTTGAGCGTCATTTTGAGCCTGGGATATGTGATTGCGGCCTCAGACGCGTCGATGCGGCGTGTATGCGGCTGGTTTCCGCAGGTAATGCTTCGTAGAGTAATGTGCTTTGCAACGCACTGCTTTGAGATATGTTACGGGATTCTAAGGAACGTCTTATATTTTCGTAAGGTGCCGGTGAGACTATCTACACGCATAGAGGGTGGCTGTAGGCGCTGCGGTGTCTTCGCAGGCAGCTTCGTTGTATGTGGTGCGGCTGTGCTTGGCTCTGCGAGCCGCCTCAGCCTCCAACATCAGCCCAGCGCTTGCGTTTGCATGATGGTTTCGATCAAACAAGCAAAAGCCGAACGACCCTGCTGACAAATTTATGCGTGTATCAAGCCTTCATTCATCACTTGAAGGCAAAGCGCAGAAATCTCGAAATATTTTGCATTGTATGTTCATTCAATGCGCGGCGCTCACTCAACGGTATTGGAGCTGCCTCGCAAAATCTCGGAGTATTTCCAAATTGCTGGATGCTCCCATATTCAAGATGCATTCCAAGCACCCAAAGCCATCATCGTACAAGAAAGAACCTTTAGCGCCAAACGCTGAAGCGGGTATCAAGAAATTGTGAGAACGCCTCAAGCCCGGTATGGAAGTCGCTGCTGATGCAACGACATCTAGTAGAAAGGTCCGCGAGAGATACTTACCTTAGTCGACCAGAAACGGCCAAACCGGTAGGAACTTGAATGCGACCAAGACATTAGGAAATAATCGAAGGAGAAGGACCGGAAACCTACATAGTCAGAAGGGACAAGCATATATACAAGGACGACGGCTTAGTCCTGTGATTCGAAAGCAACGTAGTCATGTTGCTGCGTGATAGCATGGTTTTGGATCTCGTCTGGAGAGCTCATAGCGTCTCTCATGATGTATTCCTCACCATCCACGGCGCTCTCCGGTGATCCAACGCCGGAAGAGCCAAGTGCAGCTGCCTTCATGCGAGAAGCGTGATGGACGTGCCTCAGCGGACATGACTCACCCGCGTCACAGGACCCGTTGTTAGCAAAACTTGGACATTCGTAGACGTGGAGACAGGGACAAGCTTCTCCTGCGCTGCAATAACCGAGCCGCCCAAAGGACCCGCAGACCGGTGCATTTCGGTCGATCTGGACATGGGCAAACATGCACGGTGAATTGGTGCATCGGTTCTCCAGGAAATAGACACAGTGCGGCGTGTTGTTGGGGGTCGTCTCGTGTGACAAAGAGCAGAGAGTGTCTTTGGTGCAAACATTTTGGTATAGAAATCGCTTGCAGAGAGCTAGCTTGCTGACGTCGTGGATGTCGGGGCACCGGAGCCGGGCGCATTTGCCTATTAAAGTGTCAGACAACAGATGATGGGAAGTATATCACTTTTGGAGCCCGATGAAAGATACCTGTGGATGTAAAGTTCGGGCACGGTGTGTTCGAACTCTTGGCTCGGTTGATCCGCTGTTCAGCTACGGTCAGTCTATTGTTCGTAGTGTTCAAAGAGATTTGGTTGATTTTTACAGTGCTGGACTCGTTCCAAGCCGCGGAGTCCTTGGCCCGATTCGATCGCGCGTGGCGAGACGTCGAGTAGGGCTCATGACCCGCGTATGCCCTCCTCTCTGCACGAGTGCGCGATCGTATGCGTTGAGGGCCAACAGCGTTGCCACCAGGAGATGTTTCGTTTTCATCGTTTGATTCTACATCGGGCGTATCGCTGAAGCAAGGGGTAGAAGCGCGGCGATAGCCGACAGCCGCACCATTGTTGTTGTTCGTCAGCTTGTAGTTGGGTGCACCTATCAGGCCTTGGTCGCGGAGATCTGCCAGCTTGTGACCCGTAACGTAGCCTACAAATCATGAGCCAGCTGCTCCGAAAATCCGTCTCTTACATACTTCTAAGTTCTGCCCGAGCCTTGAACCTGGCTTCCGGCGTGGCTAGAAGGGCAATCTCCTCCGCAGAATAAGGTGGCGGACCCGGTGGACGCGACATTTTGCGGTGGATTAAACTTGAACCTGTGCGATATGATAAGTATGTTAATCAAGTTGCGTACAACAAGAAAGAAAAGCGTAGACAGGGGCGAACGGAGGAGGCAGGGGAGCAGTATGTCTGCGCGACGGGGAGCAAGAGGAGAGCTGTCGCGCGGGGTTGACAAAGAATAACAGGGTCCACTGAGCTGGTGGCTCGTGCGCAGCGCGTCTCGCTGTCACATGATCGGTACTACTCCAGGGCTGGGCAGCTCGAAGTTCAATCCTAGTATACAGGATAAGCACACATCAACACTTTGTCAATCCATTGTAGTGAAGTCATTCTGAAATCAAATTCAGTTCCATTATCTATCTAGTGTCGTACACAAGACTTAGAAGCTTGCCGAGAGGATTCAATCCCTCCTCAGCTGTGACTATACGTTTCGGAATTTCGAACTCAACTTCGGGATCCTTCTTCAACTCTCTGTTCAGTTCCGTATCAAGGAGCGCAGTGTAAGAGTGGTCTAAGAAATCTTCAAGATTGTAGGACCGTTTCGTGAACTGCTCCGCGATAATCTTCGCTAGCGTCGCAACATTAGGGTGGTAGTGCGACTGTAGCGTCTCCAGTTCCCATACGCTACTCTCAATGGCATCTGTAAGAAGCGGGTCCTGCTCATCCATGTCGAATGGATCTTCCATGCCGTTTTCTTCCATTTCTTGCTTCAGAGCCGGGTCTCGTATCTCGCGATGCATCATGAAAGTACATGCAGGATGGCGCTTGAACATGTTGTATACCCATGGGATGACGACGACAATACCAGCCGGTGGTGCATACAACGCTAACCGGGAGAGCCGCTTGATAAAGCTTGCTACAAGCGTCGCTGGTAAATGTGTGGAGGACATGAATGTGTCTAGTAATCTGAAGAAGCGTGATCGGTGTTTTGAGTGCAGCAGGCCATCATCCAGTAACGAGTAGAGTTTCTGGTAGAAAGATGGGTAGTCGAGGTTCTTCTCGGACATGAGATAGTACAGTCCGGAAAGCGCCAGAAGAGATGTAGCGCCCCCAACATCGTATGAGTCTGTAAGGAAGTCCATGAGCATTTCGGGCTGCGCAAACCATGGTGCAATCTGGTGAGAGAAAACAGTCAAAACGGACTTTCGCTGCTCCTTTGTGATGCCTGATCGCAATGTTGCCAGCCAAGCTTCTTGTGCTTGCGATTTGTACGAGCTCAAAGAAGGCACCGGACTCTTGCCCTGGACCTCTGTGTAGAAATTCTGGACGTCGTCTTTCGATGCTGGGACGGCCTCAAGACTGAGAAGAAGTGACAAGCTGTTGCGGGCCACACGTTCCTTTTCTGAATCGGCGAGTTCGGATTGAAGTAGCGTTTTGATGGATCGAAAAGTAGAGTATCGGATGTCGTCGTAGGTGCCAAAAAACTTCTCCGCAAATTCGTCTCTCGAGCCATCTCCTTCAGGCAGTAAGAGAAGCGCCTCCACGGTCCTATGAAGGGGGCTATTCTTGATACTGAAGTCTTTCTGTGCTTTTGATTCTTCCTTGACCAGCCGTAAGAGCAGAGTCAACGCCACAGACTGCTTGGGTGGGTGCTCGCTGCTGAGGAAGTCGCGCAGCAGCACCTCTAAGTATTCCTGATATCTTTGCTTCAACCATGTAATGATCAAAGTCTCAGCCTCAGTCATCCTCTTGCTCTTGACCATGTCTCCGGTAGACAGGAGTCGTGTGAATACTCGACATAGTGCGACGGCTGCGAGAACGGATGCTTCGTCGTCGGGGTCTGAAGCTTTCGAAAGCTTCAAAAGGGTCGCAATATTGTTGTAGTGCTTTCGCGACTCTAAGATTTGCGATTCGAGGCGTAGAATCTCTTCCTGGGGGTCTTCGTCCTCGTCGCTGGAAGGCTTTGGGCGGGGTTTTGACTTGGTTGCGCGGCGCTCTGTTTCTCCCGATTTTCTCTTCCTCTTCACACCAGCTACGGCAGTGGATTTTATACCCGACATCGCAGCGGCAGGGCAATGGATCGTTGTGGGCGAATGTCGTGTTGCTGTTCGTCGTCGCACTTGCTGGTCGTGAACTTTTTCCCAAACGCCGGGCCGTGTTCGGCTAGTCGGCTTGGCGCGTTGATTCTGCACCGGCGAAGCTCTCAACTCCATCAACGACACCGCCCAAACCTCCCCACTCTCATCCACAGCAATGGCTTCTCGTCTGGCAAGGAGCGCGGTCGGTACGTACAAGCTCCCCGACGCGATTGCGGTGCCATTGACCTGCATACTCACCCGTAACAGGCGCCGCCCGTCTCCGCCCATCGCTCCCTCTCCGCACCCTCCCCAGCATCACGGCCCAGATCACCCCGGCCCGCTATCAGTCCAACCTGCCCGAGGACCCCAAGAAGAAGGCCCAGTCACTGCTCGATGCGATCCCCGTGCCCGGCAACAGCCCCATCACCAAGGCCGCCGTCCTCTCCGCCGCCGCCGGTGTGAGCACCTTCGCCATCAGCAACGAGCTCTACGTCGTCAACGAGGAGTCCATCGTCGCCCTATCGCTTCTGACCATCTTCTGGGCTGTCGCCAAGTACGCCGGCCCGGCCTGGTCCGACTATGCGCAGTCGCAGATTGACAAGATCTCCGGCATCTTGAACTCGGCCCGCGCCGACCACACCACGGCCGTCAAGCAGCGCATTGAGAGCGTACAGGACCTCGGCGGTGTCATTGACATCACCAAGAACCTCTTCGCTGTTTCCAAGGTACGACACAGGAGATGGAAATGAGATGGATAATCCGCTGGACCGATGGGGGCTGACTGCGTGTAGGAAACCGCCCAGCTTGAGGCTCAGGCCTACGAGCTCGAGCAGAAGACGGCCATCGCCCACGAGGCCAAGACCGTCCTTGACTCCTGGGTCCGCTACGAGGGCCAGGTCAAGGCGAGGCAGCAGCGCGAGCTTGCCGAGAGCATCATCGCCAAGATCGAGAAGGAGCTTGAGAACCCCAAGACCCTCAAGCAGATCCTCGACCAGAGCGTCGTCGATGTTGAGAGTGCGTCATGCCATGCTGCTTAGATGCTTCCCACTAACAGCTCACAGGAATCGTTTCGCAAAAGGCATAAGCTACCTAAAACGTCTCCTTTCTCATCGATTAGCATCATCCAATGTTACATAAATCTGTGCTATAGTCAACCGGGTCGGATAGAGTACCCAAAGTCAATTTCATTTGGTCGAAGCATCTTTGCGATCTATTCGTGTTGCATTCGCAAGCTTACGTAGCGGCACGTTGTCTCTCAGTTCATAAGTGAATCAACGCCGCAGATCTAAAATGCCCACTATTACCATGATAACTAAATGTCTGCAGCATGAAGGCCCATAGAAACAGCGCTATGGATACACAAAGCTCTACTCGCGCCGTATCTCAGAATCGCTCACTGTCACGTGGCAGGAAGAGTAGAAAGACAACTACAAGCATCATTCAGTGATCCCGGTGCATGTACTTTTGGATGCTGGAGCTCGCAGAGCTGACACCTAACATCCCGACTGATTGAAGTCGAGTATCGCAGGCTTTTATCAACCTCCGGCAGTTTTGAATTTTGAATGGCTAGAACGATCGAAAAGTTCACGCTTTATGCATTGGTCTCAAGATACACGTATAGTTATCATTGAGTGGAAAGATGGTGCTCATCACCACCACCGCTGCGATGGAAGAGTCGACATGGACGGGAATATCCGATCTTTGTGCATCGGCGGGAAAGTTCTTAAGGGAAGTACAGTCGATGACTTCCAATCCGGCTCCTACAATGATGGGCCACCAGTGGTATTTCCGGAAAAAAATGATACGATTTACGGGCTCTGTTGTGGATGTGTAAAACCATGACGCAGAGGAAGAGCCACGAGCGGAAGTTGCAGCAGTTTATGGTGTAATTACGCCAACATACATTGATTGCGCAAAACTTTTGCAAAGGGAGAGTGTGTGGTAAGTTAAGTCTGGACATGGACAAGTCGACTCCGAGATTTCGGACATGCACTTCTGGTGTGCACGTTTGTCGAAGTGCGGAGAGCATCGCCAGCACATACTGTTTGAGTACGTCTCTTTGATCTCCAACAGAACAGAACACATAAAATCTTGGACGGCGATTTTTAGTATCCGAGTGAGGGATGTTCACAGCTGGACTGTAATCGCCAGAAGTCCGCATTGACAAGTTTTAAAAGCGATGACGTCCGAAACCAGCACATGTCACTTTCTTCAATTGCGTTTAGTCACTACACGACACCGAGACATAAACTGCTGCTCTTTCCTCTTTCAAGACCCGAGGACCGATCCTCACAGTTCGAAATAATCGCTTGGAGAGCGGCTTGAACTTATCTAGAGAACAACCGCGTCCAACTTCCGCACATCAAAGTGTTTGTCGCGCTTTTTGGTATCCACACAAAGCAAGCCATAGCATTTTATGTTGCAGTCTTAGTACGAAGATGTTGCTTCGCCATGGTTCAGGGACGGGCGCACACACAAGCGCAACATGCCACATTATCTTCTGGAGTTTGTAGACAGCGGAGTTCTTCCCATATTTCCCACCCATTCGAGTATTGACTCCAACAGACCTAAATACATAGACAGCTGGCCATTGTGACTTGAGTGTGTTGAATGCGGTTTTTCTTTCTTTCTGAAAATGCGAGCGCACGCGGACACCGGCGCAGCATGGTACAGAGGTTGGAGTAATTTCAGACAGCGGAAGGCCCACATGAATGACACTTTTCCGAGGCGTGGCGTTTCTGCGACCCGAAAGAGCAAGAAAGCCTTGTTGCTCAGAAGCGGAAGCACACACCCACTCAACATATGAGGTCGTCTTCTGAATCTGTAGACAACGAATGGGCCCACATGCCAGAAGCTGTTCCTTCTTGTGAAGTCTTCCGAAAGACATCGGATGTGGCTGCAGCGATTTCAAATCTACTCGGAAACTGCAGGGGCGTGTGTGGAGAGAAGGCAGGCCTGAGACTGGTCTTTGTATGGCGCCCTGTGGCTCCGTCCATCGTAGTCCATCGTAGTTGGTTGTTTTGAGTTGAAGCTCCCAGACACAATGTGAGACTTGCTACATCTTTGGTGCAGTACGGCAAGGTCCCCGACAAGGCGAAGGCCCGTTGGTGTTATAGATGCTTTTATTGAAGAAATACAAAACATAGAGATCCCACCAACATGTTCATATCCGCCGTGTGGTCTTTTCCTCTCGCAACATGGCTCAATCTTGGTCGTAGTCGTCGAGCGGATTGTCCTCCCATGTGTAGACGAATGCAGACTTTGAGATCTACAAGATCTTTAGACCCCTCGAGTAGTGAACATAAAAGCTAAGATAGTCAAGTACTGTCTAGGTAAGTTAAAAGTTCACCTTGCGTGGCTCCTCTCCGTGCACTTCTGGACTTTGGGACGGTAGAGGGACCACATGACATGTCACTGTTTTGGTCGTCCACGCATTGCAGTGATTGTCCTCGTTTTCGATTGTAAGCAAAGACGACAGACGAGAGGGAAACATGTCTCTAGAGTGACATCAAGCCTGTCACGGACGTTCGATTTCGACACGAAAAGCAGCCAACATGAAGTTTCTTGTACTCGTTTTCGAGATCTCTGCCCATGAGATGTGATTCAATTCGCTTTTAGTCTCCGAAGCGGAGACATAGTGAGACCGGAAAACGAATTTTCTTTCATGACCGTGGACAAGCCTGCAAGTTCACCAGAGACCGCCTCATTTCTCTGTAACCACACCCTACTAAATATGCACAGGCAGCATCTTTGGAAGAGGAGCCGGTCCATTCGAAGTGTTTTGAGTTACCCTAGCGTAGCCGTATATATTGTATCAAGATCACGCCTCCGTGAATCTTATTGGGTTTCTATAACACGACCAGCCAGAATCATGGCTTTCCGATCAGATATCTGGACTTCCGAACATATTGGGTGGTGGTGTGATTTTGAGTGCTCTGGAGCAAAGTACATGAAAGTGTAGTACGATGTCTTGGTCGAGGCTATTTACAGGCTTTATGGTCCTCAGGCTGTAGCTATCCTCCATTCCCTGATGTTCTGACGATTTTGAATACCCAGGGCAGGACCCAAGTAGGGTTGTGAATGCTTCTGAGCCCCACATGCCGAGGTTCTGGGATCTTTTGGTGCTTCAGAAGAAGGGATGTGATACTGTCGTAAAACCATCTTGAGCAAAGATAAGGAGATTCAAGTCACCTTCTTATCCATGCTTTTATGGTTGAAAAGCTTGGGGTTTCCAGCGCAGGCGCCATGGTACAATTGTTGTCTTGTTTGAGACTCCGCATAAAGGTGTTCAAACTCTATGTTTTGTGTCGAGAGTAGAGCGCATAACAGAGGGCGACCACGCAGATGTGGATATTTTGAATGTACGTCATCGCGCAGGACACAGAATCTGGCTGCGATGTGCTTCAGTCCTCCGCATAAAAATGACCGGTGATGTCCTAGAATCTCGGAGCGAAGGACATTGTCTGTCTTTGAGTCGGTTTTAGTCAGGTGCGAGTGCTTCCAATCTCCTGCTCTTCTCATGATTAATCAAGCTCATGATCTGAAGTCCACATACGCGGCCACTATGAAATGGTGGAGCTAATCTCTGGGGCCCCTTGCACATGTGTGTTTCGACATACATCTTTGGTCTTTGGCGCACAAGACATACTCCGCAGCGGTGATAGTTTTGTTCAAGCTTAGGAGAACGTTCTGGAAGGTGCAGGCCGTGCCAAAGGAAACGTAGGCTTTAAATAGACTCTCAGAAATCCTCCATCTCGATATCAAGCTAAGGGCCCACGGGTAGGTCCAGGTGCGAAGCAGGTCACATGACTCCAAGTTCAGATGTACCCCTCCGCCCATGATATTCCGTTCTAGAGATTTTGCTTCCCTACTCAATGAAAAAGGTTCTTTCTCGTTCACGTCCCAAAACCTCCCCATCCATCATTCCATGACAATAGGCCTCGCCCAAGAAGGTATGCCTGTCTTCTTCGCCCCGTGCTCTCAAAACGTACGGAAGCCTAGCACCACAGAAGACAACCACCGAGTCACCTGCAACTGCTGGATCAGGACACATACCGAGATATCCTCGGCGAGTGATATATAGCCGCTTCCCGTCCATACCACTCATGCTATTACGGTATCTCCCAGATGGAGACCGGCGTATCTCCTCAGCAGTCAACTGCCGCTCTCCTGCCACTATTATTTCGGAGATCTTCACACATTCGTGATATGCATCTTCAACGAGTGGCTTCCTGGCACGAATGTAGTCAACCTCAGGATCCCAGTACAGATCTCCGATCGGCACTCGCCATGTCGCTTCGGCTCGTCGGAGTGGGTTCTCGTAGATAAGTTCGTCCTTGGTGGCAGACTTACTGCAGAACTCTTGAAGTGTTTTGAAAAGGTGGAGGTATGATGCGTGATCGTCCGAAGCATGCCACACATTCCCCACTTCCTCGATTGAATCAATCAAGTACCCCCGGATACTAAGAACATCTTGAACCATTTTCGGCAACATAGAGACCTGAGTGCTGCCAGATGCACCCAACAGGTGCTCCTCTGCAGATTCAAAGATGGTGTAATATGACGGCGCAAGATTTGGCCGCCAGTCCGGAACCCAAGTTGGTAGTCCTTCAATATCTTTCTCCTTCGGGAACTGGGAGAAGCTAAGGATCTCAATGCGTCCCTGTCGGATCATTGCTCGAGCCACATGCGTGAAGATTGAAGCGACATTCAAGGTCGTATAGTCGGGCCTTATCCCCAGCTGCTCGGCATCAACAGCCAGAGCGAGTAGCCCATATATACGATCCCGATTTTGCGTTGCTCTCGTATCGCTTTCAACAAAGAGCTTTCTAAGCAAGTGGAAAAGCTCTTCTCCCTCCCCTTTGCTGTTTGCGTACCTTTGACGGCGCTTTCGAGTACTCAGTAGCGGCCCCAAACGGTGTGACTGTGCTTGCAAAGCGAGCTGGGCAAAGCTAATTCCTGGATTCGACCTCATAGATTGCTTCAACGCTGCCGCAAATATGTTGCTCGCTTGTCTGACAAAATCCACAGGAACGATCTTGTGTCCGCAGACGAGGACCGTGTCCGGGCACAAGCTGACCTCCTGCACAATCCAGACACGATGGAACCAGGGTCTCTCATCCAGATCAACGATCGCCTGCATCAAGTCCTCGAATCGAGGCCGCGCTTCATCGACGAGCTGGTGATACGGTTCCGTCAAAGGATCGTCCACCGAACGGCTTTCCATGATCTCGAGTAGACGGTGAATTTTCTCCTTCGTAAAGTAGGATTCCAAGCCACCTGCAGTTTTCTCCGCCTTCTGCCCGATGTCCAGCCACAGGTCCATCAGTTCGTCTGATCTATCTGCGGCGGGACCAAGCCAGACGAGGGTTTGCTCAGCTTTGCGGTATATGTCGGACATTAGTAGCACCTGTTCTGATTTTTCGGCGCCATTGCTCTGATCGATACAGACTTGATCGACCCATAGATAGATGTCCTCCTGTTGACTGGCGATGTATTGAAGAGCAGTGTGAAGGGATGGGGTGATGTTGAGCTGGGTTCTGTTCAATTTGAGGAAACTTGTTTTCTCTGCGGTCCCCCAGGTGTACGAGAGAGCTTTGAATTTCAGTGGTGCTGCTATAGGTGTCGTCAAAAGCTCGCAAACAAGGCTGCCGTTTGAAGGCGACGTGGTACTCTTGGGAGTCGTTGTCGGTTCGGCTAAGCGGAGCTGAAGTAGGCGAATATGCGTCGTTGACGACGGCAGTGCACAAGACTTGTAGTCAAATTTGGACATCTTCTAAGACTTCAGCATGCAGATTCATGTGGATTGCATTGTGCAGCAGGTTCTGGTACACGGAGGATACTCGTATTTAGTCAGGCTCCCTTGCCTACTTCTGACCTAGGGCGGGTGGTGACACCTGGGCAAGCTGAACACGAGTTCTTTCGTATTCAGCTCTCGAACCGAGCCAGAATCCTGCAACTGCATGAGCATTCTTGTTCTTGGAACGCCTAACACAGGCCGCATAAAATCATCGAATATTCGTATATGGTCCACAT
The DNA here is from genome assembly GCF_027946475.1 of Didymosphaeria variabile. Taxonomy (NCBI): domain Eukaryota; kingdom Fungi; phylum Ascomycota; class Dothideomycetes; order Pleosporales; family Didymosphaeriaceae; genus Didymosphaeria; species Didymosphaeria variabile. Next base: position 2,082,725 of record NW_026611628.1, on the reverse strand, counting down.
TTGCCTTCACATTCAAGCTTGAGCTTTTCAGGATTCCCCACAAGCGCAGTATATGCCTCCTTCTTTGGAGAGGTCCACCCAAGTTGAAGGGAGTGTCTTCGAAATTCTGCGCAGCGCTTGTGCAAGCAAGGCAGCGCCGTGCTTGATAGGAATACTTGTCTACGTTTGCATACATAGGCTGACGAGACACCCACTGAACAGAACAATCACATCGAACTGATTTTCCGGGCTGGGAACCCTCCACACTTGAACTTGTCGAGATTGGCTTTCCAATAAGACATGACTGTTTGGCCAAATCCCTTTAGTCAAGCCAGGAAGCATCGTTTGTGTTGTGCGGAGTCTGCTAAGAGCACGTAGCACTGCATGTGTCGGTAGCATGGACTTGTCCACATCATCTTCAAGTACTACCTTTTGAACACCTAAGACACACGACATTGCTCTTTGTGCATACAATTTCCGTACCGCCTCATATGCAAGGTTATGCCGACATCCTTCTAGTCTCCAGAGCAAGAGGCATAAGGTTTTGCTTCGTGTATTTTAGTGAGGTAAACAATTAAAGAAATGTGCAGAGGCGGAGGAGCAGCTGAAGTGTACTCTTCTAAGGACCGTCTTCTCCCAATCCGGCGACGTACTTCGTTCTTTCGCTGGGCTTGTGTTCGTCTTTCGATCCTCCCCACGCAGGGTATTTACTTGAGAAGTGGGGTTCTGTTTGGGCACAAAGTGCCACGCGTTACCGTCGCACCGCACTCGTTGTATGATGTGATGAGTTTAAGCCGCACGGAGCGCTTCTTGGTGTTTGGTTCTTCCCCGCACCGGTTCATTATTTCGTCAGTAAGCACGGTCATCCACTCCTCGCTTCTATAGCAAATATATGACGGGACCTCTGCAAGTAGATCCTGAAACTCTTGCCGAAGGACCTCCCGAAGCACTTCCTACGCAAGGACTTCCTGGTATACTTGTGAAGTTCAGTGGCTTTCAAGGTTATAGCTCGAAGCACCAGTCTTATCCATCTAGAAAGACGCCTTATCACCAATTCGCATCTTCCGGACAGCTGGGGCACTCATGACGAATTGAAACGATTGTGAGTGTATATGCCTTTGAAAAGCGTTGCTTCAACGTGGGAAAGCTGAATCCATGCCACGTCTCAAATCGGAAACGAAGAGTTATTGGGTGCCCATACGAGGAGATGAAACAAATAGTTCAAGAGATCCCTATCTTCGAGAAGTTTGGAAGCTGACTCCAAGGTAGAGAGTATGGCGTATCAACGACCAAAACCGAATATCGACACATCCAACACTCTCAGTAGCGTGGAAGAGATGCTGGAACGGAGTTCAAGGAACATTGAGAGTTTGCCACCGGACTCCCTCTCTCTCCTACGAGTTCTCTCAATGCTCGATGGTGATTCCATACTTGATGAGATGTTGACAAAAGGCGCAGAGAAAGTTCGACTGGCAGATTATCCTTCGGATATGATACAGTACTATGACTCTGGAGAGGCACTCTTGAGATCCTCTCTTGTCACTTGGAATAATGAGTTGACTGGTCTTCATGTTCATCGCATAGTCCAGGACGCGGTATGCGGAAAGCTAGGTCTAGCTCTGTTCAAGGACGTCTTCAGCGCAGCAACAGTACTTCAAAGCGCTGTCTGGCCGTTTATTGACAACAGGAATCTGAATGAAGTTGAACGGCTACATAAAGTTCAGCTATATCAACCCCACGTCTCTCGCTTGCGGACGGTACTCAAAGAACGTGGAGTGGAAAAGGTCAAGCCCTCACTCACGATCGCATCAATCTTCAATGAGGCTAGTTGGTAAGTCATTCAACATGTTTAAAAATCGAAACTGAGAACCACAGGACATATCAGCTCCAAGAAACGGGCTATGGCCTAGTAACAGGCGACGATTATGCTGTTCTAGCCCAAAGAATTGCGGCCATCGAAGGAAACGATGAAGACGAGAACGACAGAAGCAAGATCTTGTCAGATAGCTACCGTTTCCAGGGCATCATAGGAAGCTATCTTGGCACTGAGAAGGGCGTTAGCTGCACGAAGAAGTGGATCGAGCTGCTCGTAGAACGCATTGCGAAACATCAACTCAAGGAAGACATTGATACCCTACCCATTGCTTACAATGAGTACGGTCGGGCTCTAATGCGTATTCCGAACGAGAAAAAGGCATTGCGCTCGTGGGAGGTTTCGAGCGATATCATCACAAAAAGGACTCCACCTGGAGAGTTACCCTTCCCATTCCCATGGTTCCATCGAGCACTCATCTATGCGTTTGGAGGGCAAGCCGATCTTGCAGACAGTCTGATCTCTCCCATTCTTGAGCAAAGAGAAAACAAGCTTGGCACAGATGACACTAAGACCTACGAGTACGTCGCAAAGGCAAATCGATTTCCGGAGAAAGCGCTGACCAGTTCAGAACGGGAATGATACTTACCTGCTTGGGGCACGTTCGGCGGGCTCAAGACAAGAAGAACGAATCGTATGACTACAATCAACGCGCCGAAAAGGTGGTTCCCAAAACTACCGGAGATCGATCTCTTGCATCGCTCACTGCGTACTACCGTCTCGCTTGCGATGAGTTCGACCGTGAACGATACAAAGAAGCACGGTAAGTATATCGGTCCACTGGCATGTATACTCTAACAATGATCAGTACCCTTCTAGAGAAGATAGTCTCCTTCATTGGTGAAGACAAGTGGTTCAAGCCAATCGCAGCTCGCGGATACTGGAAGCTAGGTCGTACGCTTTTGCGTGAAGGTGGTGATGATAACGAGGACGAGGCGCAGACGCAAATTGACAAAGCAATGAGCCTTCGACATGAGATTGCTCCAGGCGATGATCGTAAGGAGAGAGACTTGAATGACCGTGATTGGGATAATCTGGTGTTCTACTTGTTCAGATAAACCTAATTTGACGTGACACACCTCGGCCCGAAGCCAAGGGTGCAAACACTACCATACAGAAACCAGATCTCACCCGTTACAGAAGCATATCCGTGCGTTGTAACAACTCGAGGCGAACCCTTGAGCACTGAAACCAGTCACAAACGTTCGGGTAAAGGCAACAACGAGCGAGCCCGCACCCTCGTCCTGTGACTTGCCTGCGCCATGGAACGAACGCACCGCTCAAACAGCAGATACCAAAATCACAGACTCCAAGTTGCGAGCGTCCGCTATTATGGAGCCGAGGCTCAGGACGACCTCTCGCCCACATATGTCCTCGGCCCCACCCTTTCTTAACACCCCAGCCAGAACACATCGACCTGTCCTACTATCCCACTAACCTCCCGCAAACATGGTGTTCTTGCCATCAACTTTCAGACCCGGAGCAGGACACAGATAATCTTGATCGGGCTTTTAGTCCCCGGACATGTCTTTTTCGATTCTCCGTTTTGGTCTCCCAGGGCTCAGCACAAGCCATGTAGCAACGTTTTGGTGGCTTTAGTCAGACTTAGGAAAGCCTTTGAGATGCTGAGTGCAGGTTGTGTGCAGACACCCCGGACAGAACATAGTCCCATCCCGCCATCCCTTGAACCTCCCGCACACATCGTGTTCTTGCCATCGACTTGTAGACCCGGAGCGGGACACATGGTCATTCTTGAACGGGTTTTCAGTCCCCGAACATGAGCTTCCTCTCATACTTGTTTAGTCTCCCAGAACGCGGACCAAACCATATAGTGGTGCTTGGGAGGTTTTAGTCAAGCTTGGGAAAGCTTTGAGATGCAGAGTGCGGAGTGTGAGCAGAACTTGAGGATGAATTTATACATTCGCCCTGTAAGACGGCTTGTCATCTGGTTGGGAGACGGAGCATGCAGTTGTAGAGACGAAGTTCAGAAAGGCTTCGGTCTACATGACCCTTCTCAGTCAGTGTTTTTTGGAAATACCAGGAACAGAGACATGGCTGCGTTCTTGTCTGAATTTGGCTCTCTACATTGTTTCGTCCATCGAGGTATTGCAGACCCGGAGCAAGACACATAAGAGATTGTTGAACTGCTTTCTAGTCCCCGAACATAATCTCTTTGTTGATCAGTTTTGGTCTCCCAGAGCCCAGCACAAGACATGATCAGGGCTGCTCTATGTTTTTAGACGAGCTCGGAAACGTCTTCGAGATGCTGTGTAGATCGAGAGTAGAAGTTGAGGATGTAATTATATGCATTCCCCATGGGAAACAGCTGCTTGAAATTCGGCTCAGAGATGGACATTGAAATTGTACAGTATCCGGCAAGCGCTCGCTCTGGTACGCGTGAAGCTCAAACAGGTTTCTCGTCCACATGAGTCGTCTAGCGTCTCTTTTTTTTAACACTCCAGGAAAAGAGACATGGCACCGCTTTTGCTGGATTTCGGTTCTCCACACTTCTCCAGTCCAATTTCTAGGTCTTGCAAACCCAGAGCAGGAGACATGTTGAGCTTTGGGAATACCTGTTAGTCCCCCGCACATGCATTCGCCTCGCTGATGTTTTAGTCTCCCAAAGCCCAGGACATGGTGTCCTTGGCGGCTGATTTAGTCAAGACCCTAACCAACCTTCGGAGTTGTGTACAGTGCAGAGTAGCAGGTTGATGGGGTTTTTATACCTCTTGTGGCAGACTCGGGGTATTTGAGGTAGCAACGATGGTTTTTTGTGACGAAGGCTGAAGTTCGACGAGCACTCAGTAATCGAAGCGCTAGTCCACAGAGCACCCTCTCTCCCATATTCGCCATCGTAACGATCTTGAGACACGCAGCGCAGAAGCCACAGTCGGGTTGGGACGCCATTTGCGAGTCCCGCACACATGTCTCTTTTATCCAACATCTTTGGACACCCGGGACAGCATGGACTCTATGTCTTCATGGCCTCTTTTAGTCCTCCACCCTTGGTATTGGTTGACTTGCATTTTAGTCTCTCCAAGCCCAAGCCATATTGCGCCAAGTGACCTCTTTTTAGTCCCGCTCGTAGAGAACTTGAGGAGTTGTGTGCAGACTTCGACAGAACCTAGGAGGGTATTTATACGCCCACGAGCGAGGCTGAGTAATCGACCATGCTGGTTGGTGACACTGAGTAAGGCGGGATGTACTTCGACGAGCGTCGGTGTTGAAGAGATAATTTTCGAAACACGCTCTCCCACATGCTTAGTCGGGGTTTTCCGTTTATAGAAATCCGGCGCAGGGGATATAGGTCACAGTCTCATCTTTTAGTCCCCACATGATATCTTCCGCGAAGACTTTTTGAACGCACCCAAGCAGGACACAGTACTACTGTGCCCACGCTTTCTCCCCCACACATGGCTCAGGGTCTGTTTGCTTTTAGTCCCCGCACATGGATTCATCTTGAGGTTCTTTTTGAACACCCAGAGCAGGACACATCACTGCTTGGTCCCACACTTATAGTCCCGCACATTCCTCTCCCTATCTTGGGCTTTAGTCCCCCCAAGAACCGAGACATGGTCCTATCTCTTGGAACTTTTGATCAACCCCACGGAACACCTTTCAAATCTGTGCAGAGCCAGAGATCCTATCGAGGTGGTATCTATACATCCCCGGAATGCTAATTAGCGTTCGAGTGCAGGTCCACGGACGAATATGTGACTCAGGCGGTGCTCCGCATTCTCCATGACGTTAACATATGTCCCTTTCGAAGCACGCCGTCTTCCACATGTCATTGTCTTGATGATCATTTTGACACCCCAACACCGGAGACATCGTACTGGCCGATCAGAACTTTTAGTCCCCAGACATACGAAAAGCGGGCTAGCTTTAAGGATCCCACATGCTCCATACATTGGAATGGGCTGCCTTTCGAAAGCACGCCCTCATCCACATAGGCACGTCTGTTGCCGAGTTTAAACACCCCAGCGCCGGAGACATCGCCTTGGCGTACCAGGATTTTCTTCCGCGGACATATGAAAAGCCGTCTAGCTTTGAGTGTTCCGCATCCTCCATGAAGTGGATTGAGTGTGGATTTTTGAAAGCACGCCGTCGTCCACATGATGGGGTAAGGAATCTGATTTTTAACACCCCAGCGCCGGAGACATGCCTGGAACGATGAACGCTTTCAGTCCTCCAGCCATATAAAGACCGGGGTGGGGTTTTAGTCCCCAAGAGCCCGCACAGGACATCACTCGGATCTCCAGGTCTTTTGATCAAGGCCATGGAGAACCCTTGAGAGGTTGTGTGGAGAGCTAAAGATGCTATTGAGGCGGTATTTATACCTTCCTGTCGCGGGACGTCGGCGCATTCGGTCCGTGGTGATGATCATCGTCGTCAGAAGAGCGGTGATACACATACCATCTATGCGGTAGCGCCCCAAGATGCACAAGAAACCCATCTTTCAAGCATAGCATCACATTGCATTACCACCCTCAGAACACATCTTGCGAACACTTCATATGGTCATCCAAACAAGCCTCGGCCATTCATTTTATCTATCATATGCACATATCATCCATCAAATTAGGGTATTATATCCTCTCGTCTCCTCTACACCAGCGACTCTACGACAATCGCCGACGCACCTCCACCACCATTGCAAATACCAGCGCACCCAATCTTGCCCTTCTTCTCCCTCAGCACACCAAGCAGCGTCGTCGTGATACGTGCACCCGAGGCACCGAGCGCGTGGCCGAGCGCAACAGCGCCGCCGTGCAGGTTGACCTTGTCCTCGCTCAGGTTGAGGATCTTCATGTTGGCGAGAGCGACAACGCTGAAAGCCTCGTTGATCTCGAAAGCGTCGACGGCGCTCTGGTCGACGCCAGCGTGCTTGAGGGCCTTGGGTATGGCGAGGGCAGGTGCGGTGGTGAACTTGGAGGGGTTCTGTGCTGCGTCGCCCCAGCCGAGGATCTTGCCGATGGGCTTGAGGTTGTGCTGCTTGAGGGCGGCTTCGGAGACGAGGACGAGGGCGGCGGCGCCATCGGAGAGGGGCGAGGCGTTTGCGGCGGTGACGGTGCCGTCTTTGGGCTTGAAGGAGGGGCGGAGGGTGCGGGTCTTGGACTCGTTGAACTGTGAAGATTAGTGAACGGCTTAAATGATTACTGAGCGGTCCAAGTGGTCGCTGATGTGCCTGTTGTTGGGACGACTCACGTTCTTGGGCTCATCGTCCTGGTCGATGACCTTCGCGGGCTTGCCGCGGCCGCCAGAAACCTCAATGGGAGCAATCTCCTCCTTAAACCAGCCGGCGTCCGCAGCGGCGTTGGCCTTCTTGTAGGAGCGGATGGCGTAGTCGTCCTGCTGCTCGCGGTTGAAGCCGTGGTCATCGGCGCACTCCTCTCCCTGCACGCCCATATGTTCGTTCTTGTATGCGTCGGTGAGGCCGTCCTTCAGCAGGCCATCGACGAGGGGCTGATCACCGAACTTGGCGCCAGTGCGGAGGTTGGGGAGGTAGTGGGGGGTGTTGGACATGCTCTCGGCTCCTCCAGCGACGACGATGTCGGCATTGCCGGTGATGATGGTTTGGGCGCCGACGATGAGGGCCTTGATCGAGGAGGCGCAGACCTTGTTCACGGTGGTGCAGACGACGGACTCGGGGAGGCCTGCTCCGAGAGCACACTGGCGGGCGGGGTTCTGGCCGAGGCTGCGATGCGTTGTCAGAACGTGACCAATGTCTGTATGATCTGGAGACTCACTTGGCGGAGAGCACGTTGCCCATGAAGACCTCTTGAACATCTTCCGACTTGAGGCCGGCGCGCTCAACAGCAGCTGTCACAAGTCAGTCAGTATTCTCGGTAATAATGAACATTTTGGATTTCACGTACCCTTGATAGCATGGGAACCGAGCTGGGTAGCACTCAGACTCGAAAGTGAGCTGGCAAAACAATCAGCTCATGTATGCAGCTCCCCGCGTTGATACAAACATACCCCAAGAACTGGCCCGTAGGCGTCCGGACAGCGGAAACGATGTAGACAGGAGGAAGAGAAGACATGTTGGGTATCTAGAAAACGGGTTCGAGAAGGGAGAGTGAATTGACGCCGCAGCACGCGAGGGGCAACTGCTTTAATTGTCTAGCAGTCGTCGTGGCGTCCATGTTAGGAAAAGTCCGAGTGGGGTGTTCCTGAACCTTTTCGCTCCGATAGCGGCTCCGATTGGGCGGAGCCTTGACATTGTTGACCGCCTTTGCTTTCCTCCCTCGGCGTCACGTTTCGCCGCTGCCTAGTCGAACGCGCCAAGACATAGACTGAACATTTTGGGTAGCTCATGCAAGCTTCGCGCGCGCAACTGCGGCCATTCACCCCCACAGCCATGGACGACCTATACGACGAGTGAGTGTGCGGCCTGTTGATATGAATGGTCTCGCGATTCTAATTGTAACAGGTTCGGTAACTTCATCGGCGAAGCCGAGTCCGACGACGATGTGCAGTCCACCGGCGAGGCAGCAGACGCCTACGTGCTCGACGATGAGGCCGAAGAAGAGGAGGCGCATGACCAGCTGATGGAGGTGGATGAGGGGCCCTCGAATGCTGTCATATTACACGAAGACAAGCAGTATTACCCATCCGCGACCGACGTATACGGCCCCGATGTCGAAGTCTTGGTGCAAGAGGAGGATACGCAGGCCCTGTCACAGCCTATAATTGCGCCCGTAGTGCAAAAGAAGTTTACAGTGCAAGAGGAGGACCTGCCGCCAGTGCACTACTCGCGCGAGCTTATGACAGATTTGATGAACTACCCGGACCAGATACGGAACATTGCCATTGCGGGACATTTGCACCACGGAAAGACGGCGTTCATGGATATGCTGGTCATGGAGACACACGACATTCAAGATCGCCTAGACTCAAAGCGGGGGAAGAAGCGCGAGGAACAACTGCGGTATACCGACGTACACGTGGTCGAGCGCGAGCGAGGGCTCTCGATCAAGGCTGCGCCCATGACGCTTGTTCTCCAGAACACGTCCATGAAGTCGCATCTCTTCAACATCATCGATACACCGGGACACGTCAATTTTGCAGACGAGGTGGCAGCCTCATTGCGGTTGGTCGACGGCGTGGTACTGGTTGTCGATGTCGTCGAGGGCGTGCAGGTGACGACAGAGCTCGCTATCAAGCATGCCGTGCTAGAGGATTTGCCTCTGACACTGGTTGTCAACAAGATGGATCGCCTTATCCTGGAGTTGAAACTGCCCCCGCGCGACGCATACTTCAAGATAAAGCACGTCATCGAGGAGGTCAACACTGTCATCGAGAACACCATTCCTGGCCGCGGCGAGCGCAGACGTGTAAGCCCTGAAAGAGGCAACGTCGCTTTCGCTTGTTCGAGCATGCGATGGTGTTTCACGCTGCAGTCGTTTGCGAAAATGTATGCCGAATTCTATCCTGGACCCGCGAAAGCGCCGGGATTCGGCAAGCCTATGAAAAACCTCGACGTGGAGAAGTTTGCAGTGCGCCTCTGGGGAGACGTCTTTTACAACCCTGGAAGTCGCAAGTTCAGCCGCAAGGCGCAAGAAGAAGACTCAAAACGCTCGTTTGTGCACTGGATATTAGAACCCATCTATAAGCTCTATGCGCATACGCTTAGCGAGAGCGCAGAAGATCTGAAAGACACCCTGGACCAGCTAGGCATCCGGCTGAAGCCATCAGAATACAAGACGGATGCGAAAGAGCTGATGCGGTTAGTTTGTCAACAGTACTTCGGGCCTTCAACCGGATTCGTGGACATGATTACACAGCACGTTCCATCACCTGCGGACGGCGCAAAGAGGATGCTCGAAAGACATTATACAGGTCCTCTGGACTCCAAAACAGCGGAAGCCATGGAGAAGTGCGACCAGAACGGCCCGCTGGTCATCCATGTCTCGAAACTGTACAACACCACAGACGCAAAGTCGTTCCACGCTTTAGGACGGGTTTTGAGCGGTACAGCTACAACAGCCACCTCCGTTCGAGTGCTCGGAGAAGGTTATACCATCGAAGACGAAGAAGACATGGTAGTCGCCACCATCACCGACACATGGATTGCCGAGTCGAGATACAACGTTCCGACGAGTGGCGTGCCCGCGGGTAACTGGGTGCTCCTAGGCGGCGTCGACAACTCAATAGTCAAGACCGCTACCATAGTCTCGCAAAAGCTACCAGATGATGAAGACGCTTACATCTTCCGCCCGATCCGCCATTTCTTCGAATCCGTCTTCAAAGTCGCCGTCGAACCCATCAATCCATCTGAACTCCCCAAGATGCTTGACGGTCTCCGCAAAATCAACAAGTCATATCCGCTCATCACCACCAAAGTCGAAGAATCCGGCGAACATGTCATCCTCGGCACTGGCGAACTGTACATGGACTGCGTACTCCACGATCTACGCCGACTATACGCGGACATGGAAATCAAGATCTCCGACCCAGTGACTCGCTTCTGCGAGACCGTCGTCGAAATGTCCGCCATAAAGTGCTACGCCCTCACCCCCAACAAGAAAAACAAGATCACCATGGTCGCAGAACAGCTCGACCCAGGCATCGCAGAGGACATCGAAGCCGGCAAAGTCTCCATCAAAGACCCCGTCCGCGTCGTCGGCAGATTCTTCGAAGAACACTACGGCTACGACCTCCTCGCCGCACGCAACATCTGGGCGTTCGGCCCCGACGACATGGGCGCCAATATCCTGCAGAACGACACCCTCCCCTCGGAAGTAGATACCAAGTCGCTGCGCTCCGTCCGCGACACCATCCGCCAGGGCTTCAGCTGGGCAACCCGCGAAGGCCCCCTCTGCGAAGAACCCATTCGCAATACGAAGTTCCGCATTACAGACGTCGAACTCGCGTCTGAAGCTATCTTCCGTGGCGGCGGGCAGATCATTCCAACCGCCAGACGCGCGTGCTACTCCAGCTTCCTGATGGCGAGCCCGCGCCTCATGGAGCCCGTGTACAGCTGCAGTATGATCGGGCCCGCGGACACGAAGTCCAGCCTGTACACCGTGCTTGCGCGAAGGAGAGGGCATGTCCTGCAAGATGGGCCTATAGCCGGTACGCCGCTGTATAACGTCCGCGGACTGATTCCCGTCATCGACTCCTTTGGCTTTGAGACGGATCTGCGCGTGAGTTCCCTCCCCTTTACCCTCCCCTCTTTCCTTCCCCTTTCTTCTTTTAGACAGGGTTAAATGCTAATGCAACCAGATCCACACCCAAGGCCAAGTCTCGCTCTCCCTCGTCTTCGACCGCTGGAGCATCGTCCCCGGCGACCCGCTCGACAAGGACGTCACATTACGCCCGCTCGAGCCCGCTTCAGCACAAGCTACCGCGCGGGACTTCGTGCTGAAGACGCGCCGGCGCAAGGGGCTCGCGGAGGATGTGACGATCAGCAAGTTTTTGAGCCGGAGCTGTTCAGGCAGTTGAGGGAGAGTGGGGTGTTGGAGGGGGCAATGAGGGGTACGATGAGGGATGAGATGGCATGGGATGTGTAAGGCGTTTGGGCGTTTAGACAAGCGCGAAAAGTATGAGTGGAATATACCCAGTCGATGTCCTACGTACGATGCGATGCGCGAGCGAGGCTGGCGCGAGGCCAGGCCTCCGCGAAGACCCGTGATGGCACATGCATATGCGCATCGAACAAACAAATCCTCCGCGCGGACGGCCGTCGCACAGCAGCGACATGCCGACGAGTCTAAATGTAGCAACCCATTGTACCCCACCAGCGTCGATCGTCTACACTTGGCGTCGGAGTACGGAGATTGTGGCAGGTGGGTGGGCAGGTTGGACGGGAGGGCAGTGTGGCTGGTGTGCCGTGTTGTAAACAATGGAAAAGGAAGTGGATAGTAGGTAGTGGAAAACTTTATGCCTCTGAAGAAATGGGAGTGAGTTGAAGTGGATGAGAAGGTGGCTGTGGTTGGTTCTGGCGGAAGGGCAGATGGGCAAGGTGGGGGCGAGGGCGAGGTGTTTCGCGTTGGGACGTATGCTATAGCTACGATGTTGGCCCGAGGTGTACTTTAGTGGTACTTTAGTGAAGGGGCGCAGGTGAGCGTTAAGCGGAAAGTGTAGCGCTGATTTAAGCTATGTATTGGCTTGAATGGGAGTGTTTACCTGAGAAGCTGTTCGATGGGTATGGGTGGGCTGGACTGTGCGGCTGGCTATCGAGATATCGTGTCCGTTTGAATAGCTGCTGCCCAGATGCAGGTGCCCAGGTGTACGAAAGGTCACGTGGGATAGATACCATTCAGCTACTGCGGAACGTTTAGTAACAGAGCCATTCTGTGCAAATAACTTCGACATGGAGTGTCGTGCGCACTCAGACAGGTAAATAGCACTTCGCAGGCTCGCCGAGTGGGGTCCACAGCGCGCCTAACTTCAGACCCGAGTGAACGGACTTCGCGTATAGCAAGCAAATCTATCTTATAGATAGCATTGCATTCTCAGCGCCTCGGCATCAGTCGTCCCCGGCAGCGCCGGCACATCTCGTGCTTTTCTCGGTGTGCCGGCGCTCCGAGGACTGCGCGCGTGCGACGGAGCGCGGGAGGGGGATCAAACAGATTATAAGCTGTCCGCGAGGCTGTGCTAATCTATAATGCCATTTCAGCGCGTTTGTTTTAGCAAAACGAAACGAGCAGGGCTTGGGTAAGCGGTCGCGCGATTAAGGTTGCTGCACTGTGCCTCTGGGTCGCGTCGGGCGTAGAGCTTCGCGCGATATGGTGCTGATGGTGTGGAGCGATCCGGTACGCCCGCTTGAGCGAGAGGTCGCACCGCAGACCAGGTGGAAGCTTAAACCTACCTTTGGCACGACAGGTCTGCGATTTTTTTTTCTTTTCGCTATCGTTAACTCTCCAGGTCATCGCATCTGGTGTTTGAGGCGCGCACCCGCGGACTCGACTTCCACATGCGACTGGTGGCCGCAAGACATCTCTCATGTTGCCTGAGACGAACCAGCCTCCCGCGCTTCAGCAGTCCGTGAAGGCCTGGCGCAGATCATGCTCCAAGAGGAGAGTGAACGGTGGATTAGCTAAGCTACGGGGCGTTGCGGAAGGTCCGAAGCGCAGACTGCGCAGGGTTGTTGTGTGAAGTCCGGCTTGGGCGATGCATGCCACGGCCGGAGGTGGTTGGCGAGGAAGACGGCTGCTGTGAAATCATGTGAATGTGGTTTATGGTGTTGCGCTACGTTATTGGGAGGTGTGAGATTAAAGCAAGTAGTGTAGCGCGTACTCTACTGCAGGAAAGTTGATGGGGGTAGTGATGGCGAAGTGCTGGTGCGTTAGATGGTTTCAAGGTTACGGCGCTTCGCCACGTTCGCAGATTAACATACAAGTAGTTCATCGTTAGTGGCCCGCTTGAGCCGTAGTGCAGTGCCTGAAAGGGCAGGTTTCGCTCTGAGTTGCTGACGAGCCATAAATTACGCGGGGATAAGAACTAAGCCCTGAAGCCACCGACCGTGTCTCCACCAATCCACCCCCGATGCGACCTGACATGTCTTTGCCGCTGTTTCAACACAATCCGGCAGATTTTCCCCAGGGTCATCGCTGTCTCGCCTAGGGTGCCTCTCCAAGCGTTGCTGTTCCTGTTTCATGCAGCCACCACTCACATCCGGTCTGGCTCCCAAGTCAGCCTGCTCAATGTCCTTGAAACAGGCATCCTCTGACCTCCACATCCGCGCTTCTTTGCGCCTGCCTTAGACAGCTATCCGTCCCGGGGTACCCGTGCACCTTAGTGGCTCATGCGTCTTACCTGAATATCTTTAGGACAGTACGGTAATGAGGGTGGAGCTTAGGACCTACTTTCTACCCTTGCGGGAAGATGGGCTAGAGTCCGGATGCGAAACAATGCTTGAACGAACGATGGACATCAGCCGCGAGCGGCTCCACCGCTGCGTTTGGAAACCAGACCCTTGATGGCGAGTCTGGAGAGTCCGTCTGGACGGTGGGCCTAGGAGGCTATATGTACAAGCGGGCCACGCTTATGCTCACTCTTCATCTCTTTAGTAGAGGACATCTGACTCTGTAGCAGCATCTTTGCTTTGCTTCGTTCCTTCTTTTCCCTTCATTCGTTCTTTTACATTGCGTTTTTACGCACGTCACTCATTTCAAACAGCTTCGAAATCATCTTGACGATGCATTTCTCTACAATCGTTTCTACCGCGGCGTTTGCTGCCCCGGCACTAGCTGGCTATGTGCTCCAGGATGATTACATGACCGACTTTTACGGTCACTTCAACTTCTTCACTGGAGGTGACCCAACGCATGGGTTTGTCCAGTATGTGGACGAGGCGACTGCGCGCTCCTCGAACTTGATTGACACTTCGGGACCGCCAGTGCCAGTCAAGTGGGGTGTTGATACTGTCAACAAGGACCCGGCGGGTAGGGCTAGTATGAGGCTTGAGAGCAAGTCGCTCTACAACAAGGGGCTTGTGGTTATCGATGTCGAGCACATGCCTTTCGGCTGTGGTACATGGCCTGCGTAAGTGCTCTCAAATCACGACAGTAGACCAGAGGTATTGACATGGGATGCAGCTTTTGGATGTTCGGACCGAACTGGCCGATGCAGGGTGAGATCGATATCATCGAAGGTGTGCACGAGCAGGAGACCAATGCCCTCACTCTTCACACGAGCACGGGCTGCGCCGTTGGCTCGGACACCAGCCTCTTCTCCGGCTCTGTCGAGACTCAGAACTGTGACGTGAAGGCTGAAGGCCAGGCCGAAAACGCCGGCTGCTCTATCAAGTCGCCAGACAACAAGTCGTATGGTGCCGGCCTGAACGACAACGGCGGCGGTGTCTATGCTACAGAGTGGACCAAGGATGCCATCGCCATCTGGTTCTTCCCCCGCGGCTCCGTCCCTGACGGCGTCACGGGTGATAACCCCGACCCGAGCAGCTGGGGGAAACCCACTGCGAAGTGGGTGAGCGATTCCTGCGACGTCGACGGCATCTTCAAGGACCTGAACATCATCTTCGACACCACCTTCTGCGGTGACTGGGCCGGCAACACGTGGTCCACTAGCTCTTGCGCCTCCAAGGCGTCTACCTGCAACGACTACGTCCAGAACAACCCGGATGCGTTCACCAACGCTTTCTGGACCGTCAACGCCCTCAAGGTCTACGAGCAGGGTGATGCTCCCGCTTCCGCTCCCGCTGAATCCCAGGCCCCTGAGGAGCAGCCCTCCGCCACTGATGCTCCTGCAGACCAGCCCGCCTCTACTGACGCACCTGCTGCCACTGACACGCCTGTCGATGCTCCCGCCTCATCTGATGCCCCCGTATCATCTGAGGCTCCTGTCGATGCCCCCGTCTCCTCGGCTCCTCTCGAAGCCATGCCCTCTGCCACCGATGCCCCCGTCGACAACTCCACCGCCGCAACCTCCCTCTCGACCAGCGCCCCCGTCCAGCAAAACCCCGACGGCACCCTAAACATCCCCGTCGGCCCTTGGGGCTCCAACGGCGAAGGCGGCGGCAACGGCGGCAACAGCGGCGCAGAGGGTTCCCCTGACGCCGATTCTGACGCTCTCCCCTCGGTCGCTGTGCCCGTTTCCTCAGCCCCAGCACCCGCCTCCACACCCGCTGCCGACGGCGGCTTCAACTGGCCCGGCGCCGCACAAGGCTCAGGCGCACCCCAAGGCACAGGCTCACCCAGCCTCGCACCCCTCCCCTCCTTCCCGGCTGGAAACTCAACAGGCTACCCCACCATGCCTTCCGGCACAGGCCTCTCCTCCATAAACTTCGCCACGGTGCCTACCTTCCCGACTAGCCTTCCCACGGACCTCGCGTCCAACTCGGACATCGCCAACGTCTGGGAAACAATCTACACAACGAACGTCGTCACCGTGCCGGGCGTCGGGCCCGCGCCAACGCTCGGTACAGATGATGGGAGCGACCCCATTGCCACCGTGCAGCAGACCGTGCAGCAGACCGTGATGGTCACCGTGCAGGGCGGCGGAGCGCAGGCAACGGGTGCGCCGGCCGCGAAGCGGTGGGCTCGGCGGGAGATAGCCCGTGAGAGGAGGAGGCTGCGTAACCATTTCTAGGTTTGAGCTTGATCAAACTAAGCTTAGTTTAAGCACTGAAGGGAGGGAGAGTTGAGCTTTGCTGATACCCATTTTGTATATACTTTCTTGCCCACGAGGCTTTGGATTTAGGCCTAGGGTGTACATTGGTGGAGTTTACATTTAAGATAGGGGGATATATGGGTTTGGTTTGGGGAGATAGACGTGCGTATCATATCATATCATATGAGCATACAGTATACCATTTCAGTCATTCATGTGCTCTCCTATGTCACTTGGGATGCACATCTGCCGTGAGCCTGCGTCACTATCGATTCGATTTCTAGAATTATGCTAGCTGTACAGGAGTCATGCTAGTTGGTGTACTCGTATACCGCGATGAGGAAGCCCTGGGATGGATTGCACTCGCCCTGTCACCAAGTATCACCGTCTCTTCCTCGCTATCATTCTCCGCTCCTTCGATCCACGCACAACGTCCGTATACCTTGCTTGGAAACAGATACGCACCCTCGTCCCTTAGCACAACGCTGTTCATAAACGGAGCAATCTTCTCCCACGCACTAGTAACATCACCGTGAAAAGAACGCGTACACGAAGCATCTTCCACAGTGCTGAAAGCGTGGTAGGAGTAGTCGAAGGAGCTACAATATACCGTACCTATGGTACCGTAAACTTTAGTCGACTCTCAGGCCCACGTCTTCCCTTCAGTTAGTTTCCGTTTGGATCGCTTGGGAGTAGGTTAACCAGCGTGGGCAAAAGTCACGGTAACATACAGAGTTATTAGCCACAAGTCGATAGGGAGAGACACAAGGCAGGTAATTCCGAAGTCAAGGGGACTTCCATTGGTTAACGGGGTAGATTGCAAGTAATTCCCCAGGTAGAGATCAAAGCATTCACTTTGGTGGGGTACACGCCGTTAGTAAGCCGTTCTGCTTACAAACACTCGCACGACGATGTATGGGATTGTCTACAAGAAGGTCTACGTTGAACGAAGCTGGTAGATAGCGTGGTGCTCCAGTATACACATCTCCAACAGCACGAAACGCTCCAATATCAACCACTCGACATCTCCCTGCGCTTCTGAACCGAGCCCAACTTCCCCTCTCACTTCCCAACTCCCATCACCATGCGCTTCTCCCGCAAACTCGACGTAATCGGCGTCCATGCCGAAGGCGAAGTCGGCGACGTCGTCGTCAGCGGCGTCCTCGACGTCCCAGGCGAAACAATGTACGACAAAATGATACATATGTGGTCCACCAACGACCACATCCGGCAACTCCTCCTCAATGAACCCCGCGGCCGCTCCTCAATATGCACGAACCTCGTCCTCCCGCCTTGCAACCCCAAGGCAGACGCGGGGTTCTTGATCATGGAGGCAGAGGAGTGGGTACCCATGTCAGGATCAAACACGATTTGTACCGTCACTGCGCTGCTGGAGACGGGGATGCTGAAGATGGACGAGCCTGAGACGAAGGTAGTGTTGGACACAGCAGCCGGCCTCGTCACCGTAACCGCCTCCTGCGAAAGCGGGAAGTGCAAGAGCGTAGAGTTTGAAAACGCGCCGTCGTTCGTATTTGGACTCGACATCCCCATTACCGTACCCGACCTCGGCACGCTGAAAGTTGACATCGCCTACGGCGGGATGATGTTTGCGTTCGTCGATGTTTCGGCCGTAGGGCTCAGATTGGAAGATCATTATGAAAATGGAACGAAGCTTGTTGAATTGGGGGAGAGGGTTAAGAAAGCTGTGAGGGAGCAGTTCACGCCGGTGCATCCGGAGAACGCGGCTATCCGGGGGGTGACGAATGTTGTTTTTACCATGCCATTGACGACAGACCCACTTCGCGATTGCAAAGTCACAAAGAATGCTACGGTGGTGATGCCCGGCCGGCTCGATCGCAGCCCTTGCGGAACTGGGACGTGTGCACGTATGGCGGTTCTCTATGCGCGAGGACTTCTCAGTGTTGGCGAGAGTTGGATTAACAAGAGTATGATTGATACGGAATTCACTGGACGGATTGTGACAACGACACAGGTCGGCGAATACGACGCCATCATTCCTGCAGTTAAGGGGAGAGGTTGGATTACCAGCTTCAAACAGGTAGTTCTTGATCCCCAGGATCCGTTCCCCGAGGGTTTCCGAGTTGGTGATGCATGGCTGCCTCCGAATCTTGGGGTCAAGGAGGGAGTCTTCAAAGCCTACAAAGAGGCCAGGGAAGGCTAATGCGATGGTGAATCATATGAGTATATCGTTCGGCCTTTCGGCGAGGGGCTGGATCGGGAGTTTCTCGTATGGCCTGTAGCTGCCATTTCAGCTCTTCCGGAATATCAAAATATACGGAACGCTGGCGAGCATGGCGTCCGAGGGTGAGGCGTGGGTCCCGAAGCTGGCTCCCGACGTACTCAAACTCGAAGTCAGGTGTCGAGAGGCGTGGTTTCCTGGATCCTCCACTTGGACGAGATGGCGATTCTCGCGGTTCAAGGAGCTTATGACTCGGACGGTGTGTCGGCGGAAGTGGTTGTGGTGTCGGTGCTTTGTGTCAAGAGGCTCAATGGGGTCAGGGAGTTCTGGTCCGATGTCAACTTCCTCTTCTTCCCTTTCTTTCATGTCTCCCAATGACATATTATGTTTCTAGGAAGACAACTTCGGCAGCAATGGAATTTTATTTTCTTTCCTATTGTAGCCGTGGCCGATTTGCACGCACCGCTCCGTGCACCGGCTTATGTTTATAGCATCTTTTTCCAGCTAGAACTTAGTACTAGCAGTTAGAGATGCTATCGGTAAGAATTCCCCGAAGGGTATTAGATGGCTGTAGTAGCGTCCATGAGAGCGGAGCGTCGCATAAGAGTAAGGGAAATGACCTCATAATGCTTTGTTGACGTCTGGCGCAATGCGCAAGTTTCGCGTAACCACGTTATATTGTTATACATATCGTCCAGTATCAAGCGGACGAACATAAAGATCGGAAGCCCGACCAGCGCGTTCTTGTCGTACAGGCGGACTGTCAGCTCTGGGCAGCGATAGTGTCGTTGGAAGAGGACCTGAGGCCTAATCACGGACCGCGCGGCCATCGAGGTATGAAGTCATGAGGCATCCATGGCCGCAAAGAGGTTTGAATGGATGGTAGAGACGCGTGGCGGGCGAGATGTGACGCTCTACGACGTCGGCTGGGTGATTGAACCAAGCGGTGTCCTCCCAAGACTCTTCCACCAGGTTGTACCCGTCGAGACGGGTTCTATCAATCACCCATTCTAGACATTCTCTTTTGATTAGACCTGTTCGCAGATAGCACTGTAACACTACCGCATATAGAACGGGCTGTTGTGGGGAAAGACCTAGAGCGCCAAGCGTCAGCAACCATCAGCAAGCATTGAGTAATCCAGTGCAAGCATCACAAGGAAAACACTTACGAAGCCGTTTCCGGATTCAAAAAGACCATTGTTTCCCTCGAAGGGCGAGCCCATAAACCCTCCAGGCGAAGTAATTGTCTCGGTGATTGAACTTGTCAATGTAGACCAATCGATGTTCTGCCAATCTGTGAAGTCTGGCGAGTTCACCTTGCCTTGAAGAGGCCCAGCTGCGTTCTCATCGAAGGAGGGCTCGAGCCTACCATCCATATTCATGTATAAGTAAAGGCACGAATCGGTGAGAAATTTCGGTTCTCTAACCTGAGATCAACAACATGCTCCCAAAGGTAGCCTACAGCTTCGTCAAGCTTGAAGCTGACCCAACCGCAGAGCCGCAACCGATCGAGCAGCGCGTCTGCGCTTAGAATGTGGAACTCCGCACAAGCCAGAGATACCTGATAAGCGAACCACGGACCTTTCGCTGAACCTTCTGCGGATATGGCACCGATGGCCAAAATCCATATAAGAAGATCGGGACACAAACGCCAATTGGTGCAGCTCGTGGCACTGAGCGCCTTTTCGAGCCGTTCGCTCGCTTGAAAATGAAGCAAGTGGACGTGGTTTCGGCCTCTGAAGGCTTCTGTCACTCGAATAGTAAAGATTAAGAGTGCAACGCACAGGGCATCCTCGAGGGGGGCGACCAAATGCTCCCTGTCGCGCAGCCACTTCAGTAGCATGCACTCCAGAACGCAAGAGAAATTCTGCATGTCTAGTGGGTCGAGAGGACTGTATGGGTCACCAAACCATGCATTAAGGTCAGCAATCAAGATCAAAGCAGACTCGACTAGGGTAGTCAGGGACTCCTGAACTCGTGCAACTGCACAGCATTCAAGGAGGTGTCGAGATATACGCGGCTGGTAGCCAGGAGGGTGGCGCGGACTGCATGCTGCGCTGAGAAGATCGCTCGTGGAGAGGTACGGCGCATCGAACGACGCGACTGCATGTGCCGTGGCATGCCTATGCTCAGTAAGCAGATGCTAAGCGTATCTGGGCTGGCTTGTACATAATCAAACAAGGCAGTAGAGCATCGTGTATCAACGCCAATAGAACGTAGCGGCTTTCGGTCCATTGGACGCCATCCCACCTTTTGGAGCGCTGAAATGCCATTGCCTTGTTTGGTATCGAATCGGAGCCAAACCACGTACCATAGTATAAAGGCCTGCAATATTCGATTCGAGCCCATCGCCATTAATCCCCCGCGTAACTCAACCATCCTGAGCAGCCCATTGAGGTGTATTGCGCGTTGATGCGGGTTGTCACCGTGCGGCCGCAGGTGCCCAAAGAATGGAGAGGCGAGGGTTTCTTCGACACTGAGTAAATTGAACACCGCGCCAATGTTCGCGTCTGAGATCCCTGTGATCATGTCCGGATTCGCTATAGCACTGTTTACAGATGCTATCGCATGCGCTCTGTGGAACAAGACGGTATCGAGAGGGCCTCGTCCGAATACGTGTCGATGAAGGGCGATCGTGCTGAGCAAGCTATGCATGAACCCTAGGTTGCCCATAGCTGTGCCAAACCATTGCGATCTCATCAGGTGAGAAGTATTGCGAATATCGACCGCAATGATTCCTGGAGCCATTTCGGTGACGACTTAGAGAAGATATCAGCACATGTCGCAGATTGGGACAGGCCAACTGTACGCTGGGTGCACAGATAACGAGAGCCGACAGAAAACTTGCGCATGGCTAGTGAGTACATATGCGGTGTTTCTTGGTATCCTCTCCCATGCTGTGAAACTGCGACTGGCAACGGGCCCCCGGTTCCGCAGTCTTGGGAACCACGCACAGTAAAAGCAAAGACAGAGAATAGACTTACAATGTTCCAGTAACACCGACACATCTCCATTCATATCCATCGGCATAGTTCCAAAAGGGTCAAACAGACTGTTGTCAGGTTCTTCGGTTGGCCCCGGCGGCTGAAAGAGCATGCACAATGGGCATAGGTATTGTCCAGGGCGACAGAGTAGGATCTGGCACTCAGGACACAGCTCTTGCTTGACTACCAGGAGGTTACTTGAATCCACCAGTGGGAAGTATTCCGTTCCAGGATATACGATAGGCGGGCTTGGGGTGGAAGTTATCGGGGTGGTTGACAGGTCGGGCGTACCAATCGTTGTAGGGCTTGTGCTCTCAGGGCTTTTTCGTTGCTTTGCTGCGTGTTTACTCGTTGACCATGGACGCTCCCTTCGAGCTTTCTGCATAACGAAAGAACGAGCATTGCGGCGTCCTTGTTTAGAGCTCTTTGCTTTAGCCGCGTCAACGAACAGAAACTCCTGTTGGACAGTAACGACGGGCGGAAATCCCCGCTTCGCCGTGGCGGGCTCCCGCTGGCTCGCCATGAGGTCCACCCCACGTAGACCTGGCGGGCCGGGACGTCGCTGCCCTGTTGTTCCCAGTTTCCAAGAAGGCGGTGGGTGGAGGTGCCTAGCAGCTGGTAACGATCATTTTGTCGCAACAAGTGGCTGTGCAGAAACTTCCTGATCCAAACGTCACTGTTATCATCTTTGAATTTGATAATACTGGGGTTGCCGCGCTGCTCGTAGGCCGAAGCCGCCTAGAGTGCCGCTGAAGGCAACTGGAGGGGTCCGCGATGCCAAAACTATCAAAGACCCGATTAGTATTAGTCCGCAGCAGCGTACCTTTGGGTATCTGCAGCCGAAGTTAGCCTTCGCATCCGATCAGGTACGCGGCTGAAAGTACCTTCTTGCCTTATAGACGCGCGTTCCTTTCTTTACAGAGATAATGCAAGGTGTCCAGGATGGAGTTCACGAGGGCCACTGATGTATATGTACAGAGGTAGGAGTCATGCACGATGTTTCTGCTGCGTTAGGTGCAAAAATAGAAGCGTTCCTGAACTATTGATGCGGATCACTGAAGCGGAGACTGGGGCAGGCTCTGGGATGCTGACTGATAGGCCCAGGGTTATCTTCATTCGTACATCGTAGAGAGAATCTGACCAGACGTCATGCTGGGCTGAGGCGAGCTGGTGAGCATGGGCTTTAGCTGAGGGTTGTTCGGAATTTCCGACCAACGAGGCTGCAGTGGCTTCCGCATGTGTTGCTAGGTATAAGGCCGGGCACTGGACGCCGAACAGAGTGATGCAGCGGCACTTCAAGAATAGACACTACGACAAGGACGAGTCTGTTCAGACCGAAATTGTGAATGTTCTCCGGCTCTTGTTCCTCGTGTCGTCGAAATAATGTTTCTAAAGATACACGTTAGCAACCTGTTCGCGGGCCAGCTGCAGGTCCAACCGGCGCACCCGCTACGCCAAGCGTCCCCAGACGGATGCGCGAAGGATGAGATGTGTTTCGAGCCGGCTCATGCAAACACCACCACGCAGCGAGCGTGTTCGACGATCAACAAGCAAAGACAATGCAATTGTGCGAGGTGAAGCAACGGGTGAGGTGAGGAAAAGAGGGTCCGCTCCGAACTAGCAGCTACGACATCATTGCGGCCACTCGCGGCTTCCTTGTGAGTCGCCTACAACGATGGATGTGTCGGCGGGCAACCTGGATGCGCGGGCTGGTGCTGGTGAGCCGCACCTCTCTGGCGACAGTGTAGCATGACTAAATTTATCTCAGGCCTGCAATGGGTTGACATCCCTACAAATCTACTGCGCGCCGAACTGCTCCGCAGGCAAGAGCATGAGCGTCCAGAATGCGGGACGAAGGGCAATCGCGGCTACTACAACACGCCCCTCCATGTCTTTGCCCTAGTACTCATCCTCACTGTGAGCACTGCCGGTACGTTGTGTATTCGCGACCAAACTATATTCGTACTGAACATTCCAAGCATGCTCCTTCCCCATCGTCGCCAAGCGCTTTCCTCGATTCCCCGTACCGCACCACTTCCTCTTCATCTCGAGGCATTTCGGCACCGGAGTCCTGATCGCGACGGCTTTCGTACACCTCCTGCCCACGGCCTTCATCTCCCTCACCGACCCATGTCTCCCACCGTTCTGGAACAAGGGCTACGAAGCCATGCCTGGCCTGATTGCCATGGTGGCCGTCTTCGTGGTTGTGGGCATTGAGATGTTCTTTGCTTCCAAAGGTGCCGGCCACGTCCACTCCACGGGTTTTGAAGCGTTTGGTGCAGATCATCATGAGGGACATTTGCGTCCTGGGCACAAAAGAAGTAGCAGTTACAGCAGATTCAAGGCAAACGGGCACCATCACCCGCCAGACATTGTGCTGCACGACATGGAGTCTTCGGATAATCTCATGGCTGGCCGATCGCCTTCCTTCATCGCTTCGCCTATGACGCCTCAGCCGGACCCACGGAGTGGAAGCTCGGGGCGAAGTTACAAAGACGGCGATGATGAGGACTCAGACCTCGATATAGATCCTGATGAGCTGGGTCCGCGCGTTTCGAACGGCTCCGAAGACGAGTCCCGCTTGTTATCACAGCCGTCTGCACACAAGGATACCCACCGTTCGACCTCGCCATATGCTGAGCACACGCCGGACATGACGGAAGCGCAGCGCAAGAAGCAATTGTTACAGTGTCTACTGCTCGAAGCAGGCATTCTGTTCCACAGTGTCTTCATAGGCATGGCTCTTTCGGTCGCCACTGGCACATCCTTCATTGTGCTTCTGGTGGCTATAACATTCCATCAGACATTTGAGGGCTTCGCACTGGGATCGCGCATCAGCGCTATTGCTTTCCCTCCCGGTTCGGCGAGACCATGGTTGATGGCGTTAGCATACGGAACGACGACCCCAGTTGGACAGGCGATCGGTCTCGGTATCCACACGCTCTACGATCCTGCCAGTCAGACTGGCTTGCTAATGGTCGGATTCATGAACGCAATCTCAAGTGGGTTACTTTTGTTCGCAGGCCTAGTTGAGCTTCTTGCAGAGGACTTCTTGAGCGATGAGAGCTACGTGACTCTGCAAGGCAAGAGACGTTTGCAGGCATGTGGGAGCGTGGTCGGTGGAGCAGCACTAATGGCACTTGTAGGCGCATGGGCATAGATCTATTTGTAAATACTGATCAGCATTTCAAGCCATTCGCGGTCGATTTGCATACTATGGGAATTATCTTTCGACCTATTTAGACGGTGCTTCATCCGAACGTGTTCACGTAGAGTGCGTCGTTCAGGTCTGGTATACGTCCCATATCCAGAAGCAAAGATGCATCTTGCTCGAACGTCGTCGATGGCTTCATTATCGTAGCATCCGGGATCAAAGTGGCATCCGTCCAATTGGAGACCTTGTCGTCCAGTCGAAAACCTGAATCCAGATAGTCAGGCGCGAACGTGTCCCAGCTACACATGGTGGCATTCGCATCGAACGGGTCGCCAAACCCATCCCAAGACAGCATCACCGGCTCAGCTACAACCCCATCCCCACCTAATCCAGCGTCCACATCAAAATCCACAAGCTCGTTGAAGTTGAATGCATCCAGATTGAACTCGCCAACCTCCGGCGGACTATCCAGCACCAGACTCGGCGTCCTCTCCTCACCCTGCCCATCTTTCTCTGCCATCTTGCCCTTCGCCCACTCCTTCGGCGACATCCCCATCTTCTCTTTGAATATCTTATGAAAATACCTCGGCGTCAACCCCACCTTCTTCGCCAGATCCTGCAACCTCAATCCCTCTTTACCATTCTCACCACCAGCCTTGATAGCCTCCTCAATCAACACGCACGCCTTTGCGACAGCTTTCTCCTGCGGGTCTTCCATCTCCGCGACGTTGGGCTTGCAGCGTTTACAAGCGCGGAAGCCCAGAGCGGCGGCTTCCGCGGGAGTAGCGCAGAAGCCAACATTTGCGCGGCGCGCGAGACGCGCGGGACAGGTTGGGCGACAGTAGACGTGTGTGGATTTTACGGTGTAGACAAATTTGTTGTTGGCGGCGGGGTCGCGCGTGCTGAGGGCGCGCCAGCGGGAGGCGTCGGTGGTGTAGGACATGCTGGAGATGTAGAGGGGACGGTCGGACTCCAAGTTTGGTTTGAGGGGAGGCCGCTGAGGATGGGAGAGCTTTTTGAACTGGTATGACTCTGCTCTGGGGTAAGCACGCGTTATCTATTGAACTGTGGTTGAAGGCTTGATCGGTCGCTGGTAGCGGAGATGCTGAGTGCTGATTGGTTACTTTAGGAGCATCTTACATGCATCCTTCGGTGACGTATGTGGGGATAATCCCGCGGTGTCACTTGGACTCTGAAAGCCCACAAGATCGACGCAACTATCTCCTGCTAATTCACTAGCATAATATTAAACTTGCAGTTTGGGGAATGTCACCTGATACCGCGATGAGGTCGCGTCGTCGTCGCTTCCGTCTAAGACGCGGACCTACTGAACGAAGCAGGCACGAATGAGGCAGGCAAGACCAAGCTGTCAAGATGGCTTACACAATATTTCTCATCATTCTTGAGACCCGATGTTTCCCAACCTTACTCCCATCTGGGCACAATGGCTAATGCCAATGTCGCTCCCTTACAGGGCATTGCAGCCCTCCCACCGACAACAGTGCGTCAACTTGGGTCGACCAATGTCCTCCGTGACCCCAGTTCAGTCGTCAAAGAACTCATCGATAACGCTCTCGATGCTCGTACAAATGCCATTTTCGTAGACATCTCCGCGAACACACTCGACTCCATTCAGGTCAAAGATACTGGCCACGGCATCTCAGCTGAAGATCGCCCATTGGTTTGCCGCAGGTATTGCACCAGCAAGATTCGCGACTTCCATGATCTTGAAGAAATCGGTGGCAAATGGCTCGGCTTTCGTGGTGAGGCTCTGGCGAGTATGGCTGAGATGAGCGGCACGCTGGAAGTCACCACCAGGGTTGAGGGTGAGCCGGTGGCGGCGAGGCTGAAGTACGGAAAGGATGGCGAATTGACCTCGTGAGTATCAGATCACCAGAAACTAATGCCAATTTTATCCTGACCCTCGACAGGACCGAGCATGCATCTGCACCAGTTGGAACAACGGTGAAGGTTACCAACTTTCTGCAAACCCTCCCAGTGCGAAAGGAAACAGCGCTCAAAGAATCCTCAAAGACGCTTGCCAAGATCAAGCGCCTTATACAGTCCTACGCTTTCGCAAGGCCATCTGTTCGTTTTAGCCTACGCGTGCTCAAAGCAAAGTCGAGCAAGGGCGACTTCGCGTACGTCCCGAAGAAAGGTGGTAACGTTGAGGACGCTGTGTTGAAGATCATCGGCAAGGATTGCGCCCTGCAATGCGACTGGACGGCCATAGAGTCTGACGGCTTCGAGATCCATGCCTTCCTGCCCAAGCCCGACGCAACTGGTGCCAAGATTGCCAACGTTGGTTCGTTCCTGTCCGTGGATAGAAGACCTATGTCGACCAGCCGAGGCACTCCGAAGAAGATCACTGCGGTTTTCAAAGAGCGAATTCGCAAAGCCAATGCCAATTGCAGTTCGGTGAAAGATCCTTTCCTCTGTATGAACATCCTGTGTCCGCCCGGAAGCTATGATTCGAACATCGAGCCTGCCAAAGATGATGTTCTTTTCGAGAGGGAGGATGTCATTATAAATGTTGTAACCGAGCTCTTCGTGGCCTACTATCCTGAGGCAGTCGTTATCAGCGACGTAAATGATCATAGGCCGCCAGTTTCTGCGCAACAAACGATCCTTACAAATGCCGGAAGCATGGTCAGTCGTCCCGATACTGCCTTCTCGATCCTCGAAGAAGCGACGGCAGTTCACTCAAAGCTTCCCGAAACTGCCTTCTCAATCCTTGAGGAGGCTGCTCCAAATGAGGTGTCTGGTCCAAACAGAGGCGTCCACACTACTGTCGGTTCTCCAACGCGCTGGCGATCAACAATGTACGGCATCGATGAAGAGGATCTGGAGCTACTTGACTCTGAAGATCAGCCTCCAGTGATCGAGGAAGAAGAGGACGGACGACGAGCCGCGAATATCTCAAATCCCTGGGCAATTGCTCGTATGAACGCTTCTGTCAAGCCGAAACAGCTGACACGCAATGCTCAGCTCATGACTCCAGCCAAGGGTTCGGGAGATATAACGATAGGTTCTAGCTCACCTGTCCCAGCAACTAACACGCGTCAGAGGCTACCATTGGAGCCACTGACGCCCAAGACCTCATCGAGATTGAATGTGACACAACCATCGCGAGATGCGGTCGTTCAACAAAGCATTGAACGAGGATCGCAAAACTCTGGACAGGCCTTCCTGGTAAGTGACCCCAGGTCAGTTTTATGCATGATCCCTACTCATGGTATATACTATTAGGTACCCGAACAGGAAAACGTGGTCACTGGAAGACTCTCTGTTACCCGCAAGGCCAGAGCGACCATTGTTCATGACTTGAGCCCCTCATCATCGCCAGTTCCGCATCGTACTGGGAGGTACCAGAAGCCTCCCAAAGATCAACAGTCGCTACATGCCTTCGAAGGCCGTCCTGGGGGTAACGACTGGTTTGGCAAACCTATGCGCGGCCAACCTCCGTCCAGATCATCCCGTCCTCAAAAACAGAAGCGGGTTCAGAACCTAGATACACCGGCGTTCGACCCCGACAGCCCATCGCACCCGTTGACTTCCAAAAACAACTTTGACATCCGTGACTTCCTTGGACGAGACAGGTCTCAACTTCAAGGGAGCAATTCATTTGAGCCGACACCAGGTGCATCGTCTTTCACACCCATCAATCGTCCTTTCATACCACCCAGGATCCTTGACGTCGAACAGAACATGCAGCATCAAGGATCACGGTCAACAACACGTGGTCCCAAGTTTCGAGCCTCATCCACTGAACCACCGCGGCGCCCGCGACATAGTAGGAAACAACTGCCATACAACTCAGACGGCTCCGAACCCAACTTCATAGGCCAACTACCTGCCTACGCCGAAGGAGAAGATCTAATCGCACGAGCTAGAGCATCATCTTTAAACTCGAACAGCATGCCTATCACAGCTCACGCGGCAGCCCGTCCTTCGTCACCAGTAGAACAGCCTCGTCTTTCGACCGCGCGTCCAGCAACATCCGCCCAAGAGATGGCCGCCATGTTCGCAGCATACAGCGACCTTCCTGATGCCTCTGCAAGGAATTCCCATGCTACTAGAGCCCCACCTACTCCACCTGTGCCCGAAGCATCAGCCAAAGCCCGTCCACAACGCCGCCGCGGCACAACCGACGGCCTCCAACGCACAAAGTCCTCACACCTCCCACTCGAGCGCGTGCCCTACGAGTACCGCATACACAACGTTGTTCTCCAGATATACGTTCCTACCACACGCATCATTAAGGTCATGCTCAAGCTCGACATGCAGAGGGACAGTGTAGAATGGGGATGCCCCGCCGATGCATCTGCTTACGACGCCTTCTGCACGGCAGTGACAGTTGGTAGGTTGAAGGCGTGGGTCCTGCGGATTGATGGCATGCTTGAGGGATTCGACACAGTAATAGATAGGGAAGGTGCACTGGGGACGCTTGAGTGTAGTATTAGAAAGGCACTGGGGAAGGAGAGTAATGGCCGTGAGGTTGAGCATGGGCGAATTGGAGGAGCTGCATCAAGTGTTGAGGAGTGTATCGACAGCCTGGCTCAGGACCACTGTGCGCTTCCGACATGGGAATCGTCCGCAGGACTCCTACAACGCACTTCTCCAGCCCTCGCTGATCCGCAGACTAAGACTACTGCGTGTCTTGTTCAAGGATCTGGTGACGAGTTCGGGGGTGCGGATCTCGATGACGAGGCGATGCTTATGGATTTCTAAGAAGCGACAGGGAACTTATCTGTATGATAAAGGTGAAGGCAAATGGCAGACTGATCTCTTGCCGGGAATGTATCGTGCATGATCTCAAGAGAGTAAGGCAAGAAAAGAATAGGCTGTGTGCATAGGGCCCGTGATTAGTTGCCGAGGAAAGGCTATACATGTAAGTATGGATATGAACCGTGCTTGTTCTATATCCAGTCACCAACTTGCCCACTTTGTGAACGCAAGAACATCCGCGGCGTTTCTGCGATATGATTTGCCCCGCCGTCGAGCTCCGAGCTACCCCTCCAACACATGTACTCGTAAACAACCCTCCCACCTACCATTCCTCCAACCATCCCTACGACTGCCACCGACCAAAGACAACATGGCAGACCACGAAAAGCAAATCGAAGAGTTCGGCAAAAACGACGACTTCTGGCTCTTCGGCTATGGGTTTGTCTCCTCATTCCACACACCGGTCCCGCGCTCACGCATCACAGGAGTCTGATATGGAAACCGCCGCCACATTTCGGTACACCTTTCCCCCTTCCACAAAGGGGTTACATACTGAGCGCAAACCAGACGAGCGCATACCAGGCTACATAGAAGGCTACGTGCGCCGCTTCTGGCAGGTATGAAGCCCATGTATCTGCCGTGCACTGGGCTAAGTACATACACAGGCAAGGTACGCCTGCGGGCTGCTCTCCCCTCCCATATAGAGTTGACAAGCAGTAGCGAAGACCACCGCGGAACACCCTCCGCACCCGGCCGCGTCGCCACGCTGATCGACCGCGCGCACTGGGAGACATTGAGCGACACGCACGAACCCACCGAGCGCGTGTGGGGCGCTGCATATCATATTCCTAAGGCCAGAGTGCCTGAGGTAAGGGAATATCTTGGTGCGTAGTTCTGCCTCGGTTTTGTCTACCAAATGGAGGACGGACTGACGTCTTGGTGTATGATAGATATCCGCGAGATCAACGGGTACAGCATCCAGTTTACGAACTTCGTTCCGTCTTCTGACCCCGAAGCGCCGGTGAATACACTCGTTTACATTGGCCTTCCTTCGAATCCTCAGTTTCTCGGTCCTCAGGACCCAGAGGCCCTCGCCGCACACATACTGAAGAGTAAAGGGCCAAGCGGGGAGAATAGAGAGTATCTTTTCCAGCTGGAGGAGGCGCTGAGGGGTTTGGGGAGGGGCTGGGGATGCGCATATTAGTGATTTAGTGGCGAGGTGTCGGAGGATAGAAGGGGAAAAGAGAGTGAGAGGTGAGGGGCAGGTGGGGACGAAGTTGCACAAGGTGGGGAGTACGGAGGAGCAGGAGGAGGTGGAGAAGTAGATGGCAGTATGTCGTACGATGGCGTCAAGTCATCATTACGAAGCCTAGAAGTCGCGACCAAGTCATAGCAAGTCATACAAGTGTATGTATTCACAGTTGATTTTACATGTGCTATTACAACAGGGTATTTTTACGCACCACCAGCAGCTCTGTTCATGAAGAACCCCTTCAGCGGACCCATTGCATCCACCGCCCTTAATCCTAAACTCCTTAGCCCTACGATCGGTCCCGACTCCACGCTATACAAGCGGTGTAGCTTATCACACACGCCCAGCATCGCATTATTCTCCGCATACCGCGCGCTATTGTAGCTCTCCAGCGCCAATGTACTTCCGATATCCTGACCCGTCTCCACCGCATGCGATATCGTGCGGACGAGGGCCGCGGCGTCGCCTTGACCTTGGTTCAGACCTTGGCCTGCCAGTGGATGTATGGTGTGTGCGGCGTCTCCGACAAGGGCAACGCGTTCGCCGGTGTAGGTATCTGCGTGGCGCATACGGAGCGGGAAGGAGGCGACGGTGCCCGCTTGAACATCTGCCACGCGGACGGGGATGGATCGTTCGTTGACGGGTGTATGTTGTTCTCGCCATGCAACCTCCTCCTCTTGGCCGGAAGGAAGGGTGTGTAGGTATTCGAGGTCGGTGGGGGATAGTCTGAAGCCTGCGTTCACCATAGCGACAAAGTCCGTGGAAGATAATGACTTGAGCTTCGCGGCGCGCTCAGGAGTCGTGCTCCATACGAGTGTCGCAAAGTTGCCGGGCATGGGGAGCATGGCCATCGGTCCACTGGGCAGAAAGCGCTGGTATGCGATCTTGTGATCCGGACCACCCCAGCCTGGCCCTGAGAGCTTCAGTGTTGCGACAACGCCATGTCTGCTGTAGTCGAAGCCTCGAGAAGGTATTCCAGCGAAAGTTCGCACCGGGCTGTTCGCGCCATCTGCACCCACGAGCAGTCTGGCTGCTAGTGACCTGCCATTTGATAATGAGAGGACGGGCCACGATGACAGGTCAAGCTGTTCTGTATCCTTTCCAAGCTCAATGGAGTCTACCTTGGTAGAAGAGAAGATGTCCACTCCTCCCAGCTCTTCGAGACGGCCCAGAAGCGCGGAGACCGTGTTGACGTTCTCAATCATGTACGCGATAGTCGTGGGCTGGGTGGGTTTACGAGGGCCGAGGGATCGCGCGGTGTCCCAATCAAAAGATATGCGAGCGTCGGATACGCCGTCCCATACCTGCATCTCTTGGTAAGGTTGGATTCGGGAGGTGTTCGCGTGTCGCCATGCTCCAATCTCTACAATCACGCATCAGCAACTGCACATAATACGAATAGAGCGCGCTTGCCCTGTAGGTTCTTCACGGACGCCGGTGTCAGCGAGCTGCACCTGTTGGAGAAGCTGTCCAAATTCGCATCTTTCTGCAAGCGGTTTCTCTGTAAATCTTGCCCCTCAATGAGCGCGACCTTGAGCCCATTGGTAATTGGGGAGGCTTTCAGGCCAGCTAACAGGCTGAGCCCGGCTGGTCCACCACCAACACATACTACATCGTAAATCTCAGGTGCACTCGGAGAGGTCGAAGCATACCTCCGCTGCAACCGTAAGCGAAATCGTACGGCAGGTGGAGGGATGGCCTGATGCGCTCTTAAAGGTATCCGAGGCGGCATCGCGGGCCTTTCAGATGATTCGCATGGGTGAGAAGTTATGTGCCGTGGCTACCGAGAGGAATGTTGGGAGCGTGGTGTTCGCGCTGTTTGCAGCGGCGATGATGGCACGATAAGCTCAACGCCCGCTAGCCGCTCCTGGGTAGCTTTCCCGAAAGCTCCCTTCACGTGCCCGTCCTTCCTTCTCACCTTGGGCAATCACGCACGCGTGTGACCTTCACCTCCATCATGTCCCCCACGTCCTCAATTGCCTCATCTCGCGTCCTAGTGACGATGTTACATGTTGCAGGTCCGCTCTGCGGGATATGTCGTCTGAAGACACCAAAATATCGTCGAAGTCACCATTCTCAGATCTAGCTAATCAACAGACAGCCCCTCATCACCAACCATGGAAGATGACCATCGAGCAATGGCAGTAGATAGAGCGGATTGCAACGCTATAAACACCACTCGTTCACAGCACAGCTTTGCAACGTTGACTCGCGCCGCTATTCCATCATGACAGCCTTCATTGGCAGCTTGCATCTGTTCAACTAAACTATCATGACGCGAACGCAACCTAGAAGCAGTTCATAGCATGACAAGAGGAAGAAAGTGCGGATTCCCATAAATGTTCAAACTCCGTTTCAGAATCGCTTTATGCTTCTGAACGGTGAACTCTGGTCTCCATTCCGAAGATCTCTTATCTTGCATTCCTTCTTCGGTCTTTCACTTTCTCTGACGTTTATATTCCATCACTGCATCTCGATTACCCTTTGCCCTTCACTCGATGGCACTTCCCTCTTATTTTAAGTCCGTCCCGAGGAGTGGCCGCGAATCCCAAGCACACCGCCAGTGCCCTGCGGTCGCACAAGACGGGATCGCACCCGACGAGTATCCAACGTTCACGCGACCCAGCAGTCCGGAACTGGATGGATCCAAGCGATACACGGATGATGCGCCCAAGAGGAAACGCACGCACCCCTGGACATTCCGCCGTGATTCGAATTCAGAAAGCGGAGATGACTGCGACCGGCCACTAGCAAGAAGACTCTCTCGGAAGGCTTCCACGGTTCTCCACAAGTTCACTCCCCAGCGTACTCGCAGCGATGCATCTTCTGCACGAGCACAGAGCCTCCCAGAGGGACCGGAAGAGGCCGACGAGCATGTAGAGCCAGTTGCAAAGAGAAGACACTTCTCTGCAGAAAGGCGGCGCTCGTCACTGCAGAAACTGAAGGATCTCATCAACAAAGTACACAAAGACTCTGCAGCGCCGACTAAAACCTTCCTCCCGGCCCCTCCGCTGGATGAAGATGATCGTGACATGGGCTTGATGCAAAGATCTTGTTCTGGGAAGGCCCCATCCCTCGCAGCTGAGGATCCCGAGCTGATCTACATGGCTGGCGCCCTGCCAGCGCCCGCGTCAGAAGACAGCTCGGGGGATGGAAATGGAATCGGAAATGGAAACATCAGCCTAGATCCTCTCTTGAACCCCAACTTAACGGAGAGTAAACATCGAAAGGCATCCACTGCCGCCGCTAGCCTGGACTCCGACTATTGGGTCAATGCAGCTACAGCAGCTACTAGTATCGACGTTGATATGGACGATGGGCGTGAGGTTGGGCTTCTTCCACCAGCGAGCCTCACCGGCTACAGCCCTCCACCTAACCCCAAGAACAAGCGCGCTCGCCACTACCCATACAATGCACTGCCCAACTTTCCCAACCGTCGTAACTCCCTCAAGAGGCAATTTTCACTTTCTTCCAAGTCTCAACGCCGCGACATGACCACCGCCCTGTCCAACCGCCACATCGCCCCCTGGGACCCTCTCTCAACCACTTCCTCAGTTACTCAACCCGATTCCACCTCCGTAATCGGCGTCCTTCCCTCCCTCTCCTCTGAGACAACTATATCACACATCAGCATCCCCACCTTCAACCTCCCACAATCTCCTGCAAGTCATCCCGAGGGCACCGATCAGTGTCCAGCCTCTCCGTCCAACCCTCCCACCGAGGCCTCGGAGGAGAAAGCGGGATCCACCTTCACGCCGCCGAGCCCGT
Organism: Didymosphaeria variabile; assembly: GCF_027946475.1. Taxonomy (NCBI): domain Eukaryota; kingdom Fungi; phylum Ascomycota; class Dothideomycetes; order Pleosporales; family Didymosphaeriaceae; genus Didymosphaeria; species Didymosphaeria variabile. Next base: position 2,048,708 of record NW_026611628.1, on the reverse strand, counting down.
GTACAGTACCTCCCCCTTCCACAGAGCCACACGTGTCAGAGACGTACGTCTCGCTCCCAGCCCTCCACCAACGCGATACACTCAACGTCCCTGACGTCGACACGCACCCCTCCACGGCCGCGGACTCTACGTTCTCGGGCGAGGAGTTGCGGCTGAGAAGGTCCGGCAGTTTGAGGCGCTCGGCGAGTGCGTTGACGTTGGATGGAATGGAGGGGTTAGAGGGTTTTGAGTATGTACAGAGGGCGCTGGGGTGGTCCGGGAATTGTGGATGTGTGAGGGAGGGGTGTGGGTGTGAGGAGAGGGGAAGACGGTAGAGAGGACGAGAAGGGATGGTAGAGAATTGGGGTTGGGGTGTAGAGAGTTTATAGAGGAAATGTAGATTTGGTGTTGTGTAATAAGGCGAATGGTCTTTTGCTAGCTGCACTGGAGCTGCTTCTTGAACGACTAGACTCGATCTGCGTGCTGAAGGTAATGCTCACTGTTATCGTCAGCAGCTGCCTTCCTTGCATCCGCTTAATTCCCAGGTTCCTGCTGGAGGTATGCGCGCAAAAACGTGCTCTGGCGCAGCATGTGGTTCTCATACGACCGATGAAGCTCGTGTGGAGCGAGAGCGATCGAGAGGAGCCATACCCATTCCAGCTGCTTTTTCTGACCATGACCAGGTGTAAACCACTTTCACAGGCGAGAAGCGCACCGCACGAGCAGGTCGTGCTCGGTTCCGATGCTATGTATGGCTACTTCGGCTCCAGACATTGACATGTCAGACGTGAAGTAACGTCTACATCGCTTTCTTCGGACGGCGAAGGCGGCTTTTGGTTTTCTGAGGCGTCTCAAATCGCGAAGGGAGTTGCATCCGACGGTGGCGAGCGATGAATTGTGGTCGTGCTATGCGCGAGCTTATATTGCCTTTTTGAGACGGGTGAAGCCAGATGCCTTTGAACGGTGGTCGGCGTGCTTTTGCTCGCACCCGGTCGCGTGGGGAAAGCGCTCGGCACGAGTGTGGAACGGGTTCGTGATATGGCGTGGATATGTAGGATTCCTTGGTTGGGTGGCATGTTGCTATGCATTCTAAGGAGTGTGTGGACCTAGCAGTGTGAGCAAGCTTGATAGATGAGGGTATAGAGAGAGGGTACGTACTTGATCTAAATCTCTGATATCAATATTGGCACTCTACTAGAGTAGCTTTTTAGATGGTCTCTGAGACGCTATTAGGTTAAATCCAGAGGTCACGGCTGTGAGGAGAGACAGAATTTGGGAGAACTACCAATCGTTAAAGATTGATGTAGTTCGACGGGCATTTGCTAAGTTCATGTAAACTGCCAGCCATCGATGGTAGAAAATAGGCGCGATTCGCCATGAACGACGCGTAGACCACAGGCATCGCGAGTCAAGGCTGCATGTTGTGTTGGTACATACAAGGCTAGGGAAGATCGACGGCACGTTGGTGCTCACGTGAGGACGCATCGTGCGGCGTAATTAGGCTGCAGTGATCGCGATGACTGCGTGATATTGGGCAATTGTGAAAGACCAGCACCAAGGCCCTCAACTCTATGCTCCTAAATGAAGATGGAAAACAACAAGTTCTATGCTTTTGTGGATAATACTGAGAAGGCTGACCATAGGGCTGTGTGACTGCTCCTGATGCGAATACTAGTCGCGTCAGATGCGCGTTGTGTTGATGCATTCACCCAGGCCACCATGCCAACCACCTCACTTACAGCCATTGAGCGACGACATGCATGTAAACTCGTCGCATCGTCATCTTGAAAAAGGCGGAGATTGGATGATGACAGCCCAACGGTTCCTGCCGAGCGCCACGTTGACCGCGCCCCCGGCCCCAATGTCTCAGATGGGATGAGGCGGCAAGGCCGCTCCCAAGACCAGCCATTGCCCACGACCCTCCTTGGTATTTTTTTACCACAGTCTGCACGTCGTCTCCTTACATTCACAAATTGGATTTTATCTTCTCAGTTCTCTCCCATCCGCACACGATGCCTTAACTTCGAGAACACTGCGCTCCATCGCACGCGTGATGGCGACAAAGCCTCTTTTCTAAAGAGACTTTTTCAGCACTCGATGCGCGCAACTGTACACGAAATATTTCGTGGCTTGCGAAGCACTTTTTTGAGTTGTCAGTGTCGCGTCTGCTTCAATTGACAGCCGTACTGACGGTGTGTAGACCTCGACAGGCACCTAATGCCACCACAGGCAGCTAATTTATAAGACGCCCGCTAGGCGCGACGCCGTTGGACCGATTCGTGGTCGTCCACACCGAATCCTGCCCATGGATCGATGCGCTGTTCCACTCCCACCCCACGCGCGATTCGCTTCTTCTTGTTTGTCACTCGCTGGATTACAGGAGGAATCGATACCTGGCTTTCACAAGTCCTACCTATATTACTACGAGGAACCTTATTCCAACTACAGTTGACTGTTCGCATAACCTCGTTCATCAATTGTCGAGTCGCTGCGCTTGATTCGTAGATGCTGCGTTTTATGACATCCTTTAGGAACACAAATTCGTGGTCGACTGCACCCGGCGACGGGTGCAACGGACCTGCTGTCGAGATAAATCAGATGTCTTCGGTCGCAGACGATTCGAAGGCGGAACGTTGAATTTCAAGACCATCATCCAGTGTAGAACATACCAACAAGGCATGACTGCAGTGCCGGTGGCCAAAGTTGGGATCTGGCCGAGGCACTCCCAAGATGCGATAATATTGCTCTGGTTGATCAGTTTGGGCTGTAAGGGTAACGAGCGAGGGCGGACATAGCACTGGCGTGGATTGCGAGAATGTATATACATCAAGGGGAGAATGTATCGATGGCTGGTTCACTGTGTCGCGGAGACATGGATAGGAATCTCGACTAGTCAGTTGGCTATTGGCGAACCTAGCCCTACTGCTTCAGCACCACGCGCGAATTATTAGTGACAGTTTCATGCTTGATATCAAACGACTGGTCACAATAATATAAACGCGTTCTGGAAGATGAAAGTGCAAGACTGTGTTGACGAACGGCTGCGGCTGCGAACGTCCTAGCTCGTCATATTCTAGCAAGAGAATGAAGCTAAAGCTCGGGCGAATGCTCATGATGTACATGCGCATTGTGATATGAGACTGATAAATTGGGGAAGACCATAGTATCATGGTAAGCTTTGGATAGCCCGCAGTGTACGTGTTTTAGAGTAGCCAGCTTTGCATTCGGTCCGATTATCGTCATTAGCGACGAAAATGGGCCACCTCTAATAACATTCAGGTAGCTTTGGTCATATGTATACAAGCTTTTTCGACAGGCTGATTGGCTGCGAAGCGCTGAGGTGGCCTTCTTAGTGGTAGTTCCCGCCAGAAATAAGTGTCAAGCATGGAGCCTCATCAACTAAATAGTCGATTAATCATGAATATTCGGCCTCGAAGCTCCCCCAGTATCACGGGAGGTGGCACATTCTTTCCGCAAAGCAACGATGGCGCTCTGGGCGCGCACTCCTGCTTGATTGTCCCTCGACACAACACAGGCAAGTTAAGCTTTAGTTCCTCCGCGTCTGACGACATCCGTTTCAGCCTTGCGATGATCGATATCAACTAAACCCCTAAGGTTGACATGTGCATAAGGCGAGTTCTCGACGCTGACGCGACGGAGGAAATTCTTCATCACGGCTGTGCACGAATCTCCACCTTCTGCAGCTAAAAACATGATCTCCCGTGGCATCCGAATGCGGTTCACCGGTTGAGGCCCGTAATAGTCGTCGTAGGATTCGATAGCTTCCGACGAGCCGCGCTCGCGCCAACATGTGTACCGTTACGAAGCAGGGCGCGTTATGCACGGAGTCTCTTATAGCAAGGCTTAGTGTCTGTCCGCGAGTAGCGGCATATCATGGATCTTCATGGGGCTCCACACAGCTCGTGTTGGACAAATCCTTGTAATTAGCATGTAATCCTTGCATGGAGCCACTTCCAGAAGAAAGAGGCAGACAGCGCGCAAGTGGTGCGTAAAGGCTGTTCATGAGTGCTGTGTCTTGAAATAAGCGATGAGATACGCATGAACCCGCTCGGCTTTGCCCTGCGTGAAAGTTAAGTTTTGAACAATTCTTGTTGAACGGACAAGGAAGTCTATCGTCGCAGTTGGTATCGCTCCAGCTTTTGTGGCTCACGCAATCGCTTGTAGTATCCAATTGTCGCACTTATGCGTGACATTCGCTGTTAGTTAGCATGGAACAATTTCTTACTTGAACGATCTCAGAGTGTGAGGTACCCATCGTGCAATCGTATCCCCGGCTACCCAGGAGACCAAAATCATTGACCGATGAGCAGGGCACACACAGAAGACCATGAAGCATGGACCTGTCGATCTTAATTCTGGCTCGTGATCACCAAATTAATGTGGTGCATTTGTTATCTGACATTACTCGCTTCTTGACGTGTACGGGGGTAGGCCACTATGGTAGCGTCATAACCAACACGATTTTGAAGGCTACGCACTACTGTCGTGTTCACCGGCGGGGCTGTGCGGACATGCCAGGTGTAGCAACCTTGTAGATTTTGCGTTCGGGTATGGAAGACTGCTTTCGTGTTATTTAAACTTCCCGGAGCAATCAAGCGAGAGCCTCTCAGGCAACAGGTCTCCCAATTGACGATCTTCGTTTGACTCATAGGCAAACGATTACCTAGATAGCTCCAGATGCTACAGAAGAAACGCGGAAGCAAGGGCGATTTTTCGAGACAAAGGTTCACTATAAAGACAGGATCGTTACTGTCTATTCAACACATTTGGATTTACCTTGTCGAGAAGCCTTTGTTTCGGCCCCGGAGGAATAAGATACTAGGGTAGAAGGGTATAGAAGGCCACTGATTCATGTTACCGATGAGATTGACGGGATGACTTTCCTTTTCATGCGTGTTTGTTAACGTTTGTTGTGGTTTTCCCAGCCACGAATGCACGCACCCTGCCGCTCCGGCCCTGCCATCAAGCCACTCGAAGTACGCCGGGCCAATGATCATGAATTTACCATGCCAAACCTATGTTCAATCAGGCTAGACGAACGTATCAAATAGGGCGGATAGGAGATATCCCCCTTGGCTGCTTACTTTAGCGTGAACCTGAGACACGCCCTTGTGTGCCCTACTCAACGGGCGTGCACAGACTTCGGACGCGTCTGGTAGCTGAACGCTCATCAAGGACGGAAGTGTATTGCTGTCCAAGGTTCTCGTTTCTTCAACATCATTTTGGTTACCTCGATCAAATCGATGCTTCGTTCCAGAAACTCTTTAACGAATTCGTTCTTCCCATAGTCGATGTGGTATTAATCCGGTCAACTTCCGCCCAGAACTTCGAAAAGGCTTTGTATGGTAAGAAACGCTATGAGCAGGAACGAGTGGGTGCCTTCAACGTCTGCTATGGAACTTCGCGGGCTGGGTGATGGCAGTATTATGCTACCTCCATTGCGCAGGCTTGTCTTCCCATACGCTCTTTGGATGTCGTCCTAATTCTGCTACAGATCCCACGATCCGCTTTCCTCTTGCGCTCGAGCCGCCCGGAGTCGGCGACCATTCGCCCGATCAATCCTACTCATCCCACACCCCACGCATACCCCATAGACAACGAGATCGCATTGCAGTCGGGATCCCCTGCTGGAAGACTTTTTACGGGACGGACCGCCCCGGCGGTGCTGCGACTCAATGCTTATATTGATGCCCATGATTCCGCGGGAAATAATCGAGGGCCTTGACAGGCAGTTGACGAGCGCGTATGATGCGCCCCGAACAAATTGTTACTGTGTTGAGTGAGCGCAGGAGTGTTGAGTTTGAGTTTCTTTGGGATGACCGGAATGGTCACACTCTGGGCAGCGGGATACTGGGAGCAAGTGAATGTTCTTCCAACCACGTCAATCTGGTCAAATTATGATGTCCGTGAACGAAAATTTGATGGGTGGACATGGTGTCAATGATAACATGTACCACGGACACACTCAATCGGCCAGACCGTGGAATACAGGCATATCTTAGAAAGCTAGTGATGTAACTAGTGTCGTGCGTGCCTGCGTGAAGATGTCAATCTCTATGGTTGTTACCACGGCAGATAAAAAGTCGTCTACGCAACTCTCTGGAGTGGCCAAAGAATTCCTATGACGGTGTTGTGGTGAGAATGGGACTGGAAAACATCTATACAGATATCATGAGAGCAGATAGCACAAGAGTTGTATGGTAGCGTGGCCAAGCGCGTCAGTACATCAAGTGTGATACTGTCTGGCCATATCTGGTGATGGACATGCTATCGAAGAGAATAGAGGAACGGTTCAATTGATGATCTAACAGGCTTCTACTACTTCGATCGCTCAATGTAATTTTGGGTGAGGTGCTAATAACATGTCCCACATACGCCCATGGTTTCGCTGACAGCTCTGAGGCTTTTCTCGTTGACTAGCAAACGCCTTGGTCATTCTCTCAAGATATAACCCCGTTTTCGACCATTTTTTCCGATCAACGACAGTCGTAGACGATTCCAGTCGAATCTAGGCTCAACCCTGACGCGAAGTGCTAGGTGTATTGCTTTCTTGTTCCTGTGGATTGCTGCTATCCTGAGTTGTCGGCTGTTGCGGAGGTGGACTTTGTGCTACGTGCGGCATTAGCAGACCGTCGCTGCGCGCTTGTTGAATACTCACGCGGGGTTTTCGTGCGCTTGAAGAAGCGCAACTTTGTATCGTGGTATAACAGCTCGCACGGGTGTATATCAGAGTCGTGAATCATGATGGGAAGGGCGAAGGTGTACAACTGCAGACGTGGATGCGAGCTCGAGGTGGGCGCAATATGGAGAAGGCGTCTTCCCGTAGCGAAACCCCCCACAATGGCATTTAGAGCGTCTTATACCGCTCCAGGCGAATCGCAAGGCTCTCGTCTTCTCTCACTTTCTTCTCCTCAACAGCCCCGGACGAGCACCTAGGCCTTTTGTAGCATAACCCTGCTTCCGTGACTCATGTCCACGCATATAGGTGCATGATGGGGCACAGAGAGACAGTGGAATAGCTTTCTGCGGCGACCCGTGCATACACAAGTGGCCCTGCTACCAAATATATCCGCGAGAGAGCTCGTTATCGAATCGTTCAGCTTGGTCCGGTGAGTATGAAGCGGATAGCCTTCTTACTCGCTGGGTGTGTTGCTTTTGGCCAAGATCCCTCGCGGGGAGCAGGGGTAGCGCGTCCCCGTGTGTCGACGCGAAGTCGTCTGCGGATGCCCAAGCGACGGCGTTTCAAAAGGTGGCTGGATGACCCAGCAAATGCCAATTGTCCCTGGTAGCTTCTGTGGATTTCTGAGAGCAATCATAGTCATTTTCCGCTTGCGGACCGAAGTTCTGGACCGCGGCAACCTTCTTGGTACGACGGAAATGATGGCTGATCGATGGCTGTGTGGTGCATATTCTCGAAGCGAGTGGGACTAACGGAATTTCTTGAGGCTGACATCTCATAGCGTCAAGGTAGGTAGGCAGTTATGACGCGTTCGCAAAGGTCGCGAGATGGTGCTCGTAGGCGTTGTGTCCTCGAACGTGGGCCCAGATCCGCATAAGAGATGCCTAGGTAATCCTCGCAACCACAACATCCTGAGCTTACTTCTTAGAGGTCTTCAGTATGGCAAACGGAGCGCAGATAAGCCTGTTACTGACAGAGCCGATGGTTTGCCTTGGTGCCTGGCGTGAGATGCGCGTCCCAAAGTAGTCAAGTGAGCTCGGGCTGTCGGTGCTGCTGCCGCACCGCCTTGACGTTTTCCCCCTTCCATCATCTCGCACGCTGCGTGGAACCACTACCTACCTTTGCAGGCACTATCTCCAGTAGTCGATATGAACACAGACGCGACAGCAAAGTAGGCAGCTGTCAAAGAAAAGATGGAAGAGCGGGACACACGGCCAACGAGAAGCATTGCCGATGCGGAGAAGACGAGGCCGAAAATTCCGATCACGGTAATGCGGATGTTGAGGTGTGGAACGTGAGCCAAAGCAAACATCGTTCCCATGAAGAGCATCGGAACGAAAACGCATGCGATTGCATCGAAGATGGCGATGAGCGTTGCAAGTCTGATGTGGATGGGCCCTCGGCTCATGCGGAACCAACTGCGCAGGCGCTGGATAATTTTCTCATCGATCCAAGCGATATGGTTGACAGCCAGATCCATGAGTACGCCATATGATTCAACACCCACTATCGCGACGAAATCGGGCGACGCTGCATCTTGATACGCTGCTGCACCACCGGCCTCGTTCGTGGGACCAAAAGTGCCATTCTTGAAGAGCTCGGAGTTGTGGTTCAATAACGCGCTTGCGTATGCGCCGTGGCCAGGCAACTTGTATGAATCATAGAGAAGGCAAATATCTTGAGCTGGGTACGATTAGATATCGGATCTTTGAGGGTGCATCTGCAAAACTTGCTGTGAGTTCTTAACTTCTGCTCATATCTCATCCATTGGCCATAGAGCTTTCCGTCTCTTTTTGCAAGTATTCGAGGGTACTCGAGCGTAGTCGAAGGGCCGCAGCCCTCCCGCCTTCGCAACTCTACGATTCTGTTGTTGAGGTTTCTTTCCATCACAAGGAGTTCTTCTTCATCGTCATAAAGCTTCTTGGCCCATTGAGATCCAAATCGACGGTACTTGAGTTGCTCAGGATACTCTGCGCTGTCTCTGTAGAACTTGCTATATGGCTCATTTGATCGCGGGGTTTGTTGCGCTTGCATGTCGGGCATTAATGTGCCGAGGGTCACTAACATGGGTTGTGCAGGGTTAGGCGGCCAAGAAACGAACTCGACACGTGTGTCTGAACAGTAAAGATGCTTGAAAGAGATAGAGGATATTATCTTGGAGTGACTGCGGAAAATGAAGGTGGGCTCCAGTTATATATCGCCGGAGCACGCTGTATTCTGTGTGGCAGTGTATCGATGCTGTTACCGCCGAATCTCTGGCGTGGTCGTGAAGCCAAGCACGGCAGCTTTCTCTGGAACATCAAGCAGAAAGAACCAGGCCATGGGGCACTGTATGCAGGTCAGCTCCGTTCAGTCAGTTGAATGGAGCAGAGGAACAAGGGAGGCAATGGTTAAGACCTACCGTGGAATGCAGATGAGCGAAAGGTCCTTCGATGGCTTCGAGATGGTGTGCTGTTCCGACCCGAGATCTCAGTCGATGCAGCCTGGCGCGCGACAATGATCGTGGCATCGCATAGTACTCCAATGACGCCGGACTGCACATTGAGAGCTGGTGATCTTACTTGGGGTCGCACTTGATGGCATACTCGTGTTTGTTACGACCGCCAATGACAGCCATCTGGGGAACGCGATCAGCATGCGTCGGGCTTCACGGAAATAGGCCGGTGGTGTTCGGACCTCGATCGTTTGAAGCGTGGCAACGTCGGCATTTCAGGATCTGCACGACATCAGCCTCTGGCAACCCACCCAATGCTCTTTGCTCCAGTTGGAATGCGGCACAGTCGTTAATACAAGCACTTTTTTGTCGCACAGAGCGCTTGAGTGCATTGGTGTTGACCAAGGTGGAAGAAGAAGTAAGCGCGAGCACTCGCTGGTGGCTGTAGATGGGTTAAAGGGGGCCAGGCTCTGTGGTAATTTGAGTAGGCAAATACGTGGGTGCTCAGCCTTCTCCACGTTCTACCACCGAATTGGTCAGCCGATATCGAGATCTTGCCGCGATACTCGAAAACCCAGCCCTGTAAGCGACAGCTCCTTGGCCTTTCCGACCCTCTCATCCACAGCCCCATTTTAGGCAACGAAAGGTGAAAGTATCTGCTCCCTGTACAGTAGGCCTTTGTGGAAGAATGACTTACCATCTCCGGGATGCCAGCAGGGAGGAAACGACCATGGTAGAGATACTGACAGCTTAGACGAATTGAGAACAGCAGAAGCTGACGCTATACGAGGAATGCGTCTGTCGTAAATGTTGTTACAGTAGGCCTCGTAGTAAAGGACCGCAGATGGGACACTGATGGTTCACATGGTGGAGAGCAACTGAACTGCGAAAAACGATGCGGGGGCCTTCGTCATTGGCGAGCCACAGAACCTCCACGAGCCTATAGCTGGCCACCGCCGCCATCCAACTCACTCAGACTTTTTCTCACCGCCCCTTCCCTCTCATCTTTGCGGCAAAGCTAATAACCTCTTGTATTACGATCTGATGCGCCTAGACATACCATAGGTAGCCGTCTTCGTCTTGGTCGATGAGGATTCGCGCCGAAGAGGTCCTTCATGCACGTCCAGTTGGTGTGTTGTTTCTGCCTGACTGCTGGGCTGAGCCCGAATGCAAGCAGACGCGCGGTAAGCTTGGGGGAGTCGAATGTGGCAGATGCGAAGCAATCAACTGCGTCGTTCCCGATGGTCCCCTTCACGCGCCTTCTTCGACATTTTCAAGGCCAAAGGGTGAAATATGTGTATCTATAGAGCCCAATACATCAGTACATATTGCCGTATCGGTCATTGAGACTCAACAGCAGAGTCGCTTCCTATGGTGGCAGTGGCGTCCAGCCTCCCAAAAGTCTTCTTGCAATTAACTTCGGGCTCATGGAAGATATGTTATGGACCACATGAACAATTATCTTCAGGACCACGCATACTGAATGCGTGCCAAACGCTACTAGCTAGGCCAGACTTACCTGTGGTACCAGTTTGGAAATGACTACGCACATAAAGTACCCAGGTATCATCACCGCCACGGGGCGCTATTCCTTGGTGAAAAATTCTCACGACAAACCATTAGAGCATCTGAAGCCCCTGGGAGAGCTTTTGAGTATTACAATAATGTCTTGAAGCTGAAGAACTGCTCCTCGTGCTGTCGTTGGGAGTGCAGATTGCGCTAAACCGCATGTGGCTTAGCGTCGAAGTGCGCATCGCGTTCTCCACTCTGAAAGCGGTTCCCATCCCATCTCATTCGTTGTCACTGCCATCTCCTCCCCAAAATGAGGACCGTATCGCAGACCTCTGGGTCGATGACAAGACATTGATGGCCGTGGTTGTCGTCGGCCGTACATAAAGCAGCGTGATGCCGCCAGATCGGGGTCGCGCTTCAAAGGCGTGCGCAGCGTGTAGGAAGCAGAAAACAAGGTGCTATGAGACAACAACGGGTAAGTCAGTCCAGTGCGCACAACAATCCCACTAATTCGTTTCTTCAAGGCCGGCCGTGTCTCCGCTGCGATCGCATTGGACAGGAATGTTCACTAAGCGTGGAGACACCTTACTCTCGTCCTTCTTTGGGTGACAATGCATTTGGCGATAGAAATGACATCAATGACGAGAGAGTCGAGCGACTCGAACGACTTGTATCTGCTCTTGCGAGACGAGTAGACGATGTCGAGTCGGAGCTCTATAACCAGAGTGCAGACAAAAACAACGGGCAGAATTCGCATCTGGAAGTTACTTCACTTCTAAACCCCGAAGCAGAGACTGGGGAACATATTCGCGCGCCATTATTCGTTCTTCGGGATGTCACCAAACAGTCCGGCGTTCGACGTGCAGATAGAACCGCAACAAATACCCCATCACGTGGCCTCTCGGACGATATCATCCTCAAAGGGCTACTCAATGAACAGGATGCATCTTCTCTTCTTGCCCTGTTCCATGAGAATTATGGAAGATGGGTATCATTCGATGCAACCGCATCCATTGCCCGCCTACTCGAAGACGTCCGAAAGTCCCCCCTATTGCTTACAGCTTGCTGCTTGATCGCTGTTCGTCACGTCTCGCAGGAGCTAGCATCTCGCCTTGCCCCCAAGCTATTTCAAGACGCAAAGTTACTACTCTCACAAGCGATGCTGAGTGTTCCGCAGCCCTTGGAATTCTTCCAAGCTTCACTCGTTCTTAGTCTGTGGTCGACTACCATCGGGCAACTACCGCTGGGAATCGATAGCTGGTTGCTCAGTGGGTTTGCCCTTCAGCACAGCATCGCCAGCGGTCTCTTTGCCTTTACAAGGGGATCCCGCAGCGCCAACCTAGCACAGCAAGACCTCGATCGTTTGTGCATATGGAATCATCTTTGCTTAGTCCATCTCCACTACTGCGTTGGCACACGTCGCAAATCTGTTCTTGACGAAGAGGACATACACAAGAGTCGGCTTGTCCTTGGGTCACACAACGCCACGAACTTTGAGTCGAGGATGGTGGCAGAGGTCCATTTGTATTGGGTGATCTATCGCAACTGCAACGAGGTGCTCGATCTTCCGCGGACACAAGAATCGCTTTCCAAGTGGAAAGAAGAATGGGGCTGGCTCCTGGACCAGCCACGCTCACAGTTCGTCCAGATGGGCTTCTACTTCGCTCAACTAATATGTTACGACCAGTTGTTGAAAACCGGGTCATCTGCCGTGCGTGAATCGCTCCTTTCCGAAATGGTACGCCTTTCTTCGTCGATCATCAACCTCGCTATGAACACGACTGACGAGCGGACGCGACACCTTACCGATCATATCTACCACATGATCAGTTTCGCCGCAGTCACTCTTTGTCGACTGTTAAGCAATTATGAAGAGCAGCTTTCTTTGTCACACGACTTGAGCAGACTTGATGATACTGTGTTGTCACTTGTATCTTGGCTTCATGCCATTGGCTTTCCTTGCCATGTGGCGTACACTATGGGAGACGTTGTCGCTGCTTTCCATAAAAAGCTTCGCCCGAACACGGGACCAAGCCCAAATACCTCCTACGCCGGTGTGGATCCAGCGATACAAGACGACTTCGCGCAACTGTTCCCAGAGTTTTACGGGACATCAACGTTTGATCTCATGGATGGATCCTTATTACCTGACTTTCAGCCTCTCGTGTGACGGAAGGTGACCGAACATGGGAAAGAGATATCCGGCATGTGCTCCTGTCACCGGTACACATTATCAGCGCACGAATACCAGACGACCAGTTTGAATGGTATCGCTCTGGCGCATTAGGATAACTATGTCGCATTTGAGAACTTCTATTGCTACATGTCCATCTCAGTTGGGATGGAGCCAAGGGATCTGTTCTGGGGTATACTTGTACGCTCGGAACAACGCGTTTGCCGGATACGGAAAGTACCCCTCAATTTCTTTGGCATCCAAGCCACTGTAGTCTGCAAAATCTGGGTTTATGTATTCCCAGACAAGTGCGCCATTCTGCGTCACCTCGAAAATCCTACCAAATGCCGCTTCGGTAACAAGGGTATTGCCACCTGGTAATCTTTGCGCACCACCCATAAATGGTGTGAAGAACGTCATCGGATGCGGGTCCTTGTACTCCCAAACAATCGACTTGTCCTCTCGAGAAACCTGGATGACCCTGGAATATGTTGCGCTTTCGTGGTGACGGAAGGTACCGTTGTCGAATATCAGAATGCTGCCGTCTTCCAACTCGCTTGCGCAATGCTGTTGCGCCACCACAGTTGAATCGAGATGCCAGATGACCTCACCTGTTTCGCGGGAAATGATGATGACTGCAGATACACTCCGAAGGGATGCGAGAATATTGCCATCTTTCAAAGGGTACACGGAGTTAATCAGTGGCCAGTGTTCGCGAGGGTAGTGCGGCTGCAAAGCGAACTTCTTCGGGTCAAGGTGTTCGATCGCTTTCCAAGACCATAGTAACTCTCCCGATGGCGACACGTGCTTGATGCAGTCCGCATAGACCTTTCCATCTGGAGCCTCGCTGTTTGGAATGCCGCCGAGCACCGCCCCACCCTTATGATACTCTAACCCTTCTACAGTCGTATAGAGCAACTCGCCGTTATCCAGATGATGTTGGTCGTGATGCGCAAGCGGATCTCGGTGCTCCGATACGGTTTTGCCTTGGGGGTCTACCTCCATCATAACGCCGCCTCGATACTTCTGCCAGAGTGGGAATAACCGCGGCGCATCAGGATGGACGCCATTATATGCGAGGTTGCCGTTCCTGAGGATCTGTGCATGTCGGCCAGGGCGATATGGGAGGTCCCATCGATGTACCTCTTGCCCATGGTTGTCGATCAACTTCACAGTACCCGGACTAGTGAGGTGCGCGAGAAGAGTGTAGCCTGGCGAGACTTTGTGTGGGTCTACACCACGAAGACCGAGTCCACGTCTGATCAGTGTGCTCTGTTCCATGAGGATGGAGTGGGAATAATAGATGTTATTCGGCTCCGGAAGTTGTGTAGAAGTTCGTTCCGGAAATCAAGTTGATAAGTCGAAGTGTCAAGCTATTTCTCTCGGCGATGTTGCACCATCATATATATGTTGGTAGGGGCAGCGTGCCCGCAGGACATACAGAACCGCGGCAAACCGGCGATGGGAAGGACTAGCGACAGGACATCCTACATCGGTATGCCGCGGGGTGCTGTGCTTCCCTGTAGATCAATGGGCATGCCTTCACCCTTATCGTGAATTCACTGATTGTGGGAACCCGCGGCTTGATCCGCGGCATACCGCGGCGATAAGTACAATCACGACACCGCGGCCCTAGATTGCTCAATACCATGAACACCACAACGCGAGTATCGAATGCTTATAACAGGCATGGAACACGGAAATGGAGTATCAGTCGACGCACTGGAGCGACAATCCAACAATGGCTGCAAAAGCTGGCATTTCCGTTGATTCCGAAACCATGCGCTCTAAGCAGTCTTTGAATGCTCCATCCACGAACGATGTCCAGCTAGGATACTCTACACTCTACCATAAGGATGGAAAGTTCCGCAATTGGTTGAAAGACTTGTCCATTGAAACTGGTGGGATCGAAAGAGTGACGAATGAAGAGCGCGCAAGCAACACGTCGAAGGTGTGGAATGCGTGCACGTTCTGGTATGTCCATCTAGTACTTTGAATTTCGATCGTTCGTCGTGACTTCATACACTCCTTTTCTTCTGAAGTCTGCTTACGATCATTAGGTTGAGCGCCAATATGGCTGTGGCGACGCTGAACACAGGTATCGTTAGCGGAAGCTTCGGTCTCGCCTTCTGGGATTGCTTCGCGATCATCTTGCTTGTCAACCTAACGGCTTGTATGCTGCCTGCATGGACCGCAACTTTCGGTCTCACGGGACTTCGCATGACCACATTCAGCCGCTACTCCTTTGGGTACTGGGGCAACCTGCTCGTGGTGGTATTTTCCATGGTCAGTACGACAGGTTGGAATGCCATCAACTCGATATCTGGGGCTTCCGTCTTGTATGCGCTTTCGGATGGCAAGTGTCCACAGTGGGCTGGTGTGATTATCATCTGCACCATTGTATGGATCATCTGCGTACTCGGGATTACCTGGATTCACAGGCTTGACGCTTTCCTTTGGATCCCACCATTCATTGTGTGGTGTGTTGCAGCAGGGACCGGGGCCAAGCACCTCGATGGCAATGCGATCAAAACTCCTACTGGTAGCAACGGAGCTGCAGCAGCTTTCTCGACTATCGCTGTTATTTTCTCCTTCGCCGTGTCTTGGATCAACTGCGCAGCCGACTATAACGTCAAGATGCCCGTCAACACACCTCGGTGGAAGATCTTCATTGCAACTTATATCGGAATCACTGTGCCGACTGTGCTTGTTCAGACGCTTGGCGCGGCACTGTTCACCGGGACAGCAGTCAACCCCGCCTGGAAAGTTGCCTACCACGAAGCTGGTGTTGGCGGTCCACTAAAGCTGGCACTCCTTCCAGCAGGAGGCTTCGGCAAATTCTTGCTTGTCATCGCAGCACTGAGCTCCATACCCGTAAGTACGAAAACTAAGTTACCCGAGGCTAAGAGCTAACACGTCTAGAACAACATCCCCAACAACTATTCCTTCGCACTACACGCCCAGAACTTCGGACCTTGGGCGCTCCGAGTCCCGCGCATCGCCTTCGTTACCTTCGGTTTCGTAGCCGCCGTCACAGTCGGCTGCTGCGCCGCAGCGTTCTTCACAGACACGCTACAGACCTTCCTATCGATCATAGGCTACTGGACGATAATCCACCTCGTAGTCATCGTCGAAGAACACGTTATCTTCCGGCGCTCGCGGTGGTCAAACTATGACTGGGATGCATGGGCTAGCCGAGACCTGCTGCCGTTTGGATGGGGAGCAATCGCAGCTTTTGCGTTCGGGTTTGCGGGAGCTGCATTGGGTATGAAGGTTTCTTGGTATACGGGTCCGATTGCTGGTACGATAGGCGCAAAGGGTGGGAATGTGGGGCATGAGCTGACGGCGTTGTTGTGTGGGGTGTCATTTCCTGTCTTCAGGTGGTTGGAGAAGAGGTACACTGGGAGGTAGTCGTTAGGTTTCGCGCATATATTTAGACCCTTTGACATTGTCCTTGATCTTGTACCACGATCAGTTAGATTATCACTCGATTCACGATGGAGGCGTGCTCCAAAACACTACCGCCTACCCGAAAACACAGCAAATAACGAGAAGTCCAAATTTGGAAACCCGCAACACAGCAACGCAAGAGCGACGACGGAGCCCAAATACCTTAGCGCAGTCACAACACACAGTATACAATTACTTATAGGTTCCTAGTCAGCCCATCGCTAACCGACAATGTTTGCGACGTCCCGCATCAACAAGTCCTCGGACTGAACAGTATCACTTCTTATACGAACGACCTCACCAGACATCCAGCATGCTACGTTCAATACGACACAACACTATGGATTATCAGACAGCCTCATCCACTGTCGCTCCCACCCTATATCGAGGGGCTGGTGTCCCTTTGACATACCTGACAAGGTCTGAGGAGATTCATGGGAGAGCTCCTGTCCAGCAAATCTTACGGTGCTCGTTTGAGCGGAGCATTGCTCTCGCAGAGGGTTAGAACAGGCACAGAAAAATGAAGCTGAACACTAGGGGGAGACTGTAGGTATAGCGGATACGACAGACGACGCACACTTGATACAGCAGCGATGAAGAATAAAGGCTTCATGTATGTCTAGCTCACGTACCTACGTTTTTGTTCATCTCTCGCTCTATTCCTCCCTTCACTGAAACCTCTCTTACGGATCCGGCATGCTGGTCTCTTCTTAGGCGTATTCGTCCAAGTGATTTCCATGGTTTCCCAAAACAAGGGTATTTGGTAGTATTTGGCAATGGTGAACACATGGGCAAGTGCATCTTGTGTCTCTCGTGCAGTCACATCAGAAAAAAGTGCCTCGCCGTACCAGTCTTGTTCAGTCATCTTGCTGACAGCATTGTTCTTCGTGTTTCCCGTGGCATCTCTAGGGTTGGCCGAGGACGAGCAATGGAGCGACCCGCTGCATGTATTACGTGTCTGTTGTCACGACCGAAGCGTCCCATGTGAATGACCGAAAGGACGCTGGTAAGCTGCACATAGAGTTGTTATATCCGACGTAGAGCTCACGGAGGAATGATGTCGGGCGTGTTGGGAGCTTCATCTGGATTTCCGCCAACGGATTGGGCTGACGCGCGATGGGCCTCTCCGAGAACAAAGGGTCCTCGCAACGTTTACATGATTCCCCGTTTTGGCATAGCAGTTACTGTCGTCACACTTGGCGTGGCGCTTGTTAACCCACGGAAAGAGGAGTCACTAAGTTACAGGTGAGCAAGGTATGCTAGGAAAAGTGATTGTGTTTAAAGAGCCTGTATCCCGGCGTCGGCGCCCGCGTCGAGCAGCAGCTTTACTATCTGCTCGTTGCGAAATCGGCTTCCGCCTTCTGTCTATTCCACACCTAGATTAGCCTATATACGATCCTGGTTGAGGTCACGGGCCTGTCTGCTCGTCTTATCTTAAATCTTGCTCTTGCCTTCTACCCCGCCTTCCTCGCCCTTCTACACATTTCCAAAACTCGGCCTCATTTGGAACGCTGACAGCTGCGCCTTTTCAGCCTTGCCGGAATCTCGATTTAGGCAGCACTCTCCGCTGCCTGAACTGCAGCTCATTCATCGCGCACTGCCCACCTCCTACACCACTAATGTCTGCATGATACCTATACGCTACTTGGATCTATAACTGCGCTCCAATTGCCGTATCTTAATCTATGATAACCTGCTAAATAAGCCAGCACGCTTAATCCGCCTTTCTAGCCCGCTCCACATGCCAACCTTGTGCTGCCACTTCTGGCTACAAGGCCCGCCTACGAACCCTGTCTACGCTGTGCGACGCGATGCGAATTCTAAAGTGTATACCTAATTGTGGTCTTAGTTTGACTAAAATCTTTATAAGTGAAGAGGAGGTCCCTCTATATGTAATCCTCTTATATATGTAGCGAGATGAGCATAAAGTGACCTTTAACGACCTATAAACTAGTAATAGAAACGACAAGGCTAGTTATAGTTAGATTTTGTTCTACGCATAATAAGCGCAGCGCGATGGTCTAGATTCTTACTAGGTAGACACCTACTACATTAATAAGTCTTGCAGTGCTAAACTCTTAGAAGCGCTTAACATTGTGTTCTACTCATACTAAAATGCCTAAAAGTGCTACGTCTACCTCTCAGATGCATCAATAGATATGATAGATAGTAGTGAATCGTCCCGGAGATGGCAACCGCGCGATTTGCGTGGGCACCAAACGGCATACAGCGCGCGCAGAAGACGAATCGTATTGTCTACTTAGCATCTTTGGCATTTACCTACCGGTTATCTACGGCATGTGTGCCTCACACTGCCCCGCTTCCTCCTAAGAGAACCGCAGGACTTGGCAGACCCTTTGGGAGACCCAATGAGCATTCTAAGTGTGACGTCACCGGTCAGCTCACCGGTCCGCTCACCGGTCAGCTGGGGTGTAAGTGATAAAATGCCTGCCTTAAACCACAACAGCCGTTTACTTCCCTCAAGCTGCTACCTTCTACTTAAAAAGTCGTAAGACGTTCTCAAGATCTCTACTCTAAATATTCCAAACCTTACTAAACGGACACTTTCTGCCCACTATGGACCTAGATTACGATTTCGAAACTGCTGAAGCTAAAGCTGGCGCGTTTTGTGAAGCAGCGGAAGCAGTAATCAGTAATGTGAAGTCTATGGAACAGACGCGAGAAGACCTGAGGCTGCTGCTCGAGAGAACAAGAACATTCTTGAATGAGAAAGAGAGCCTTGAGTCCGATCTACGAAACATCGAAGCTTTATCAGCCAAGGCTAGAGAACTTGACAAAAACCGGGCGGCTATGTCGCCACGAGTTCGGAGACATGTGGACGATTATAAGAAAGATATGAAGGACCTCAAGGAAAAAATAAGAAAGAAAGAGGCGGAACTAAGGGAGTCTTATGAAGAATATGAGGAAGAGAAGGTGAGGCTTGCAACAGCGGAAAATGCCCAGATTGAAGAAATGAAGAATGCACTGTATGTGTCGCTAGTTTAAACGTTTCAAGTACTACTCAAGTAACCTGCTAACGGCATATATTTTTAGAGAGGCTTACCGAGGGGAGGCAACGGGACCGTTAGTCACGTGACGGTGTCGCAATTGTCGCTAGCTAAAGAGACCAGCGAATACCGCGATATCCCCAGAAGGAAGGAACATAAACCGAGGCCTTTGTAATGAGTTTCCTTTGTTTTCTTGTATTCAATCTACTCTAGTATCTTGCCAAAGACACTACATATAGTCTGTGGAATACAAGCCCTCATTGCACGAACGACATCTTGTTACAATCCCAGTAGATGGAGGTGGTGCCACGCGAAAGAATTACTCGCAGCAGGTCAGGGGTGTAGAAGAAGTTGACCTAGAGAACGATGGGCGGGGAAGATTACCTAGGTAAGTCAGCCGCAACGTGACTATTCTCCCGCCAAGACTAGCCTCTGGGAGAACAACGCACGGCCGGGGACCAGGCTTCTCAAGGCGAGGCGGTCACGAATTTCGAGACAATGCAGGTACTTTTGTGTGAGAAGCTGCTGCGGGGTACGTCGGGTCTCGTTTCTAGATTCACTATGCGGATATGAGGCTTTTCTCATTTAGAATGGTTCGAATTTTGTGGCTAATTCATAGTCTGCTAGGGATTCGTACACGTAAGCCACTCTAGTATTCGGAGAATATTACACCAGTGAGATCACATTTTGAAGTAACGCATCGATTGAAAGCGCATGTCGTGAACCAGCTATCGTTGACATTCTGCACGTCGCCCTGAACGGGACGGTATCTTTGAATATCAAAAACTTGGTACTACCCAAAGTTGGACTTGAATGTAGGAGAAGATAGGGTCCGGTACAATACCATCATGCGAATCTTGCGCGCTGATGCCGGCCGAATGGGGTATTGTGAATCACTCGTAGTGTACGACAAAGCCGAGCTCACGGGCCCGCCGGATGAACTTTGCTTGCGTACTGTATGTCCGAGACCCAAAATCAACGTAATTCGGCCTAGGAACTGTGAACGGCCCTTGAGCAACATCAATGCTGGGACCATCGAGACCTTGCCGTCGCCTAGTCTCTTGAAGGACCGCTTTGATCAACACTGAATAGCCCGAATGTGCTGGACCTGGACCTACGCTTGAGTTCGGAGCCAATAGCTCAGCAGCGAGATCGATATCCCGATAATTCTGGCCATCTATGGAGACGACCAAACTTCCTACGTGCGATACCACGTAGCTGTAAATATCGAACAAGGTGCAGTAGTCATTGAAGTAGTCGTTCAAGGCACACCATATGAGGCTATCTGCAACTTGCTGAGAGATTGCGGCAGTCTCAGAGCCTTGCCCAGGCGCGATGTCGTGCGGAGATAGATTAGTGGTGATGTTGATGCGTGCTTCTCGGATGGCGTAGACAGGTAGAGCGATCCTATCAAGCTTGCGATCGAGTATATCATTCCAGCAGATCTTGCGAGCGCTACCGTTGCTAATTATATTAACAAGGAGCTTGCATATGGGTTCCAAGATTATCGCACCGTCGGTCACATGTCGAACCAGGAAGTTAATGTCCACGCATTGGGTTGGTGACTGTTCCTGCTTCGGCAATGCAAGAGGCATTGGATGCGTCCATGTAAACTCACTGGTGAATACGCCAGCAAGCTTTTTGAATTCGCCAGTGAATGGTACGCTCATGGCCTTAGCTCGTTCCATGATCTCATCCTTCAGCTGGTGACCAGCGAGCGCAAGATTTAGAGCCGGGTTCGATGGCGGCAACGGCGTGTCGAATATGTTGTCGAGGATGTTGTCGGATATGCCTCTACCATTTCCCTTGGCAGAATCAGGCAATGCTGTGCTACGCTCATCGCACCTGAGCAATAAGGCTTGATCATAGATCATGTCTCGCAGTTCGCGCGGCAACTGGAGCAGTGGAAATCCCGACATTTCTCGTAACTGTTATCGGCTGTACAGGTAACTTTCTTTGTTGACACTTAGTGTTGATCAACCCGGGTTGCACTGTGAGAGATCTTGTTTGGCCCATATACAACAGGCCAGGGAAGTCTCTTATAAGTGCCAGAACGCTTTCTGGAGCGTCATGTGCACAACGTGGTGAGCGAAGGAGTGCGTGCATTGTGCCAGCACAATGTTTTATGTTAACAAGCAGTTAAGAGAGTACTTTCCTGGAAATCGCTACTCTCTGGCTTAGCTTGAGTGGAATTTGAACTCGGATTTATAGTCGATTGCAAAAGTTCCACCCCCACCCTCTATAGCTCTTTTTATGTCCTCTTCATATATCTTTGGCAATAATATACTATAGGAGGCTGATTATGCTGTTCAATCTATATTTCTGGATCCTGGAGGCGTGGAAAAGGCTTCCTAAAGTGATACCATCAATAGTAGAGTGAATATGTTATATAGATCCAATGAAATCAATAAGAAAGTGACTCGGAGCCATAACAAGGTGGGTTTAGGACTATTGCAAAGCACCGATAACCATTTTTAGTACAACTGAAATGGGAAGGTGTCGTAATTGTGGCTTCTAGATAGTGAAAAAGAATGTCAGTAGCAATGGTCACAGTAATGACTGCAACCCTGCTGGACGGCTTACTCTTGGCTTGAATGAATGTAGAGAGAATCGAATAATTGATTCTCTATAGACTGAGAGCCCTACTTATACACTATCTAATTTTGCTATTTGTTTTTGTCTCACATGGTTTGGGATGAAAACAACCTGCCATAGATATTTTCGCAGGTTTCGTCTACCATTTAGTGACCATTTACTACTAAAGGTTAGCGCGCATTCACTTCGTCAGACAAGTGACGATTCAGACCCAAATTCGTGCTGCTGTACGCCGACGCGAAAATGTTCATCAAATATGGTGAAAATAGCCACTGTAGACAAGCGCAATCTTTAGATCTCCCATATCTTCTGGTGAGACCACATGCAGTATATCCCGACTGAGATTCAGGTCTTCTCTTCTCATCGTTCGCTAACACTTGAAGCATGACTCGCGCTAGCGTTCCAGTACACCTTCGAAGTCCACTTGTTTGACTCAACACCTTGAATTGATGCGGTGTGCTTGTTTACCAGGGCATGCCGAGCCTAGAAAGATGTATATTCATATCTAGAATACTTGTGGAGCAGATTCGATACAGGTAGGCATCCCTGCTGCTGTCCGCCCAAGCTTTCGGGTGATCAGTCCACCGGGACGATCCTGGCCCACTCGCCTTACGTTCCTCGTCTAATCTCACCTCCATTGCTCCTTTACGGTCTACACTGCTGCTGCAGCGCTCAACACCCGCATACACACGCCCCACCAATCGTCGCGCAAGGTCTCCGGAGTCCGCTCAACGCTTCGCGATTGGTCCTTCGCTTTCGAAACGTATTACCATGCCCACATTCGCGTTCATAGATTGCGGAGAGCAGGGGAAGGTAAGTAAAGACGACGATTGGGTGGTACGCAGCCACTGCATGCTGGGAAAGAATAAGAGAAGCGGGACTAGGCGACGTAGCCGAAAAGAAAAGGTGCGAGTGCCGAATAAGCGGAATGCTGCGAACAGACAAATACCTATTACGAATTTGATCTACGAATTTGTAGTACATATCCCGCCAACATTGGAAGCAGACCCCGCCATGTATTTACCAGGGTCTGTTGATCGTCAATCTTGGTACTTGCTGTGGGGATGTAAGCTTCCCAAATCTCAAGCTTACCCGTGCTGGCATCTCGCGTTAGTCACGAGACTGAACACACATTCTAGCCAAGATACCTACGACAAAGGCTGACTTGACCAGTGTCGCGAGCTTTGCCGGAATTGTATCCACTTGATCATTATGTCGACCAAGAGTCTTTTGATGAGCGACTCCCCGAGCCGGAGAACGAAGGTGCGCTCACAACCGCGTTGATGACGGCCAGCGCGCACAACGATTACGTCTCGTACCAAGGCCTGACGAACCATACACGGCAGCTCATCGCCGATACAATATCCTATCTCAACGGCCTCTTGGACAAAGACGACGTTCGTTCAAGGAACTCGGCAGTCTGCACTATCCTGCACCTAACCGCCGTAGCCATGCTCTGTGGAGAATACAGCGCAGCGTTCACACATCTCTACGGCATGTTCGAGATCTTGCGCCTGTACAAAGCCCAGCAAACAAGCTGTGACGTCTCACGCACCACCTGCCACTACATTTACGATGTGCTCAAATTCAAAATCGAGAGACTAGCTTTCTGTCTGTACAACATCACCGGCCGCATTGGACCGTTCTTCACGGAGCCCCCATCCTGGGACCCGCTCGATAGCAATTTGTGCTTGCCCTACGAAGCGCTCACAGGGTTACCAAAGCTAGACAGTCTCTTCTGCGACTTCCGCGCACTGTGCCACGAGGTTTATCAGAAGAGCGCGAGCAGAAAAAAGGTGGAAGCACGGTACTTCCGCAATGCGATGCACTCGCTGCAGGCACGCGTGCTAGCGCTGTCTCCCGGGGAAGGCACCCCGTTCGCAGAATGCCTCCGTCTCGCCATAACAGCTGCGATCACGTCGCAGACACAATTGCCGATGCGCCGCTTGGAGCATCCCTACCTAGATGCCCAGTTCCGCCGATATCTACCCCTTCTCGAGTGTCCCGCCGACCAGCAGAAAAGGAATGTTGTGTTGTGGATTGTGATGGCAGCCTTCATTGTCGCCTTTGATCCGGAGGAGGAAACCATCCCGTGGGCCGAAGCACTCTTCCGAGCGGCGGCTGGCGATACAGACGACTGGGAGGCGGCTCGGCTGAGGGTTGCGAGCGTCACGTGGTTTCCTCGGTATATAGATGTGCAGAATGAGAAGGTGTTCAAGGCGCTGCGCAAGAGGTGGCCAGTGCAGGAGACAAGGCCATTGCAACAGAGCCATCCAGGCAAGGATATAGTATTGCCGTTGCATATTGTTCAAGAGCTATCAGAGGATATTGGGCGCTTTGTTTGAAATCTCGTTGAGGAAGTTGAATTGATACCCACTCCATCGTTCATGCAGCCTTCAATACCTGAATAAAGCCTTGAGTAATGACAAGAACCCTCGCATACCCAAAAAGTAGCTGACTCTTTGATCCAACAGTTTTCAGTAGTAGCGCTCTCAGCGAATGTTGTATATGGCTGAGCCGAAGGCTACACGAGCAGCGTCCCTACGCTGTTTTGGTTCCGCAACAAGCATCCCATCTTACCGAATCAACACTAACCTTACTTCCTAAATTAATTACATCTATCTACTGAAAACCAGAAGCCCCAAACCCCTAAAATCACACTCTTCCCCCTAAACCCGCCACGCATCTCCTTCCCCTGCGCTAGCCAGTCCCACCACAACCCCAACCCCAGCCCCAACCCGACCACCCCCAAAAAAACAAAAAGAACATTACTCTCCTCGGGGAATCGAACCCCGGTCTCCCGCGCTCGTAATCACGTGATGACAAGCGGAAATCATGACCACTAGACCAAGGAAGATAGATGTGAAGCTCTTAGCTAGCTTACTAATCGATGTAGATATTCGTGTTAACAAAATATATATAGAAAGAATGAAGAAAGGCAGCGATAGGAAGAGCAATAACATGCAGGAACTTCGCTTGTTGAATATTGATAAGAGGGCCTGGAATGTGATGTGGGGCGTGCGGTGGGGTGGGGTAAATTCCTCGCTTGGTGTACTACGTAGGTGTGGGTAAGCGGTTACCTAAGCTCGCGGTGTGACGAGGCCATCAAGGACCCTTCAAGTTCCAACGCACCACCACCCTCGTCGAAAGTTATCCCGACGTCGTAAATATGGCTGGCTTATTACTGAATGGCGATGGCGGCTGCAGAAAAAGCTTGGATGGTTGGGTAGTACGGCCTTTCATGAAGACTGCACAGCTCTCGGTGCTATGAAGTAGCTACATCGTATATTATGGTTTTATCTTAGGCAGTGCTACTTGATGAGACACTAATAAGTCATGTTGAAGGTTTCCCCACGAACGTTGTCTAAAGCACGTGATGAGTGGCGAAGAAGAACATGCCTCTCGTTGAGGACAAGGTTGGCTTTGAGCGGACTGCGAATGAGATGATGAAATAAGGATTCTAGATATTATCGTGGTGGGACTTGGGCTATTATGAGGGCTTGAAGGTGCGCTTCGAGAGGATGTGGACGCTGGGGAGGTGGTATTGCGGGGAAGGACGAGGTATACGGTTGGTCACTGTGGGAGAAGATTGCGCTTGGCCGGGGCGCGACTCTGATTCCGTTGAAGCAGGTAGATAAATGCGGCAGCTGAACCATCTCAACATACGCTGACTACGCCATAAACGCATAATCTGCGGAGGTCACCGCAAACATACATACCACGCAGCCATCACGCACAGTAAGCCACATTGCACATTGAATTTCATTACTCATCTCATATACGTCCATACTATCCACCCACCATCCTCCCCTCATTCTTACACCCCACGCATCCATCATTTAATTCTTCTCATGATCATGATGCAACCCCACCGTCCTCTCCTCATGCACACTACTCCTCCTCAACGTAGCATCCTCATCGTAATCCTGATCCATAGCATTCATCTCCTCCTCACTGTCATTCAAATGGTGGAAAAGAATCCAAATCAAACACCCGGCGACAAAACTCGCGACCGCGATGCCAACGTACATCCACTGGATCGCAGGGTCGTACAGCACAGGATTTAACGCTTCGGAAATAGCGGACCCAAAGGCGTTGGTGAGCAGGAACATGGATTGCACGAAGGACTTCATGGAGGGGGGCGCCTTGGTGTAGGCGTATTCGTAGCCGGTTACCGAGGCGAAGATCTCGGAGATGCCGATGAGCATGTAGGCGCCTGTTTGGGCGGCGATGTGGATGTTGTTGCCGGTGGTTTGGCCCGAGGCGTCCTTTGAAGCGTCGCAGAGGGGCGCGGAGTAGCAGGGCCCGGCTTGGTAGATGTAGTGTTGGAGGACGGCGGCGTACACCATTGCCATGGAGGCGACCCAGAAGCCGGCGACGATGCGGTTGATAGGCGGGAAGCGGATTTTCGCGCGGCGCAGCGCGGGCATGACGAGGCGTTCCATGATGGGGAGGAAGACGATGATGGCGATGGGGTCGAAGTTCTGCATGAGGTCGTTGGGGATGCCGTGCGAGGCCATCTGCCCGGCTTGCGAGACGAAGTTGTTGGAGAATTGCCCGTATACGACCCAGTAGACTGGGTAGAAGCAGAAGACTTTGCAGGCGGTCAGGGCGCGCTTGACTTCTTCGACGAAGTGGTCGTCCCACTTTATCTTGGTGGCTACAGAGTCGTTGCCCAGACCGGCCTGGTATGTCGGCTTCGCGGCGTTCATGTTGCGGCCCTTGATCATCATCCAGATGACGCGGAAGCAGTCCGTGACAACGGAGCCCTGAGGCGGGCGCACGACGTAGACCTTTCGTCCCAGGACAAGCGTCAACGTTCCGACAAGGAACATGCACAAGCAGAGCAAGAACGCTGACCAGAAGCCGACATCGCGCTCCATGTAGGGCGTTGCGATGAGCGAGAGCGAGCCCAGGTTAATGCAGAAGTAGAAGATCATGTAGATGCGCGTGATGGTGATGGCGGGGTCGATGATGATGCGCTCGCCTGTCTTCTTGTCGGTTGTGACCTTCATCTGACGGCGTTTGTATTGGTCGGCGATGAGCGGTGCGACGTTCGACTTGATGCCACCGGTACCGAGACCGATGATGACGATGGCGGTAACGAAGCCTCCTAAGCCGGCGCCAGCAGACAGCGCGCTGGGGATCGAAGTCGTGACCAGGATGAGGAGACCGGCAATGTAGACGAAGCAGAAGATGAGGATGGTGTTGTACTTTCCGAGATACTGGTCGGCGATGATAGCACCAAAGATGGGCGTCACGTAGCACCAGAACTGGAAGAAGGTAGAGAGACCAGTCGCACCCTGGTGGCCCATACCAAGGGCACCAGGTCCTTCACTTCCATCGAGCGGCCGTTGGATGTAGTTCTGGAAAAGACCAGAGGCGCCATAGTAGGTGAAGCGCTCGCAAAGTTCGACGACAGCGACCAGGAACGCTGCTTTGGGAACTGGGTCGCCGACTCGTCGGAGGGTCTTCTTCTCCTCGGCGGTGGGAAAGTCACCGCCGAAACCATCATCCTCGGCTGCTACCGAAGGCGTATGCGATGATCCATCGAGTGCGGCAGCCTTCTCATCTGCCGAGAAAGGTGCAACAGCCGGCTTTGCGCTCAATGGTTCCCCGGCAATATCGTGCTTCTTGTTGGAGAGGTCAGGCTGGTCGAGAACCTGGTGCAGGCTATTCACCGTCAATGTACGTCCCCCATCTCCAGATCTCTCAAACTCACGTCGCAGCCTCCGTCTCATATGCCGTCGCCATCTTGAATACCTTCGAACGTAATCTGAAGGCGAACCCACAACACTCTCAAAGCAAAAGACAAAGAGTTTCACCCCGGGATTACCGCCGCGCAGGAAGAGCGCGACCCCCTCCATATTTAACCACTCCGTCCCACCGTCGCTACCCTGCACCCAGCCCTCCGGGAGGCAACACATGCACCCACACCCACCGCGATAACCATTTCACGCCTGGACCAACAAGCACCGCCGCGCGATGTAACATGCACAAGCAAACGCCCCCTAGCCCCAAAGAGATAACCTGCCGCCGTGCCGCCAATTAAGCATTTCCAACGCCTGCCTTGGCGGTCTTAGTTGCGCCACTTTTCCCACACACCCTTGCCCCATCCTGGCTACTCCCCCGTTCGCCGTCGACGTCGGCCCACGCGTAGATGACCCTCCTGCTTGAAGGGGCGCCGCGAGCGATGATCCGTGGCCATTGGACAAAGAGCGCGCGCTGCCGGGTGTGCCGTACCCAACACCCCTCGCGCGACGCGAGCCCGTATCTGCGGCTCCCATATCATGTCAAATACTGTACATGAGCTGTGACGCCGCGGCGTTTGAAGGCTGGCGGCGATCCGGAAACAAGACATGCGGCTCGGGCGAAGCGTTTCCTCCCGCTGCCATCCCATCCCATCCCGACCAGAAGCGTGCATCCATCCTTCCAGAAAATTTCTGCGCCGCTGCCGAACGCCCGCCGCGCCTCTTGATAAGGAAGCTCTACGTGAAGGAGTCGCGTGCGGCAGCGCACCGCTAAAGCTAGAGTAATCACTTGCCATTTGATTTGTTGGACGTGTGCTGGACGGACCTATCGGGGCTCGCCGACAAGTGTTTTGCGCGCAACGAGAACTCGGTGTCGCCACGTGCTAGTCACGCGTTTCAAACTTCATCTCCGCTAGAGGTTGTGTTTTGCCATCGTGCCTCGGTTTGCTGGCTGCGTCCCACAGCTACGCCGGCGGTACAGTTGATGAAGAGTCGGTCCTCTTACTATTCGTGAAAGCGATATCGGCGCAGAAGCAGAACTTGCTGAAAATTTGCGTACGTCGAAGTGTCGAATGAAGCCTCGAAGCACTGAAGCAGACGCATTCACGCGTCTCTCCAACCGATTCAACCGATTCCATATCCCATGCGTGACTTTCCACTCTCATCCTAAGCCGACATCCGAACGCCTTGCGTCGCCGAGCGCGCCAATCCTGGGGTGCATTACCGCGCTGTGCTCCATTACTGCGTTGGGAAGGTGCATCCATCGCAGAGTACATATACGCTTGGATTGGACGGGTCGCTCACACCCGCTGATATCGATGCTGACGGTGTGGATCTCTGTTGCTTCGCTTCCGTCCAGGATGATCGGGCGTGTGGAGACCGCCTGCGTGAACGCTGCTTCGGGCCAGCTAAGCGATCGATCGAGTCTAGCTGCGTCCCGATGGCGAAGGCTCCGTGGAACTGTCGTGTACCTGTCTTGTGCAAGCATGATCCCAAGACCCAGCCCGAATCATTCATACGTTCCCAGGCAAAGTGACATGGAAATTGGACATCAGCATTACAGGGATGCTGTGGATTATCATATCTTTGTTGTCTTATCTGTAGTTATCTACCTCTTCAATTCGTGAGAATACATCGAAAAGGGAGGGCTATTCGACAGCGCCAGCGTACATATATAAGCTTCCCTCCTGAATGCGTCAAATTACCGACCCAGGGTACTAACGCCATGCCATGCAAGTTTTGAAGCCCTGCCTAAGCATATACCAACAAAAGAGAAGAACGACCTTGACTTCGGCCGAACGAGGCTTTTAGATGCCCGTTATCCACTATATCATACAAACAAAGACGAAGAAACCACGAGAACGAAGCGCCGCTGGTGGACGCTGCGTAGGCTACCATCCCTAAGTAGCAGGATCACAGCATTGTTTGCTGTTGCCGCAGGCATCGGAGCACTCCAACAAACATGCTTCACCTGCTCCACACACGCTGCCGGTTTTGCTGCCGAGCTTTGAACCCTTCCCGTGAGATCCATTTGCCTCATCGGCGCTGCTCTCGTCTGTGTTGCCGGTGTGGTCGTGGTTCTCATCGAGACAGAACTCGGGCTGGATGGTAGAAGAATGTATGCCGTATTCGTGCAGACACTGACGAATATCGCGGGCGAGAGCCATGTAGCGTGCGGAGCCGTCACCTTGGAAATCGAAAGCGACCTGGACATGTAGGGAGGCGACCAACTTGGTGTCGGAAAGCTGCCAAACATGGACGTGGTGACAAGACACAATCCCATCGAGTTCGGTAATATCGTCCTTGATATCATCGATCGAAAGACCCGCTGGCACGGCCTGGAGAAGGATACGCGCGGCAGCCTTGCACAGTGGAATGGCAGAAGCGAGAATGATGATGGTGATAATAAGAGAGATGGCGGGATCCGAATAGAACCTCCATGAGTAGTCCGTTAGCCAGATGATGAGTGCTGACGCGATGACACCGATATTTCCCAAAGCATCGCCCATGACGTGCAAGAAGACGCCGCGCATGTTGAGATCGTGGCCATGCCCACCGCTGCCCTCTTCTTTCGGCTTGTTGTGCTTGTGGTCAGTGTGAGCGTTCTTCTTCGAGGTGCCCGGCTGACCAGAAACGCTCTTAGCTTTCGTTAACAGCGGCGACTGCTCCGTAGGTCCACCATCCGCGACCGCATCTTCGTTGTCTGCATCGGAGCTAGAGTCCTCTTCCAAGCGAGAGGATTCAATGATGCTGTTACGGAAAGATGAGGGGTAGACGGGAATGTCCTCGGGGCCAGAGTAGCCTCGTGATCGCGATCGGTGATGCTTCTTGGAGATGCGCTTCCCTGATGCCGACCTGCGAGGAGTCGAATACTTCTTCGCCGACCAAGATATATCTGTAGACCGCTTTCCAGGGGTGTTCGAGCCATTGGTGGCGGTCGACGGCCAGTTTCCAACGCGATTTTGAGGGAGAACGTCCGCAACGTTCCCTCGCTCGTCGGCTACAGCGTGGTCTTCGGCATCAGCCCCGTGAGCATGACCCTCTTCTGCAAGGTGGGCGTCGTCGCCGTGGTCATGAGAGTGCCCACCGTGGCTGTGGCCGTGATCGTGGAAAAGGAAGAGACCGACGATGTTTGAAGCCAAGCCGAGAGATCCCACAATAAGCACAAGCTTAGGTTGGCTGACTTCTTGAGGTTCGACAAAACGTTGAATAGCATCGAGGACGATGGAGAGGCATAGCGCGACAAGGAAAACACCGTTGACGAGTGCACCGAGAGTTTCGGCTCGTTGCCACTGCGTGTGGTCAGCCAAATGGACACCTTTGGTATGGCAAACAAGCACTCACCCCATAAGTATACATCTTCGAATTCGTCTTTTGGTTGGCGACCTTGACGGCCCACAAACCAACCAGTAGTGAGATCACATCGTTCAACATGTGGAAAGAATCGGCAACGAGCGCGAGAGAATGGACCGCATATCCTGCCTATTATTAGCCCTGGTGAATGTTGCAGCGCAGGCGCGTACTAACCGACAGTTATCTCAAGCAGGAAAAAGAGCGAATCGATGGTGAGCAGGATCAATATCCTGCTCGATTTGGAAAGACCCATGGCGATGTCGGATGTCTGCTCACCGCGGGAGCTGTTGGTGGATAGGTTGACCGTCTAATTCGGGCGGTACGCAGCAGCCACAGGGCGCTGGAGATGGTCGATACAGGGCTACAGCTGCGCGGCGAGGTATCAAGGGCTGTGGCGGGGTGTTGTTGAGGCGAGGAGAAGTCGCGTACGCTATCTCGAAGACTTCCCTCAACGCTATGACGCTTCTGCCGAGGACCGAGTACCAAGCATTGGTCCGTGCGCACCTACCTCCGCATTCCATGGGATCGGACCCTCGTCCGCGCTTCATCACTCGCCTGAGATTGGCATGACATGCCCCATGGTAGAGAGAGATAAGCTTTCGAAAATGCCTCATGAAATGGGACTGACCTCGCTAATAGTGCGACTGCTAAACGAAGTTATACCATAGGTATTCGACACTCATTAACGGTTTGAGTGTTGGTTCACTTCTCTGTACACAAGCGACAAGCAAAACTCAAACCCCCACTCTATCTAACCGACGTGAATCTCGGTATATAAGACCCAAGCCCCATTCCTGCGTCTTCCTGTAGGACAATCTGGTCGAGAATGCTACATGCATATATACCACCCAACAACGTTATTCAATTTGTTTATCGGCTTAGGTATAGGACACCACGGAAATCAATTCTACTCAGGCCCGCATAGCACGGAAATGGTTCAACAGTTCCCTATTCATCTTACGAAGGCCGCAAGATTGTTGGTAGAATTCGGCACGGTGGTAGCGTCATGACCCACGGCCTTAAAACGTACCCACAATCTCCACAGTTCCGTACCGTCCGGTAAATGCGGTGAACCCACATTGCGATCAATAGAGCCATTCGCGAGGTCCAGAATTCAAAGAAGCTCGATGTCCTTCCCATTCCGAACTCCACGTAAACTTGTCTACAAGGGCGCAAGAGACGAGCTTGGAGCGAGGCGGTAGTAGAGGACTTCGTCCTACGAGAAGTAATCATCATCATACGGCCAACAGTAATAGGTGTTTCTTATCGAGGCCTAGCAGCTTTGCGGCTGAGCAACTGCGAGCTGGGTTCTGGACTGAGGCTAGCGGTGATGGTGAGTGTGAGCACTAGAAGTCCTGAGATACATGATTATGTGTGAAACACGCAAACGAACCCTACAAATGCCTCGTGGTTGTTAAGGAAGCTTGATACCCAAGCCAGAGACCCGTTCAGTGACCTCTGACAACTCTTTGGAAATCCAGGTCGGTGAACTTCACCTTTCCATCCCGAAATGGTGCAAAAGTAAGTGCGACTTTACTATTCTCACTTACTACCTATGGTACCTTCCTCTCGAATGCGTTCCCTCCCTCCCCGCTGCAGCGATATCAAACGGAGAGCAACCGTTCAAATCCTCCGATCTCCCTCCACTTCACACTGGCTCTTCTCGGCTGTCTCGGGGTCTTCTATGAAGTGACTTTCTAGGGCAGGCCCGTTATATAGGGTATGGCTCGCACAACGTATGACAGAGGCAGTCACTGTGCCACTGCCTTGAGACCATCTGAGAAACACTGGGTATAACTACATACGTATTCAAACAGCTGAAATATATTGCAGTGTTGTGGAGCTATGGTGGTCGCGGCTTCCTCAGGGACTGTGTGCTCCTTCGAACACGTGCAGCCGATACCACACTCAAGATCAATCTTCGCCGCTCATGTTCACTCTCACTCTCCCTTTGATGGAGAGCTTCGGTCCAGCTCATCAGCGAGCGGATATCGACATGGCTAGGCTGTTCACTCGTTGGTTCACCATTCCATTCACCATCACCATAGACCTACAACACATGCTCAACTTCAGTCAAGGTCTTTCTTCCTCCACCCCGCCTGCTCCAAGTCATACTTCAGTAACAATTCCTCTTGACGTCATGGCATCTTCAACATCTTCACGCGATACCCCAACTGCTGGACAGCCAGCGGCAGCTCCGAAGAAGGAACAGACCAAGCTCCCAGCATTCAAGGTCACAAAGCCAGGCGTGAAGCGTGGTCTTAAGAAGCTTCCGAAGGCTCTTCAGAGGCCATTGCGTCCGTCCGGCAAACACCCCCCTATCAAGATCGCAGCCAACGGATTAGTCGACGTTCAAGATCCCCCTTCCTACTTGGTGGTCGCGTGAGTGAGCTGTCATACTTCTGGTTGATGCCTGCTAACGCCTCTTTGAAGTTTCAAGCGCAACAATGCTGAGTCGCCGCTTCTGCGTCTAGACAAGAGCATTCGTAAGAAGATTTGGGAGTATGCCATGGGCGGACACACGATTGAGGTCAAGGCCCGCAAGGTCGAACCCACCGAAAAGCCCGCCCCAACTGCTGCAGCTAGTGACACTGGCTCTGCGTACGTTGGCAAAATTGCTCACCATGGTCCAAAGCGCACTCAGCCGAGGGCCGCCTTCCACCTTCCCGAAGTCTGCCGCGCCATATACCAGGAGACTGCGACACTCGGCTACTCGACCAACCAATTCGCGTTCGTTGGTGAGGTTTGGGCTAAGTTCGGACGAGAGAATGGACCCGACGGTGCGCTCGAAGGCTGGTGTCGAGAGCTCGTTCCGGCTCAGGTCGACGCCGTCACCATCATCCGGCCCCATTGGCATGATCTACAGGACTACCTCGACAAGAACAACAAGAGAAGTTTCAAGCAGCTCTTTCCGAATCTCAAGCAGCTTCGCGTGCCATCCCGTGTCGTCAACTGCGATGCTAAGTGGCCCTGCCGCGGCGATCCCATGCGCAAGCACTTGCGTCAACAAGCCAAGGACCGTATCGCTACGCTGATCAAGCAACAGGAGGGTGATGATGTCACGGCTGTCTTCTTAGATTGATCTGATTGTTAATCTTCTCAAGGACTCGTCAATTTGGAAGCAGACACGAAGAACCGGGTGGAGATCATCACATTTGTTTCGCTCGGAAAGTATGAAGTCGCAATGGGTGCAGCTTCTGTTCGGGTGAGATTATATACTTGATCGTCTTGGGGACATATTGCAAAGATGCTTTGCACCTGCGAATGGTTCATGGCTACGTTTGGTGGGCTAATGCCTGCGCCGAAAGGAATAATAATTCCGTTTTTATTGAACCTTGATCGAATACGATGCTTTGGCTTGTTTGTGAGCCCTCGTACTTGATCACAACCCTTGCTGCTTCATCGAAATTCCTTCGATTTGTTCCACGAAGTCTTACATATCCTCTTCTTACGGCGGCTACCATCCTGTGTATGGCCAGATCTCGGAAACTAACTTGACATGCACCGCCTCGATATTCGGACAGAGCTCCCTCATTTCCTCCGTCATGGATTTATCGAATCTTGAAATGCCCAATTTCTCATTTTGAGGAGTTGGGAGGATATCGGAAGAATACATGGTTTCCTCCAGCTGACGGATGGCGAGCTTTTGCGCAGCCGATCGTTGGGCGACCCATCGAGACATGTCAGCGAGTTTGTCGTCCAAAAGAAAGCAGAACGTGTTATTTGCGTAGCACATCGTTTCGGTTTCTGCTAGAAGCTGACGGCAGACTTGAGGGAGGAACAATGCCACGGGGTCCTTGCCCGGGTCGCGGACACAGACCTTTCCACCATCCGCAGTAGTCGCGTACAGGAAGATGCTCTTGCGGAGTTCGGCGGGCAGGCGCAGGAGTGGAGAGTTGGTGCTGTTTGCGATAGTACTGTTGGCGCTATTAGCGGTTGTCGAGGTAGGGGATTCAATCCGGGATTATAGCTGTAAATGCCTCGGCGCACTAGGTGACTTACATGTGCCGAGTATCTTTGTTGATTTCGAGGAGGCCGACGATGTCCATTGCTTCATTTGGCTCGCGGTTGGCCTGCTTGAGGTCGGCCATTTTGTTCGCGGGTGCGGGCGTCGGCGACTTGGAAACCATCGAACCTACTGCTGGCGTTTCTAGATAAGATGAGAGCCGTACAGTCGAGAGAAAGCCCGGAGCTCTGTTTAGCTGAGGATGGCAGTGGGATAGTAATGCAGAGAATGAGTGTGAGCAGCTCTTGGTGGTAGCAAGCAGCCCCTTCCCGATGCACGGCTCCACACCAGGTGGTGTGGCAGGAGCGTCGGAGGCATGGATATAGCCTAGCGTACATGCTCACCGAGCACCTTATCTCATACCTCATACTATACAAAATAGAGACCTTCATCCTGCAGAGCTCCTATCCTACGACACTAGGCGTTACTACCCAACAACCCAGTAAGCCACATCAACGGCTTTTCCTACGCTATTTGCAAACAACAGCGAGTTGCAATCTAGGTTTCGCAGAACACGTCCATCTCGGCCTAGGATCATAGTTATAAATTATGGGCCATGGTCAGAGGTCTTGCCAGAACGGTCCAGGAGGTTTCACATGGGCCGAACAGGGCGCTCTAGATCATTCGCTCAAAGGCGGCTATCATAGTGAAATCAAATTCATTCTTTCAAACCAGAACACTATTGGCCCTAGCACATGGTTATGCAAAGCTCCCTTGTTCACCGTGTGTACGCCTTGTTGCAATCTCAGGGCGAAGTACGGAGCAGCAAGATCCGCTGTAGTCCCTGCGTGCAAGCAGCACAAGATTACCCCCGGACGGCCTCTTCTTGCTCCGCTTTGATTGACGTGCCTTCCATTGTTTTGTTCATGCAGAATAGCCTACTTCTGACGATACACAAAGTGGAGTCTATCGTTTGGGTGCATATCCACCATTTGAAGACTGGGGCATGATGCCTTGACCATCTTGACCATCCTTGTTGTATCTTCATCGATACCTTGAACCATATTTTTGTCCAGGACCATAAGGTGTCGTATAGCCCGTTGCTGTGCTGGTAGACGTAGAGAAAGCCAAGTCTCCATCACCCAGATTGACAGCAAATAGAATATGTTCTGTGTGTAGATCATCGTCGCAGTTTCATGGTAAGCCTGCCGACATACGCGCGGGAGTGCCATCGCAACCTGCATCTTGTGCTCCTCCAACGTGAGGCTGGCATAGAGACCGGGGTGTTCGCTAAATACTAATATGCTATAACCAAAATCACAATCGGGATCGTTACACTTGGGACCACAGCTGAAACGATCGAGTGTGAATGCGAGCTCAAAGATCCTGTTCCGTATCTCAGCCGGAAGTCGAAACAAAGGCGACTTGGCGTTTGCAATTGTCCTGTGTTGGAATCAGCATTGTGCAACCGCGCTTGAGATACCAAATTTAGAATTTGAACAGTACTACCACTGCTGTGTTCGAACAAAACTAACAGTTTCATTGCGTACCTTTGCTTCAAATGCTTCGGCGGTTTCATGGGGACAAGACCACCAGTCTCCCGATACTGTTTGTGGCGAGGAAGGGCCTTCTCAGCGATTCGCGCTTTCGCTTTGAAGCTCTTCTGGATCGCGCGAGCCACGTGACTGCTTCTCTCCGCGCGAGTCTTGCTCAATTGTATCTTCTTTCGCGTGCTTTTCCGGAGCACCCGCGTCATCTCGTCAATTTGGTCGCAAGCGCGAATTGGACGGGCACTTTGTGATATTCAGGTGGGTAAAAGGATTGAAGAGGTGGGCTCTGAAGTTCGTGAATAAGAGTGAGCAGATTGCGCGCTAGTAAAGGTGAGAGACGAGATTGCGAGCATGTAGCAGTAACCGTGGTGACCGCGACTTTGGCACAAGTGAAGGAAGGAGCTAAACGTGAGCAAAGCATGTTAGAGCCAGCACGCAGGATAGGGTGGAAAGCGGGAATAACTTATGTCGTAGAATATCCGGTAGCACTCTCACAAGACCGCGTTGTTGGGTTTCATGAAGATCCATCTTATCTGGTTTCTGGTATCACAAGATCTTCATATAGCTGACTAACGTCGTTTGTGAATCATTGTTGCCCGTTCTGTGACTCGAATTTGCTCAGGAGCCAGGAGAGGGAGTACTTTCTTAGCAGTCAACACCAGCCGCGAGGTACTTCCCCTTTGGGAAGGCACATCAAACCCTAGTGGCAGCGAATGAATCCAGAGAGATCCCGTCTATTTCAAACCAATGCGATGATCTGGTTTTCTGAAACTTTGTGTTCAACAAGAAGCTCACGGCACGCATCGCCCTCCATCTCGAAGAAGCCAATCCTCTCGAAAGCATGCTCGGGTACTGGCCGCCGTGTCAACAGAAGCCCTTCAGCTATCTCGTCCCATGCCTGCCTGTTCTCCCAGTTCGTTGAAGGAAGCTGCCGTATGACGAGCATATACACATCAAGGCTGCGGTCTTTCGGATCGACGTGTATATTATCAATCGTCTTGCCCTCATTATGGATATTGCGGTATTCCACATAAACACCAGTCTTCGCCATAGTAAAACCTCGCAAGACTGACATCTGGCCGTTCCTAACTTTTTGTCTGATAGCCTCAGATATCGAAGGTTTGTCCCAGCGGGGAACATCCCATTTGGGAATCATGCGTATCAAGTTGCACTGTATCCACAACATAGCCCAATGGGACCCTCTGAAGGCCGTCTCTGAAACATCAAGACTGATGACTTTGGCAAGATATGTACCCTGAGTATTATATCTCGTCATATCTACAGGCCAGATTCTTTGATTTGTCGAGGCCCAGCTCCAGGAGGGAGCTAGCTTCCGGAGCGGCGGGCGCATTGTGACACCAGTGTCGGGAACAAAGCTGAAACATAAGTCCTGGAGAATTCGACTCTTCCACATCCCCACAATAAGCTTATCGTCGAAGAGGGAGCCAACGTCTTGAGCTATACCTTGTATAGCAACCAACTTGTCCTCAACTTTTGTCACGCTGCTTCGTGAGTATCCTTCACGCCATCTGAGCCAATCTAGGTAGAGGTCCTCAAGCTGTTCGATGTCGATGTATTGGCGCAATTCGATCATTCGTTTGCGGAGCTTGTGGGTCTTTTGCTTGAGTGGCATCGGACCTGAGCCATGAAATGTCGAGAGCGCCCATACCGGTAAGCTGCTTGGGTAGTTTTCGCTTGCTTTGCATTCATAGCATTCCCAGAACAATTGCTTTTCTGCGAAATGCATGATACGTCGAGATAGATGCCGCTCCTGGAACACCCACCCTCTCTTGTTCAAAGGGGCATTCTCGATGCACTCTATCCAAAGATCGTCGTGATCGCACCAATATTGTCCTGCCGGAGGAAACCTAGCTGCATCTTCATGCTCTGAGTATTCTTCAGACGCCCAAGTAGCAGTGAGACAACGAGGACGCACTAGCCAGGGGTCGCGATCGAAGAACAACCCTTCGTCGCTGCTTGCTGCTGCTGTTGCAGCAATCGTACAGGCTGCGTTACTGTAGACATCTCGCATACGCGACGCTTCCTTCTCCCAATCGTCGAGATTGTCCTGGTATATACATCGAGTGGTACATCAGTAGGCCGTTGGATCCATGCCGAACAACACCTACAGGGAGTCGATCCAGAGAAGCCGCGTTCCCAATGTTCGTGTGACGATGACAGCGTCGCGAAAAGTCTTTGGCAACGACCCCAGTGGGATCCCATCTTCAAGGTTCTGCGCTGATCTTTGGGTCAGAGTAAGAGGTTGCGAATTCCCCCAACCTAGAGAACAGTTTCAGCTTCAGCGAGCGCACAGGGGACTCTCTCAAAGTGAAACTTACAGTGAGAGAGGCAAAAGTATCGACCCCGGTAGGGGAAACGGTGAGTGGTCCGCAAATACACTTTCTCGTCGCCTAATATACCCACATCAAGGATCCTAGACGGGAGGAAGTATTCATCCATTTGTGAGCCACATTCGTTGTGCTCGTCAATACACTCCTTGTACTTACTCACGAGAAAATCAAGTGCAGATGCAGACCCGGTATTCGTAGAAAGTAGACCGGGGAAGGTAAAATTCTCCATATCTATGGCAATCAGCATGAGTAAGAAGCGCAACATCCTCACAAAGGCGCTCTCTACGAACTTTGCCACGGTTCGAGCCTAATGAACGCTCCTTCGGAGCGTAACTCCAACCACAGGTGGTCGACGATATTATCCGCTCGTGAAGGGCCGGACCCAAAAGTATATTTTGAGCCATCGACTACGTTGTCATCGTAGAGAGTCGGCTCGAAGGGGTCGTCCCAAGCGAAACAGCACAAGTAGCACGGTAATTGAAGCGCCTTTCGTAAAGATTCAGCATCAGCGTGGTGCGGCGCAACGTCTTCGAGGGGTATTCCGTCTCGATCACCTCTCAACAGTCTGATACAAGCGTCGCAAAGCTTCTTCTCGTCCATAATGGCGCTAATGTAGGCGATATGTCATATGATGGGAAACAAGTTGAAAGGTAGGAGGCACACGGCTGGCCTTCGCCAAGAAGCTAAACCCGCTCCTCACGTGCTACTACCGTTTCCAAGGTTCCGACCCATCGACCTTTAGAGATGAGATTTGAAAAGCGCGGAGCTTGTCGATTGCTTCATTGTTGTTCAACAGTTCCAGTCATGAACAAAGTGGATAAACTAATGAACAAGCCAATCAGAATGTTCGTTCACTAGCGTTGGCTCAGTGCTCTACTTGAGCTTCTAGTAGTTCAACAGCACGACCACAAACCAGCCATGACCACGCCCCTAAAAGACCAAATCGTCCTCATAACCGGCAGCTCCCGCGGTCTCGGACTTGCCATTGCGCGCGCCTTCCACGCCGAGGGCGCAAAAGTCATCCTCAACTACCTCCAGCCTTCCTCTGAAAAAGCAGCCTCATCCGCCGCCTCTGAGCTCTCCGCCATAGCAATCCGCGCAGATATAACCGATCTCACAGTCGTACAGTCCCTCTTCACCCAAGCTGAACAACACTATGGCCAGCCCATCTCAATAGTCGTCAACAACGCCCTATCCCCCTTCACCTTCAACGGCGAAGCGCGCCCGAAGCTTGAGGACATCACTTGGGATGCATTCGACGCGCAATTTAAAGGCGCGGTGCAAGGTGCGCTGAACACGACTAAAGCCGCGCTCCCGGGTTTCGAAAAGCTGGGCTACGGCCGCATTATCAACATTGGGTCGAATCTAGTTCAGAACCCTGTGGTACCGTACCAGGACTACACGACAGCTAAAGGCGCGCTGCTCGCATTTACGAGGACGTGTGCTGCGGAGCTAGGGCCAAAGGGAGTGACAGTGAATATGGTCAGTGGGGGGTTGTTGAGCGTTACGGATGCGAGCAGGGGGACGCCGGAGGAAGTGTTTGAGATGGTGAGGGGGGTTACGCCGTTGAGGAGGGTGACGACGCCGGAGGAGATGGCGGGTGCGGTGTTGTTTTTTGCGAGTCCATGGGGAAGAGCTGTTACGGGGCAGAACGTTTGTGTTGATGGTGGCCTGGTCATGAGCTGAGTAAGGTAACGAAGTGGGCGTGACAGTGAGAACTATAAACTGTTGCATCAAGAGATAAGTTATGAAGCAAGGCTCCCAGAACAAACATGCGTCGCACGGTATCGTATACAAATTTTCTTTTATGATATACACGCACCCGCTAAAAGACATCATACATCGATCAATGATATTTCCATGCATCCTGGGCAGGCTTAGAGCTCGCCATGTTCAGGCACAGCGGGTTCAGGCTCCTCCACGGGCGCAGGCTCAGGTGTTTCGACAATTTCCTCAACCTCGATCTTGATGGGCTCCTGCTCCGCGGCCTTCTCCTGCGGAACCTCCTTTTCGACAACAGACAGTAGCGACCCGGGCAGCTTCTCCTTCTTGCCGTCACCCATGCGAATGGCATCGACCCAGGACTCAACCTCGGTAGGGCCGTAAGTTGAGCCGGAGTACTTCTTATACCAGGATCGCTTGCCGTTGGTCGCGACGAGGTGGACTTGGTCATCGCCTCCAAGACTGAGCTCCTTAAGGAGGGAAGCTGCGACGGGGTTTGAGGCTGGGACACCGATGAAGGGGAACAGGTTGCTCTTCAGATCATCATACTTCTTATGAATGGAGGCAAGGGAGGCAAGCGCTGTTGTGGCTGCCTCTGCAGATTCGTCCTTGGGGAGGATGGCGAGAATGCAGGTCTTGCTCTTCTCGTTAAGGCAAGAGGCCTGCAGCTCGGAGGCTTCAGCGATGACAGGGATCGTAGGCTTGGCCTCGGGAATGACGACTGGCTCGGGGCTATCCTCGTCCTTGATGTTAGCATCAGGAGATTCAGTGGGCTTGTTGGCCTCTTCAAGGGTCTCGTCCGCAGCTGATGTGGCAGCAGATGATGCCTCAGAGGACTTGTGTGAAGCTGAAGCCTTGGAGAATTTGCTTTCCTTCTTGGCGTCCTTCTTCTCTTTCTTCTTGTCGTCCTTCTTTGCCTTGGCTGGGGGACAGTCGGGGTTCGGTGCGGCAACCTGCGAGAGGAAATCCACCATGCCTGCCTTCTCCATAGGTCCGTCGTACTTGAGGGGCTCATCAGATCTAGCCTTGAGGAGAACCAACGCGGGAAACTTGGTGATGCCGTACTTATCCACGGCACCGCTCTCGGTCTTTTTGATCTGTGCGATGGGCACTAGTCCAGCGAAGTCGATAGCCAAAGTCCTCAACGTAGCGCTGATGGCGCCCTTCTCGCTGAACAGGATGGCCTTGGCGCTGTCCTTGTTCTCCTCCAGCCACTCATCCAGCTTCGCATCAGTCATCCGCTTGACGTTGTTGGGCACCTTGTCCTTGACTATCTCTACGATGCCCTTAGCCTCTCGTGGGCCGTTGTAGTCCTCCACTGTGGGCTTGCCAGCCTTTTTGCCCGGACGTACGATCTTGAGGGTGGGAAATCCCTGAACGCCCATCTTGCTGCACAGGGGCTTGTTGAGCTCATCGTCGCAGTTAACGGCGGCGACCTTTGCGATACCCTCGAGGGACTTGGCGGCTTTCTCGTAGGCGGGTTGGAGGTTCTTGCAATGGCCGCACCATGGCGCATAGAATCTGGGATGATTAGACAAAGCGGCGGAGTTTCGGCAAGAGTGAGAACTTACTCGACGATCGAAGTGTAGTTGGACTTTGCGATCAGGCGATCATAGTCGGCAGTGGTGACCTGGAGAACCTTGGAGCTCTTGGGGTAGA
Organism: Didymosphaeria variabile; assembly: GCF_027946475.1. Classification (NCBI taxonomy): domain Eukaryota; kingdom Fungi; phylum Ascomycota; class Dothideomycetes; order Pleosporales; family Didymosphaeriaceae; genus Didymosphaeria; species Didymosphaeria variabile. The sequence continues at coordinate 2,006,525 of NW_026611628.1, read as the reverse complement.
GACCCGCTGCGTCGGCCTGGAGGGCGAGCGCTGCGACGGCGGCTGCGATGGCGGTGGAGCGTACCATGATAGCAGTCGGTGGAGTATGGAGGTTGAAAGAGTGCAATTGAGCTGCACAGCTCAGATACCGGAGTGTGCTTATGTAGAGGTGGCTCACATCATGCCCTTTGAAGCCAGAGTGTCTTTTGGCTGTGCTCCAACAGCTCCTGCTGCACCCCGCGCCGCGCTAGTTATCGCCGAGGCCAGCTTTGCAGGGGTCCATATGACATCGCTGCCTTCACTCAGAGCTCCCCGCACATCGCGAACAGCTACTTCCTCTTCTCACCAGCGACCGCACACAACATGGCAGACAGCATCCCCGCGCAGCTGAGGGCCGCGCAGATCACGCCTTTCGTTCAGCGTGCTGCCCAGCTTGAACCCTACAAGCCTTTCATCACATACTGGCGTAGGTGCAGCGCTGCCGGCGGTAGCCATCTGCTAACTCGGTGCAGTGAGGTTCTACATAATCCAGAAGATCATTGGGGCTGGCCTCCACACGGCCGATTCAGAATGCACCACCTACACAGCAAATCTTATGGACCAGCTTGAGCAGACGAAAGCAGCGAACCCTGACGAAGATGCCTTGCACGACGAAACGGCCGCGCAGGCGTACTGCGAGCAGTTTGCCCTCACCACTTTTACGAAAGGAGAGAAGGACATGACTGCGAACAATGTGACCAAGGGTACCGCCGACACACTATTGGCGGCTGCGACGTTCCTCGAGATACTCACGATATGGAAGAAGGATCCTGAAGCCGAGATCAAGTCGAAGCAGAAGTTCGCGAAATATCACGCGGCACGCATCCTCAAAGCCATTCGGAATGGCGAAGACCCAAACCTTTCCAATCCTGTCCACGAGCCACCGGCAGTGATCTCTCCCTCTTTACTAGATCCAAATGATCCCGAGGTGCAGAATCTCGACCAGAATGGCGAGGCTACTCCTCTACAAAACCCATTTCAGTCCTACGTCAAATCAATGCCCGACACCCCAGCGCAACCTTCACCAACAATTCCAGCACCCAATATCTCTCCTCCACCAGTACTGCCTTCCGCTCCCACAAATTACTCACATCGCGACGTATCCCCTATGTCGCAGCCCGGCAACACTTCGCGACAAGGGTCTGTAGTCTCTGAGGGTGGCGGCTACTTCCCGAGGGTAAACGTTCCAACTTTTACCGCCGACACCGCAGCACCAAACTTGCCGACGGCACCGTCCATAGAAGACGAGCCGATGGGCGCTAACCCATTTGACCCCTCATCTCTTGCATCGTCTCTACCCACTGGAGCGCAAGCACCGCAAGCCCCACAAGCACCTAGCCCTCAAGATTTCTATCAGAACACAACATCGCCTGCGCCATCTGGACAACCCCAGCATCGAGCTCCTCCACCACAGGCTCCTTTCCAATCATCGCCGAACCCATATGCGACTCCTCCTCCTCAACCGCAACCACCGGCCTTCCAACCACCTCACCAGCCACCATTCCACAACTCTTTTGCACCACAGCAACCTCAATATGCGCCTCCGCAACAATATACCCAGCCTCTACAACATCAAGGTCCATTCCAGACAGATGAGGAAGCCCAGATGGCGGCTGCAAAACATGCTAAGTGGGCCATTTCGGCCTTGAACTTTGAGGACGTAAATACTGCGGTGAAAGAGCTGAGATTAGCGCTCCAGTCATTGGGCGCGAATTAGCGTGGGTGCTGGTGATGTATAATATGGTTTGATGAGTTCAGGAAATCCTGTTTCTCCGGTTGAGATTGCATCCGTCGTATACCCCGCAAGAGTACATAGAAGCATTTGACACAATACAAACACATTATACCTGCAGTGTTGAAGACCATTTCATGAGCAATGCGCTGCTGTCGTTGCCGCGACGAGCAGGCGGATGACTCAGCACGTGCTCCGTGCCCTGCCCCGATTTTTCGCCGCGCCTCGCTTCCAACCTCTCTCCATCCTCCAAGCTTGACCTGCAGGCGGCAGCAACATCGGCGTCATTATGCCTGTGCACCCTGAAACTGTCTCCTCTGTCTCTTGATCTCCGGTCAACATGGCCCCAATAACGCCATTCAGTGCGTCGGAGATAGCCGAGAAGGCTCGCCGCGACCTGCTTCTGCTGCTTGAGGGTGTAGGGTAATATCGTCATCATTGTATCCTTCCAGCGCTTACACGTCCATCAGATCAGAGGCAAAAAGAACCTCGTGCTTGAGAAAGCGCTTGCAGGATCTGTGAACCTGCTCGTCAAGTCGTCAACGCTGCAAGAATATGGCGTCGACAAATTCTTTTTCCTTGAGAATGACAACGTCAACTCGTCGCAACGGAACGTTGTCTTTCTCGTTAGAGGCGAGAAGGCAAAGACTGTAATGGCTGTTGCTGGTAGGTCTATTGCTTGTTTTGCTGTCATTCCTCTCTGTCGTGAACATGTGGGACAAAAAGTAGGCTAGGCAGATCGCATCCCACTCTGTTTAGCCAGTCTTGCGCCCTATATCAAACATAGCATTTTTACTGGATTCCCTCTCGCGTCCCATAGAGGTGCAATCTATTGTACGATGCTAACATATCAGGCAGATCAGATAAAGCGTTTGCGTCGAGATAGTCAGATCGAACACGAATTCTCTATTTTCTGGGTTCCACGGCGTACGCTCGTCTCAGACCAGCTTCTCGAGGAAGCCGGTGTGCTGGGCGAAGCAAGCGTGAGCGAATGGCCGCTGTTCTTCGTACCACTTGCAGATGATGTACTGTCGTTGGAACTTGATGATGCCGTGACAGATCTCTACTTGGTACGCTTCATGTTGCTGGCACGGATCCTATGCTCATACTTTTGCAGCGTCAAGACCCAACCTCGATATACCTGGCTGCCCGAGCCCTCATGCAGCAACAACAAAAGCACGGCCTCTTTCCACGCATTATTGGAAAAGGCGACAATGGCAAGCGTCTCACTGACCTCCTCACCCGTATGCGTACTGAAGTCACCGCTGGGGATGCTTCGAGTAGCACCAGTCCTTCCTTCTTGGGTTTGGCTCCTAGCTCCACAGCCGACAGCTTGATCATAATCGATCGAGAGGTGGATTTCCCGACTGTGCTTCTCACACAACTAACATACGAGGGTCTCCTCGATGAAGTGTTCAACATCTCTGCCAACCAAACAGAAGTTGACTCGTCTGTTGTGGGCGGAGCCGCACCGCAGCCTGGACAGAGCGGTTCAGCATCAACGAGCAGGGAACGCAAGATTTTGATCGACTCAAAGGACCCGTTGTACGCCACGCTTGGTGACTCCAACTTTGCTATAGTAGGAAATTTGCTCAATAAGGCAGCACGACGACTGCAAAGCAGCACCGGCCGGGACCAACTGGCAGCCAAAACCACAGCCGAACTGCGTGACTTTGTTGCAAAGCTACCAGGCTACCAGGCCGAACAAGCGAGCTTGAAGCTTCATACTTCACTTGCCGAAGAGATCATCAAGTACACACATACTGACATCTTCCGGCGGTCACTTGAAGTCCAACAGAACATCATGTCAGGTCTGGATCCTACCACCCAGCACGACACCATCGATGAGCTTATCAATCGTGACGTGCCATTGCACTCAATTCTCCGGCTCCTGTGCTTGGAAAGCACCACCAACGCTGGCATGCGACCCAAAGACCTGGAAAGTTTCAAGCGAACTGTAATCCAAGCCTACGGATCTCAGCACATTCTTACGCTGTCTAATCTCGAGAAGATGAACTTGTTGCAGCCTCGTGGTGGTTCAGGTCTGGGCGCTACGCCAGCCGCAAAACCGGGTTCGGTCACGAACTACACCCCGCTGCGGAAATCATTGAAGATCTGGGATGACGAAGTGAATGAAGCTGAACCAAATGACATTTCATACACCTTCTCTGGCTATGCACCGCTCTCGGTTCGCATCATCCAGTCCATCATCCAGAAGCACACCCTCGCGAATGCTATCAAGCCGCCCTCCGATCCTCGCGCCGCAGCCCAGGCGAACCCTCTTGCCCAAGGCCTCCGCATCTTCGACGATGCATCAAAGTATGTGCGCGGCGCAACGTTTGACGAAAAGCAAACGGGCGAGGAGAAAGCGATCAAGGCGCGAAACATGCTCAATGGCAGCCATAACGATGGTGCGAAGACCATCGTAGTGTTCTTCCTGGGCGGTGTGACGCGGGCAGAAATTGCGGCTCTGAGGTTCATAGGTGGGAAGCTGAAGGAGGTCGGTGGTGAGGGGGAGAGGAAGCAGAATTGTGGTGTGCACCACCAACATAATCAGGGGTGGGAGCTTGGTTGATAGTGCGATTGAAATTGCGCAATTCACGGCATAAGATGTAAACGAGGTTACATGGATGTCTATAGTATGGGAGGGTAGCTCTTCGGCATAACTAGCCTTATGATGGCTAAAATCTACGGTATCACTGTATGCGCTCAAATAATATGCAACATCGTACAACCTGCCTATGGTAGGCGTCTGACTTTCAATTGTTGGAATGCTTGGCATGAACGACGCACGGCCCTTGCGGGCAACCGCGACCTCCAATTTGTTGGCGAGCCTGTTCAACATATTCGACATTTCCTACACGCATTTCACAGTGTTGTAGGGCGTTTTCGACCCGCGCAGTGTACCTGCTTTGCCTACGCGCTCCCCCGTCCGCTATAGTGCATATTCAGAAATCCAACATTTGCACGCTTTTCGTCGAGCGCTGCCCGACATGACGAAACGAAAGCGTGGGAGCTTCCAAGCCGACGATGAACCGGCGCCCGCAGATTTTGGGCTGGGGGCAACCCTCGCCTACCTGAAAAGCGATGAAGACGCAGCTGCGCCAGCAACAATACCAAATGACGACGAAGGCTGGACAGTGGTCGGAGGCAGGCATCGGCAGCACAAAGACGGGCAGAAAGACGGTAGCAAGGCGTACGCACGGGATCGCAGGCGGGGATGAAGCCTTCAAGCGCGCACGTCGACGCAGTCCGAGCCCACGCCGTTCGCGGTCGGCAGAGCCGCCGTCTGCCGAAAGAGATGAAGCCAGTAGCAAGCCGAACGAGGCTCCAGCTACAGCGCACTCCAACTTTGAAGGAAACCCTTTCGCATCGAAGAACGGCGACTCGGACGAGGTATTGTCGCTACCGCGCAACCCCTTCAGTACTCGGGAGAAGGAAGCCGAGGGTGCCAAAGCATCCACCGAAGATGTTGGCAAAGATCGGGAGGAGCGCCGAAAGGAGCGTAAGCTCGAACGGCACTATCCAGTGATCAAACATTCACACAATGCTCGTCTGAACAACTCTACTAAGATTTCAGACTTGCAGGCTCTCGCGCTATACATACTTGCCGACGGCACTGCACCCCAATGGGTTGCAGTGGAAAATCGTAACAGTATTCGTAAAGTGGTTGTGCTTATGGTTCCTGGTCTGGAGCTGGACATGTTCAACGGCAAAATACCACTAGAGTCAAGTTTCATTGATGAAAACACTGCCGAGACTAACAAAGATGCAAGACCAAAACGATTAGACATCAAGGGAGATGATTACTACCCTGCATCGTTGAGGCCTGAGAGGCTGCCAGAGCCCCTGAAACCTTTGTCCGACGTATTTCCTCACGTGTGGCCCATCATAGGCCCAGTAGAAAATCGTGGCAAGAACTTTGTCAAGCTTCATTCGCCGATCCATGCCATGCTGTCTTCGCAGATTCCAAAAACACAAGAGGAGAAGCAGCTCAAGAAGAGCGGAAAACATAAAGGCCCGCTTCCGCAAGGCACCAAGCACTGGGAAAACCAGCGCACACCTATCACTGAGTATCTCGCCACGCTTGCTGACCAGCAGGAGAATGAGTATGTCGTCCATCCAGCTTGGTTTAGTACAGATGAAGCTAGCAACGCGGCCTACGAGAGGCGCAGAATCAATCTCTGTACAGCTGAAGATGGCTGGGTAGACAGTCACGTATCCCGTCTCGCGGACGCTGACGTCCCTGAACGCGACATCGAGCAAGGCAGTGTCACAGCCGGAAGGCGTATACTAGCAGTTGATTGCGAAATGTGCAAGGACGTAAATGACGTGTCTGTACTGACGCGCATCAGCCTCATCGACTGGGACGGGACTGTAGTAATGGACAAGCTCGTTAAGCCTGATACCCCTATCAAAGACTACGTAACTCAGTGGTCCGGTATAACAGAAGAGATGCTTCGCGATGTCACCACCAGTCTGTCAGACATCCAGAAGGAATTACTGGATATTCTGACGCCGCGAACCATTCTCATCGGGCACTCGCTGAACTCGGATCTGAACGCAATCAAACTCACGCATCCGTTTTTGATCGACACCGGAATCTTGTTTCCGCACATCAAAGGTCCGCCGTACAAGCAATCACTCAAGTGGTTGGCACAGAAGTTCCTCCGAAAGGACATCCAGAAAGGAGCCGATGGGCACGACAGCATAGAGGACGCCAAAACTTGTCTTCACCTAGTCCAGCAGAAGTGCGAGAGGGGACCCAGATGGGGTACCAGCGAGACCAACGCCGAGTCCATCTTCAGAAGACTGGAACGCTCTCACCGACCAAAGTCAAACGACGCCAACCGCGCGGGCGCCATGGTCGATTGGGGTAATCCAAATCAAGGTCTTGGGGCGCAGGCAAAGGTAGCCATCGGATGCGACAGCGACTCCGAGATCGTCCAAGGCATTAAACACGCCCTCAGCGACCTCGCAGTCGGCAAATCCGGCACCACAGAGCAAATCGACTTCGTCTTCGCACGCCTGCGGGAACTCGAATTAGTACGCGGATGGTGGGACGATGGCAGGGCCTCCGACGAGGCGAAAGCACGCCGGCAAGCAGCTCTAGAGCGTCTCGGCTACCCCCCAGACTGGGACGGCGAAGTCAGCGAAGAAGCCCTCGGCAACGAGGTCTCCAAGACGGTCAACAACATCGTTCAGATTTACGGTTCTCTGCCGCCGTGCACCGCCTTCATCGTGTACAGCGGCACCGGCGACCCACGCGAGGTACGCCGTCTGCGCCAGCTGCACGAGCAGCACCGCAACGAATACAGGACGAAGAACTGGGACGCGGTGACGAAATGGGGGAGCGACGAGGACGAGGCGTTGAATAGGGGTGTCAGACGCGCACGGATGGGCGTCGGGTTTATGGTCGTCAAGTGATGTATGGCCGAATACTGCATGTGGTCTGGGCTGTAAACAGAGACATTCAATCGCAGACTATAAGCATATATATTTGTGACCCCCGTTGCGGCGGTTGTGCGACGCTGCTTCGTTCAGCTTGAGACTGCAGGTTGTACGGCGCTAATGAGATCGCCGCGCATGTCGTTGTGCAGGCAGCGCGGCGATAAGTATAGCGTTTCAGGGGTTTGTGTCTCGACACTTGTATTGGCTTTACTATACAAGATAGATGAAGATGGGGCGTTATGCCCGTCCTATCCTATGTTATTGGCGGGCGGAGAATCTATAGAATGGAGGAGGGCATTGAGGCTAGCACTGGCGCAACGGGTGTTGCATGCGATTCCAATGCTGCGAAATGCATACATAGTGTGTAGCGCGCCTAAATGGCTAGCTCCACATCTAAGCATCCTTCATCGCGTAACGTGTGCTGTAAGCAATCTGTCATCTTCCAAACGAGTGCGCTTTTACTTCCATTAGGCGGCAAAACCAAGCGTGGTTCCGAGCCTCGTATTTGTGAGACGGCGTCGGATAGCGCTTCCTTGCGCTTTGTATCCCTTGCGTGGGGACGCATGCTTGGGGTTAGTGTGTGCATGTGAGCGGTACAGATGGGGGTGTATGATGGCGACTTTGCATTTCGCGATGAGGTCTTGTGCACTTCGTGGGGAGGGAGGGAGTTATGCTGGTGAGTGTGGTGAGCGCACGTCCGCTGGGATGGCCCGGCATGTGCCGCACACCGCACAAGCATTGATTTTGCCTGCTAAACATTTACCCCGTGAAGAGCCAGTCACGCTGGAGGCGATTCTCGGACCTTCATTTTCAAACTCTGAACAGTCGAGTCATACCTGCGACTACGCCACCAGTCTGCTTCGGCGTGTGCCGCGCCATCAGCGGAGGCATACGTGTAGGCCAGCAGGGGGTGCAAAATAGATGACGCGCTATATGTATAGTACTACCGCACGTAGGCATGTATTTGCGACAAGCGCTTCGGCTTACCCTCACACTATTGCTGCACTACGCCACGAGAGGGAAATTACTTGTTGCTAATACTATTGTAAGGTCTCGTGCGAGACGGGTGCACCTTCTTCATCAACCGCATCTCGCTTTGGCACATATAGCAGTGATTTTACGTGGGCAATAGCACCTGTAGTATGTATAGTAACACCCCAGCAAAGCGTGCATGCCATCTGCATCGCTTGCCCCCGTCAGCAAGTAAGTTTTTTCGCACGCATAATACGTGGGTTATATTGTTGACCGGAAGGGCCGAGGGCATGGGGAGCGCGATAACATTGCGCGCTAAGAAGGCTTGTTTGAGGGAGAGTGTTAGCGCGCGATGGGTATTATTAAATGCTAATCTGTAGGGTGGGTTGGTGTGGTGATGGGACACGCGGCTGTGGTCGATAAGGTAGATGGGCCGGGGGATGGCGTGAACTAGAGGGAGGAGGATGCGAAGAGAGCACTCGGCCGAGGGGTGAGAGGACAGTGACATGTTGAGCGGGCATACGATGCAGGCATACGAGATCAGGTGTTGGAGGAGATAAAGGTTACGTACGATCGGCGGTGCAGCGAGTTAGGGCTGCACATAACGCCAACTATCGTAATAGACGGCTTATAGTCATCAGCGCGGCTAGGCTGAGCTGGGTAAAGGCCAACGTCGCACTGCTAAACTTGGTTCGAGGTCCTCGGTGCTGCTAATTTCTAATACAGCGTCTGAATCAGATGCTTCCCTGTCTGTCCTTTTTTCCGCTTTTCTGTCGAGAACAAGCGTGTAAAGATCTACCGCCGTCGTTGCTGCCACGCGTTCTGAAACGGGCTGCTACGCTGCACTCAACCACCAACGCGCTGTAGTGCAGAACTGAGTATCTGTCGCCGTGCCGAGCCCTCACCGATTGGCAGCCCTGCAGCGTCGTCGAATGCGGTACCCGGACTCCTACTGCTCCTTCGTCAGCGGGCGTCAGCCTTGCCCTGGCACTGCTATTCTCATCACGTACTCGATTGAAAATACACACTGCAGCAGCCAATGGCACGACGGCGTAGCAGCGATACGGACACGATGACCGAAATCGCAGAGAGCCGAGAAGCGTCGCCTCCCAGAGCCACGACGGGCGTCTGCCGCAAGTGTGGTGCAACGGCGGGCGAACTGTTCAATGCGTGGCACAAGATCACGACCTCATACTTTCTGCCGGCTCAGGTCGGGGCCTACCGCAGCAGGCTCCGGAGGACGGGGCTCCTCAAGAAAGCATCGATAGGCACCGAGTTAAATGGATGGTAAGCTTTAACCTTGGCCGTCGCACAGTCTCTTTGCCCAGTTGAGCATTCGATACTCCCCTAGCATTGTGAGCTTATCCCAAACCAATCAGCGCCTCACGTATTTTAATTTTTCAAGCGCGCCTGCGCTAGACACAATCTCCACACTATACGTTTATCATCTATTAAACCCGCACGCCCGCATCGCCGCAGGAATCATGCTAACCCCCCGCCAGCACCGTCATCCCGCTCAACTGCCAACGCTGCGACACCACGCTGGGCATCTCCATAGTCGACGCCCCGCACGAGAAGCTGGCCTTTCGGTGAGTCTCCATCTGACCGTAGTCCAGACGTGTGGTGAGGTACATATATATCACCCCTCGCGTCTGTGGCGTTGGCCTTGCCGGGATCCTGCATACAGCGCTGCAGCTGCGTATTAACACCACAACATCCATTTAAACTTTACCTGCCCGCGCCCCAAGAGGTACCGAGTGCTGACTCTTTCCCCAGCGGCCGCGACTTGTTCAAGCTGTCCAAGATCGAGTTGCGATGTCAAGTCGCCCGTGACGAGTTCCTTCCAGTAGAGCCCCAGGTGCAGCTTCCCGATTCGCTACCGGTAGTCGTCCAAGACTCGCCCAATCCAGCAACCACCCAACCGCCAACCATGGAAGTCGACTCCCGGCCCCATCCTCCACTGCCCGGCCCACGCCACATGCACTACGACCAACACCATGACCAGCACCACCGCAGGTCGTTTGAGGCCACCAGACAGTCGTTGCCGCCGCCTCAGACGGCGCGTTCACCACCAGCACCGCTGCCACTGCATGGTCTCCCCCACAAATCACCAAGCAATCCCCCATTGGCCTCCCCGTCGCCTGCGGTGAAGCCGGTGCTGCACGATGTCCAGTATTCGTCGCCACATCTGAAGCAGTCTCCAAGGGAGTCCAGTGTCGCTAGCCGACTGTCTTCAAGTGCACCACAATCGCACCCCCACTCCCCAGTTGACCAACGACTCAATGGCCAAGTTTACCCTCGGCCGCCCCAGGATGTGCAGCTCGATGCCATCGAGCGCCTGCAGACCCAGACCTCCCAGAACAGCAGTGCCCTGGTAGCGCAGACCCGCGACATGCGGCAGTACGAACAGACGCTGCAACATGAGGGAGAGAACCTTCGACGCGAGTTTACCACTCACTTCCACCAGCAGAACGCCGAAATTCGACGTGTTGACGAGGCTGTTGGAAGACTGCAGCACGAGATGCTCGGCATCCGCGAGCTTCTCGAAGGCCTCAGCCGCGAAGTGCATGCCACGCGTGAGCTGCAGACCCGTGCTAGCATTCCAGGAGGCGGACTCACTCTCAGCGGGCAGGACACTGCGCTTGAGCTCATGGCGCAACAGATGGCCGTCATGAATCACAAGACCAACGAAGTGGAGACGTTGAAGATCACGATTGAGATCATGAAGAACAAGATTCAGCGCCTCGAGGATGCTTCTGCCGCTCCCCCAGCTCAGGTGCCTTCGTCTCAGTATGCTTCGCCACGGGAGGCTTCTGTGCGTCCGGTTCAGCCACCTCTTACTGCACCTTATCGTGCACTACCAACCCAGGTGCCACAGATTGATATTCCGGTTCCGTCTGGACAGCGGACTCTGTCGTACCCTTCGCAAGGCAGCCAGTCCGTTGCTGTAACTCCTGATGCCTCGCAGAGGCCTGAGCCTGCTCAAAGTCAACCCGGATGGGCCACAGTGAACGCCGGTATCAAGCGGTCACATGCCAACGGCACAGATAGCCCTCGAGACTCTATTGGGCCATCACTAGCATCCCCCGGCAAGCGTCCTAAGCTTGCTGCCATCGAGCCTCGGGGCCCTCATGCAGGAGCCGCCTATCCTTATGAACACGCAGACACGGATGACTCAGATGCGGCTAGGATGCAGACCCATCGTCACACGTTGCCTTCTCAAAGCATCCCAGCTAGCTCCGTCCCTCCGTCGACCCTAGCTTCACAGCACCACTTCGTTCCCTATGGCACACAAGATGGGCCATCCGACGAGAGCTGGCGACCTGAGTCACAGCGCGCCATGACAGAGGTACGCACGCCTGGCCGGGGACGGGGGCGTGGCGGAGGCCCGGGTAGTCGCGGTGGGCGCGTCCGAAAAAGCATGGCTGCCCAATACGCGCATCCACTTAGCACGCCAGAGTGGGAAAGGGAGGAATGGCATGGCATCCCTGAATCACAGGTCAGCCCTGATGGGTACTACAGTGCACGCTCGGGCAGAGGCATTGTTCGACGCGGAAGTGGTGGTAGTGGACGCGGCGGACATCCTGGCTCCAGTGGCCGTTCTGTAAGTTTGGGCCTACAGGGCGTGACTGCTGGCGCAGGTATCGGCTCGCCGGATGATCCATACGCTCACACTAAGAAGACTCGTACCAAGCCGATTCGGAATGCAGACGGTGTCTTGATCCGCAAAGACGGTCGCCCAGACATGCGCTCGCAGTCCTCGGCTGCCAACTTGCGCAAGGTCCATGCTCGGAAAGAAGAAGAAGAGCGCCTAGGTCTCACTCCTACCCCTTCCAAGCTTTCGACGAGCGTGAGAGACACCGCTACGCCCAGCCCAACAGAATACAGCTCGGGAGGGCACGATCCGACCGCGAGCCAAAAGAAGCACAACGAGCTCATGTCTAAGATCTTTCCCAGCGGGATAGACGAGGTCAGGAAAGACCACGATTACGCTCGCAAGCTCTTCGACGAAGACACGGATCACACGGCGCAGCCGCGGACTGCGCAGCATCAACATCACCACCATCATCGCTCGTCGGAGTCGCATGCTGCTCCGTTCGGCATCAAGCGGGAGCACGCCGAGGAGCAGCCGCACGACGAGGACGTGGATATGGATCGGGATGGAGATCACGCGGATGACGAGGGTCAGACACCGGGCGGGCAGAGCGACGGCTCTGGGCAGGGGAGCCAGTACCACGACGCTGCGGAACGGGAGGCGCACCAGCCACATCAGAAGGCGCCAAGAGAAGATCCTGCGACTGTGCCGCAAGCTACGGGGGAGAGCTCGCAGACGCTTGCTGCGGGTTCGCATCGTGTTGAGGCTACTGGGTCTACGGTCGCGTAAACTACGGAAAACGGCGGCTACCGCATCTACTCTGGCACAAACTAAGGTTCGCCCACAACGTCAAACCGTTTTTCACGTTCTAGCGGCATATTTCATTTGATTATGCGATATTTGGAATCGTTATCTTACTTTGGGTGGAGACTCTGCTTTGCTTGGAAAATGGTAATGCTTCAGCATACTTACTTGTTGTATGGTCATATGGCGTTATCTATTGGGCTGGTCGGCTATATTGAGTTTTTGGGACGATATCCACAGGGCGGTTGCTTGTCTTGTTTGCGGCTGCGATTGGGTCGTAGAGTGGAGGTGTAATTAGAGTGCATATAATGCGTACCGCTGTTACACAATCCTACACAAATAGCGGCTATATGTTGAGCGATGCTATACAGAAGCGGCTATATTAAAGTTTGTGTCGATCTTGGGCCCTGTGGTTTTCGATGCTATGGGTCCCAGGCATTCCCGTCGGTCCGACTCGATCGAGGGATTTCTTTCCGTAAGGCGGGAAATATGCTCGGCGTAAGGCATAGATCATGCACGAGACATCCACTTGCATGTGTACATCTCTCAACACTTCTTTAAACAAGACAAGACACGATAAATACCAACCGACGCGGCAGGGCGCGGCATTTTCCACCTGCATATTGCATTGCGTGAGCCAAGGCTCGTTATACCTACAATATGCACTGCACTATATTACCTTCTTCTGCCACTGTCGTTGTCGTCCATTCGCCTGAAATAGGTAGGCTCGAGTGCAGCAATATCGCCCTACCAATAACATTACCCTCGTTTGCCCGCCTATGTAGCGTATAGTATAGGGGCAATATCCAACAACCGTGGGAGGGTACTTAGCCGGCGAATCAACGCGGTGGGAAAGAAGGGCATAAGCGAAGGTGCAGATGGGCGTTATATGTAAGTTTTTTGGTTGTGGTATAGCGTTAGTTTAGAAAATGGGCAAGGCTTGGGGAAAGGAGCGTGATGGTAGTCTGTGATGTTACAGGGGGCGCGATGCGGGTAGTGGGCTTCTGGAAGGTTAACGAAGAAGGTTTGGGGAAAAGAAGGGTTGCTGCAACGAGGGCTGCGTGGCGTGCGCCTATTCAGGTACAAGTACATGTATAATGCATCGGCATGGATTGGTACGACGGACGGAGCGAAGATATCCGCTGGATACCGCTGCATGATCGTTTTCTGCGTTTATTCGGCCTATGCACCTTCCTTGACTATGAAGCTCTATTCATCAACGCTTCTAGGGTGCAAAGGGGGCATGTACCGTTAACATTGTTCAGGAAAGTGGATCCTTGGGTGGTGGACGGGGTGAACTGCGGGGCTAGATCGCATGTGTGAAGACTAGGTACGCAGTCTTGGGCTTGTGATTCACTCCTATGGTTGATAAAAACGTGGATTGAAGTTTTCGCTCAAATATTAACGCTGGACTTCCGATACGCTGCGAATGGTTCGAAGCTGAGCGTGCTGAGCGGCGATTCGACGTGGAATGAGTGTAGATGCGAATAGTTATGTGGGTGGGATAGTCCATTGACAGGGCAAAACGTGTCCTCTCCTCTTCGATTAAGCTGGTCTTGGGATATTACACTCCGCGTCAGGACTTTCACCATCTCTTGTTTCACATGGGTGGGTAGAGGCTCTCTTCACGCAGCACTTTAAAATTGAATCTTTGCAGGTAGGTAGACACCGCGGCGCCGTCGCTAGCGCCCCACACTGACTACCTTCCTCAATTGTTTCAAGTTTGCGCACAGGCGGAAGCCCTCTTGGTGCTCTCTTTGAGAACAATGCGTGCAGTAACATCCGAGCGCCTGCGCCTTTGATAGCCTGAGTTCTCCGTACCGTCATCTCATCTCGTCTAGAAGCAATAGCTTGATCCTAGACTATCCAGAGGGCTGGAGACGTCGCAGTACTGCCTCATCGGGTTAGCGTTGTTTGGCCTACCCGGACTTGCGGGACGGAAGAGCGGGCCTGTACTCGGGATAATCTTAAAACCTGGAGAGGTTAGGCTTGACCGTGCTGTTGGGCGGGCATGTGATAAGTGTTACGTTTAATAAGTTACTGCGAGGGTCAAGGCGCGTAGGGGTGCAGATGGATTGTATGTGTTTGGTAGGTGGGAATGCGGAAGTAACTTGGGAAAGTCTGGCGTTGAACGGGGGAAAGCGGATGATCGTGTTGAAATAAGTACCCTGAGGTAGTATAGATAGGATAGATTATTAAACTATCTAAGATAGCCAGGGGTAGAATAGATGACTATATAACTGGTTATATAGGGAACTAGCGGGATTCTAACAGATCGAAGCAGCTACCATAGGTGCTTTAAGGATCCTTTTCATGAAAGATCGTCTTTAGATGAAGGAGCATGATGAAATATATGGCCTCTTTTACAAGTCATTAAAGGTGTGATTAAGTTTACTAAGATAGGAAGAGTCTCCTTGCATAGTTTCGAATGGTTCGCCGCATTGCATTGCAAGGTTTGATAGGGCGCTTTCACTGATCCCTCGATCGGCTTCCCAGCGGTATAGAAGTAGAACAATACCTATGGTATGCATAGGCTGGGTTCCACCATTGATGTACTTGTTGCGAATTCTTCCTTCAACCTAGTTTGTATTGACTTCATTACAATAAGTACCACCGGCGGCGGCGCGCACACTGCAAACAAAGGTATAAAGTTACGGTAAATTATTCTAAGAAAAATAGTCCGCTCCTCAACGTGCTCCATCCATGAAGCCCGAGATCCAGCATATCCGAATGCCCGCATGCTCAATGCCCGACGTTCAGGAGACTGCGCGATTCCAAACCGCCGATAATGATCTCCACTTGGATACAGAAGCATCAAAATCGGGGACATGTCATTGTAGTTCACCTCGATGACAAGCGCTTCGGTGTCCTCGTGAGCAACCATACTTGCGGCCGTAGTGTCCAGAAATACGGACAACTTGTCTGTATATGCAGGAACTCGGACATAATTCTCCCCATTCTCGGTCACCCAGATAGGCTTGAGTAGAGCCCCTGTAACCCGTAGTCTCTGTCCTGAACTGAGTTTGCTCAGATTGGCAAGCTGGTCGCGAGTGATTGTCGTGGCATCGACCCACTGTCCTTGTTTCTCATCGGTCAGTACCTCAATGATGGAAGTATCTTCGACATAGGGCCTCGAGCTTCCGAAGTCCTTTTGACCTGTGCAGCTTGCCCAGGACCAAGTGGGAAACCCTTTTCTTCTGTTTGCAGGTTTGACGCTGCGCCAGTAGAGGTCCATCACCGGCAGTTTCGGCTTGCCCTGATGCGACAAGCCCTCGATGATCTTGACACCCCAATGATGTGAGATGTCAAATGATTTTAGTATTCCCAGACATGCATGTAGTGCGTCTTCGTCGAAGCTGAGGGTTCTGCTGGTGTATTCCTCAACCAACATGTCCCACCACAAATCTGGAAAGAGTGATATGAGATTTGGTAGAATCCGTTCAACACGAGGAATGACACCTCGATTCTTTCCATCTTCTTCGGTAACTTCTTGCTCGACTGTCTCCCATCGCTGCATCGAGTGACACATGTATACAACACCATGGTCGGTGAATATGAGTCTTCTGGTCGAAAGACATCCTTCTTGAAAGGTCCAGCCTCTTCGTGCCCAGACTGATTTCACTATGACATTGTCCAGACTCGTGAAACTGGCAAGACAGAAGGGCCCGAGCTGGATGATATCTTGAGGATGCCGAGGTTGGCGACTGACGCCTTGTAAGCCGTCATCGGCACCAGGGCCGGTAGCTATCAACGTTATGTCCGCCTGTGAGTAGATGACATCCATCATGCCAATCTGTATATGCTTATTGGCAGCATCATTCTGATCGATACACTATATTCATCAGCTCGCATAGCTGAGAGAAGATCGAATCTGGCTCGTACATATTTGTCCACCCACAAGTATCGATGATCAAGAGCCAGAGTAACTGTGATGCTATCTTCGATTGTACGTGGGAAGTCTAAAGTATTCGAGGATGTGGCTTCTTGCTGACCCCAAACATATGACAAAGCCACGTATCTGAGATCATGAGATGATTTCGTCACGACTTTCCTTGTCCGACAGTCAATTACTTGGAATCCGGGAACGATAACCTTTCCGTCGTGAGAGCCCCGGCATTCCGTGTGATCCAGGTCGCAGTCGCGTATCCAGCTGCCTAGCAGGTCATAATCGACCTTCCCAGGCAGAATTCGACGCATCCGAGGACAAAGTAATCCAGGAAACCCCACCAATCCGAGCTCCATGTCCAACAACGAAGCGTCTGCTGCTTCAATGCCTTTTACCTCAAGAACCAGCCTGTAATAGGGCTGCAAAGGGTCGACCCTTTTTTTCGGTCCCAATATGGCATGATCAATGAGCCTTGCCAGTGCCACTCGTATGGATCCTATCGCAGCGTTTTGGGGCAGATATTCGCGAATCCTATTGCACAGTACACAGTCAGCTGACAGAGCAGACTGATGTGTCGTCCCAAGCTCCTCGTCGCGAACCCCATCCGCGGTCAGAAGGCCGATTGGACCGTCCCAGGCAGTAGGCTTGCCACTTGCATTAACCCCTGGAGGGTTGTGCATGCCCAAGTACATGATGATGCTACATCTATTGCACAGAGTGGCACTAAAGGCTTCGCGAATAATGCCTTCCTGCTCTGTTGTACGCGGGTACATAGTGAGGCTCCGACGTTGTGATGTTAAAGCGCAAATTGAAAGCAATCAATATGTAAAGAAGGCGGGGTAATTATATAAAGAGGTGCTTACTGTGTCTATACGCGCAACGCCACCATACTGCCTTAATACTTAGGTAAAGATAAGGCTACGCAGGTGCTTGTAAAACCTTATACTTATTTAAAATAAATTTATCGTTTTAGAAGGATCATAGGCGTACCTCTAGTACTTTCTTTAGGAGTCTTTTTATTGTGGCTTTTTCGACGCAGTCCAAGATGAACGCCAAGATGATGTCCAGCACGGCGACATCTACATCTTCTAGGGCTGCTCTACTGTTTCTATTTCTGGGCATGCCGACATGATCTCTGCGACTCTCACAGTCATCCCCCGCTTCCGTTTCGCTAATAAGAGGGGAACAACCAGTACTCTAGAACTCTTCATCGAAGAGTTTCAGTGAAGTCCTTAATCAAGATTTGGCGATTCTCACGCAATCGCCTCGTGTGCAGCATGTTAAAATCTACCAGTAGACGTTTGAGCCAACTATCTTACATCTCCAAAACATCGATCAGATTATGGTATGCCCGCTTGAGAATCTGAGGGATTATATTTGGACGTTTCTTCAGTTTGCTATCCAAGATCCACGATAAGAGGTTCCTATGAACACTATGGCAATTTTTTTTTTTTGAAGAATTAGGCCCGCGCATCATTGGAGGATGCTTGACCGGAGAAAACCAGAGCTGCCTTAATCACGTGTCCGCCCATGCTGTGTGCAACAAAAACCATTTTTAACGTAGCGGTTCCACGACGATACGAAGGTCATCGCCCGAGCAGAGGAAACTAGAGACAACTAGTTTTCCCTATCACTCTGCCATCTGTCGAGGGACTGTAAGTGGGAAACTTGACGCGGATTACTGTTAAAACACTCTACCTGCTGAGGTTCATTCTTGACTATAACTCTAAAGGTGGGAATGCTTTGATATCATACGGTTTTGTACTGTCTGCTTTATAGCATATGCTACACTGTGCTAGTCGTACAAAGTGCGGTATCCTACACCTAGAACTACTGTGTATATGTTCTAGGAGTTACCCTCCTATAATAGCAGTGCCTGTGGTAGCTTGGCTTTGGCTGAGTTGCTGTTTGGGATTATAGATTGTCATTAGGTGAAAACTAGCTGCCTAACAGTCGCTACTAGTATCTGGGCCCAAATGTATGATAGACGAGCATGAGTATCCGAGTAGTTCACGGAAGGAATTGAGTGAAAGCGTTATTGTCGAACACAAAGAACCTCTGTGGAGGGAGGAGGTGTGTCGCGATTATGTCTGTATTGTCTATGCTTTCAATCGCAAGGTTCTTGGGACTGTTTAGAGGTTGAGTACAAGATGATCTAATGTCTATCAAGATGCCGTTATGAGGTAATATCTAGAGAGCATTCGCATATATTTTTAGTGGCTCTCACTCCATCATCGTGCCGTATGCCGAGAGAGAGACTTGAGTACATTGAGGTTACTACCCTTTTGATTTGGCGTTGGTTTTACTGCTCGACTCTCCCTTTACGCGACTTAGTCTGATCCTTCAAGGATTCGAAAACACCTGGCCGGATACTTTGCGTCGAAGCACAAGGGCTCGTAACAGTATGGCCTCCTGAAAAAAGATAAACGAACAATGGTGGAAAGATTCATTCGAAAAATGTAGCCCCACTCCTCATGCGGTTCCAAGCTGATGCCGGATGTCCTAGACCTGAGATCGCCGTTTGTAAACCGTAGCTCGCGTGATTTTGAAGCCACCAGAATAAAAATTATCTCGGAAGGATCAGCCTCCCTTGAGTCGCAGGTGTAGAAACGGCCTGAAAACAGTGCGCACACATCTTCTAGATTGAAAAATTCTGTTATGGGTTCCCCTCCTGTGTTCTTTCCATAAAGGTGTCCTTGCGGGAGAATGACCTTTTCCGCAATCGGAAGCGGAATGGGCGAAGATACTAGCGTGTCGGATTCGAGACCCGTGAATCTCAGTACCTGGGCAATCAAAATTATCGAACAAAGACACATGGAACGCCTGCAAACTTTGATAAGACTGAAGAAGAAGTCTTCGTCCGACATTCCATAGTCGACTGTGATGTGCTTTCCCTCCACAGCGAGACTCAGAAGTGAGTATACTCTATCTCGACGAATCGCGCATGCTTGAACTGGGAGAGCTACGAGAAGTGAGATCAGTGACGATTTCCGAGAACTCTGCGTTCTGAGCTTGAGCTCTAAATTTGAGCGGAGTTTGTGATCGTGCCATTTCGAGATTTTGGCCATGTTATGAAGCTCATAAAGCCGAGAAGAATCAAATACAGTGTCGACAGCCAAAAGACAGCAATTTCGTGACAATACAAGTTCTTGGGTTATCCAAGCTCGTGTCCAGTACTTGTGAGCTGCTAGCAGTCGCCAACCTGATTCGATTTCGCGCAGTTCGCGAACGACGTCAACACTGAGTGGATCAACGGCGGCCAAAGACTGGAAAAATTCGGCTAATGGTTTACTGTCACCAAGCCAGACCACAGTTTGTCTAGCCGCCGAGTAAATTTCTCCCATCTGTCCGACCTGGTGGTTGCGTTCCTTCACACTATCCTGATCGATGCACAGAGCATCAATCCATAGCGCCTCCTGTGGGTACTTGCATATAGCAACGTTTAGAAACGCCCACAGGTTCTCTCGAATGGCGAATTTCTTTCCGTTGATGACGATCCATCTTGACGGGGGATCGACTCCCCACACGTACGAAAGACATGTATACATGCTCGAAGCGATCTCTTTGTTGTTCGTCAACTGGCATTGCAGAAGTCCGCCTGCAGAAAAGGTAGGCAGGACATATAGAAGGCGTATGAACGGCTTGCTATGATCGAGAGGTTGATGCTTGAAGTCTGGAATATCAGATTCGCCTTCATTCTGTTGCCTGCTAATGAAGGCATGTTGATGAGTCGTAACTTCAAAGTCGACTATTGACTTGCCCGTGCGTTTTCGACGAATTTTATTCGAGTTTGGCTTGTGTTGAGACCTCTTCCTGCTGGGTTTGGTAACTTTCATCTCGAGTCTCGGATTGTCATCGATTGACCTCGTGCGAGGCCCTGACTGGTTGAAATGGATGGTCGGGAAGAAGTGGTAATGCTATCCGTGTAGTATGTTGGAAATGGCGCTAGGCAACAGCTGGGAAGCAACGCTTCGCCTCGTTCAGCTGCGGGGTTTTGAATCTCGTATTCGTAGTCGCATGCGATCAATCACGGCATTTGAGGGTAATGAACAGCATGGTCATCCACAAATGATGTGCTTTGCTACCTACGTAGGAGTGGAGAGTGATAAAATGCTATGTCATGATTTATGGCTCTCACCCTGTTGAACACCTCGCCTACTCTTGCTTGGTTGCCTACTCACCGGTCGATGAGCACTAGACCTATCTAGGACTAGCGATATTTGCGTTCGTGCTTTTACACCTTCTGTAGCTTCTGTCAGTATTACCTCAGTTAAAACCCACAACCTTTTCCACTGAATATTGTCCGCTCTGCTGACCGCGACAATATTACACTGCCGAGCCTTACAGCATTGAGGCTAACGCTAACTTAGGGGCAGCACTGGCATCAATCTTTCTGCCTTACAGACGTCGCTGCTTGAATTACGCGGCACCTTGATTATCCATTTTACTAGCTACCATCCATATTTGTTAGCAGTCAAACATGGTTTACTGTTAATCCGATGCCCTTGATTAGTAGATTTAGCGGAACAAGTGGTGAGTGATGCTTGAAAATTAGTTCTCCTCCCTCCTAAGACCTTGTGCACCGTTAATAGCATATTCTTTTACAACATTAGGGAGGGCGGTGCGTCTGCTATATGTTAGGTACACTTGCTACCTTTAGCTGCAACCATCGCATAATAACCTTTAAATCATTGAAGTCATCGCTCCCTTCCGAATGATCGCTATGCACGAGATAGCGACGTCAACATCTCTATTTGAGCCGCAGCTCGCGCAGCTCACGACTGCGAAAGACCGTGGGCCGTTACTTGAGCGGCGTTAGGAGAATGCTAACACTAGGGGCATCCAAATTGTACGCAAAAGTCCTGAACAACTGGATGTAAGCCAAGCGATCTTAACTCAGAGCTCAGTCTGTGAGCACTTGGATCGATATGGGACACAGGGGCCGAAAATCAGCGGTACATGCATTGCCCGGGAATGCTCCACAAATAACATCATAAGTCACTGAGTCGCAACGAAGCATTATTTTCATCACTAAACACAAGAAACGTTGCCCAAAGCAGTGCCATCGCTGAGAACAGCTTAATCACTGTCACTGTCACTGCTACTGGTACTGCTATCTTTGTGAACATGTTCCTCCCATACATGTTCCTCGATGTCATTGTCAGATTCGTAGCCACAGTCGCCTACGAAGCATTTATTATGATAATATTCCCGAGCATGATCGTAGACGTCATCGTAGGAGAAGCACTCCCTATGTTTTTTTGCATCCCTGGCTCTTCTTCTTGCCATGGCGGTCCCAGGCTCTAGTTGACCGGAACCACTTTTTGCAAATCCCACACCTTCTGCGCGCAGAGTTTCCACTGTTGGTTCCAACCGAAGAGCAACCTTCGCTGTCGCTGTATGTCATCTTGAGTAGGACAATGGCTTATAACATGTTAGTGCCAAAGAAAGAGCCGGCGGGAAATACGCACAGTGAGAACGAACAGCACTACACTTTACAAGGCTTAGATATTGAGGTTGAAAATGCAGACAGATAAGCGAAGGAGCACTAAATACTGCGCTGATAATTTGATTGATGTGGTGGTGATATCGAGTATCGTAAAACTTCTGTGGTCCAATTCTTGGGATAAATAATAAGATATGACTGACCTGTGGAGGGAAAGAATCAGCCGTGATTCGAGGTGGGGACCATGGAAAGATTATAGTTATAGGCCTTGCCCCCTGCTAAATCAAACGTGGCCAGCGGAGCCCTGCGCTCCAGTAAAGCATGGCGGCCTGGTGGAAAAAGCAAAATACCCTAAGTATAGTCAGTTAGATTAGGAAAGTCCTACAGCAGCCTCCTGCTAGAAAGTTAATACCGCATATTTCGTATCTACGCGACTTATTTCCGAAATCCTCAAGCTGCAAAACGCTAGATTGACAGGATAACAGCTAAGTCTTAAACGTTAGATATGGTCCCGCAGCATGAAGTAGCTTTTATAAGAGATAAGAGCCCAAATGTTCGACTTTAGACTTCGCTAAACCGCATACGCAATGTAGTGGCTGGACTCCAATCAATCAGTGCTCGCTGGATCACTCGTCATGCCGCCTCTCACTCGAATTTCAAGCCCGTTTCCAGAATCTTGTCTCAGTAACCTATGTCAATTTTGCCCTTTGCGGTTTTCACACTACTGGCCGACCTCTAGGTGCGCCTTTGTCGTACGACCTCATGCAATGTGCGCACCGTATTCGTAGCGCCGTGGCTGACGCCACTAACTAATAGGCACCAACTAATAGGCACCAATCATCCTTTCTTATGGTTGCCGCCGCCTTCGCCCGGACATACTTGTGTTGCAGGTTTCCGTATATAGTTATTCGCTTCGTATATTGACCGTATACTGATCTTGGTATGGTAAAGAAGCGGACCTTTCTGGCATGTCCACGTCAATAAGGATTCAACCTAGGCTACAGCCTTGTCTACTCTGCCACTGGCCCAATAGGTAGCTAAGTCGTTCGATATAATGATGTTGACCATCGGGTCCCTGGCATGTCCTGGGCTCGGGAGGCTAGAGGGCGCTCGTGCGTGAAAGAACCGGGCAGTCATCGACGGAACTGGAACCTTGTCAGTACTTGGACCATCAAGAAGCACAAGAATGTGTCTGTCAGAGTTTTGTAGATCAACTCAGCTATGTCATAATTTCAATGATGCTCGATACAGTAAGAGCTATAATCAAATTACGGAAAAGGACGCGATTCTGTGATCCAAGGACGCTACCTCATCAGCACATCTCACAGTAAGGATCCTTTGATGCATTTGAAAGTCCTCGAATTTACATGCGTCATGGTCTGCGACCGAAAGACGTGGAAGCAGTACTGTACTCAAATTTCCACCTTCGGTCCTTTGTAAGTCTTTCTCGCTCTCAATCCCCACCAACCCATTGCGATGAACATGACTCCGAAATATACAGCCAAGGACCAGTTGAACGTGCTTGCGGAGAGTTCTGCTACCGGTGGCCAGAATGAAAAGAACCAACCGATGAAACTGTACATCATCGCGAAAATGGTCACGGGGACTCCAAATTTTCCCAACCGGAATGGACCCCATGCCATATCTACAGAAGCGGTTGTCAAACGACGATGAAGCATGACGCCTCCAGCGACCATGAAAGCAGAATAAAAGCCTGCGACGGTCAAACCGGTGAGAGCGTTGAACGTGACTACAGACCCCATATTGACGAGAGCAAGGCTGAGGGAGATGAATGCTGTGATGCTAATGGCGAAAAGCGGAAGAGATGTACGACACTCAACCTGAATCAAACATCAGTGAAGGATCTCGGAGCATGGTCAGGACATACGAACTCTGGATATATAGTTCGACATCGGGACTCCATCTTCGCGAGCGAATGCCCAAAGCATACGTGAAGCCGTTCCGAGCAACCCAATCGAACCGCAGATACCCATGACCAAGATGATGCAAGTCTATGAAGGCACGATAAGTACTTGCCGAGGAGGTGCACGAGAGCCGGTGGGCATACTGACCAATGCTGAAGCTCCCGGGACTGATTGTGTGACGGAATAGAACATGGAGACGAATGCGACACCACCAGACATCTCCATAATGCCGTCAATGCTGCCCATACAAAAGAACACGACAACCAAAGCTGCCCATCCTATTGCTCCGTTGATCAATACCGTGATGATCAGCGCTCGGGGAATCACGATGGAAGCGTCCTCGATCTCTTCGGCCATGTGTGTCGCACCATCCACGCCTAACAATGTCAGCAAGCCCTGTACTGGAATGTTTGTATGAAAGAACTACCATTGAACATGTACATAATGGTAACAGAGCCCAGTAAAGCTGACTGAACATTTGTAAGGCCTCCTAGGTTCATGAAGTTGTCGAACACCAACGTAGGCGAGGATTTTGGTGCTAAGTAGATCAGTACGATCATGATCGCGAAGAAGCCTACAACGTGGACGATGAATGCAACCGCCTCGAGCCACGGAAACAATCGTCCTAGGTATGTGTTGATCAACAAGGCGAGTGCAACCACAGCGTAGAAGATCAATGTGCCGTGCCAGGCTTTAGTTTCATAATCCGGATAGTTGATTTGTACCAGTCCTAAAACGATGGTGGAGTTGATCCATGCCACAGATGCACAAGCACCTTGCCATGCTATTACAAGAACTAATTGTGAGGGTTAGCATGTTCAGCCATACGAGTTGCATATTGCGCACCCCAACCGGTAATGTATGATAGGAAGTTTGAAAGCTTCTTCGGTGCGAGAATAGCGACCCAATTGTATTCGCCTCCAGACAAAGGTATCCTATCGCTGATAAGCTGGGAACTTGTGTGTTGGTCAGATGAACTCACATTGATGCCATTTCTGCCATGACAAGAACCTGTGCCAGAACACCCAAAGTGACGATGGGAAAGGCTACGAAAGCCCCTGTTGGGCCACCGTTAAGTAAGAACGACTGAAGAAACACGAAGGAACCTTCCCAAGTGAGCACTACAAGTGTATTGTTAGTATAATACTCCTTGCTGACCTTGTGCTTACTTACTCAAAGTGCATCCCAATCCGAGGCAAGAGATGAGACTGAAGGTACGCTGTTATTGGGTTAGTAGCTGCGCCGATTTCATGGGGAACACATTATATCACCTTTAACTGTTGTCTTTTGCCAAAGTGTGCAAGGATCTGTTCCTCACTTCTGATGCTTCGTAGCTCGCCCTCAGAGACCTGGCTCTGGCTTTGAATATCGTGCGAAGTCTTCGGCATTTCGTGAGAGCTTTGGGATACTGTGATGGATCTCATGATGATCATGAACAAACTCCTGACTTCCTTGAAATGTGCAAGAGGTGCAGACCTTTCAGGAGCTCAGAAGCTTACTTTGAATCGGGACGGTAGAAGGTTGGAATTAATCCCGCTATAAGAATCACAGATTAAGGAACTCACACGAATAGACTCGGTCAATGCGCGGGCTGATGCGGGCATTGACCGCTGCAGGCGTAGGTAACACCAATGGACATGGGTATCCCCAGAAAGGGTCATAGCTTTATTGCTGCATTCCTCTTGACTGTGCCACCGGATCTCACCCACCCTGACGGGGTTCTTTATGAAGGCGTGAACCCTGCTGATTCGGAAAGAAGGCAGATGATAACATTTACTGGGGCCGTAGCATTCTCGGCCCGCTCCGTAGGACCTCCCGTACTTTCATCAAACCCCGCTAGATATAGATACAAGCTCCTATGTCTTTCGATCTACTACCAACGCTATAGCGGCGACTTATTCGTACTTGACCCCATCTCTTACAACATGTCTTCCTCCGGTAATACCATTAGTGAGGGCCACTTTGGGCCTGCTATCGATATCACAGTATGGCTATGTTTCACGATCACAGGACTTGCTGTGTTCGCAAAGATCTTGGGAAAGTTATGGCGGCGAGATGCGATGCCGCTTGGTTCTGACGAGCTCGTCATGTTCGTCACACTCGTAAGTACCCTTTCCAAACCAAAGTGATCTTGGAAATGCTAAATCACGAAGATCGCTGCTTTGTCGCATTCTCTAGCTGTGTCAAGACAGGTTACGGCTGGGTTGGGCACTAATCCTGAGCAAATACCGGAGTCGCAGCAAAGATCGTATGAGATGTTGGGGTACGCAGCGCAGTTCCTCTATGTGTTGACATTAGGCTCTGCGAAGGTCGCCACCTTTCTCTTCGCCCTCAAACTCGGCGCATCGCGTCATCTTCCACGAATAACCTACGTGGGAATGTTAGCCACTGGTGTGTGGTTCATGTGAGTCCTTCACCGGCTTTGCGAGAGATCGTACCTTCCTGACATCGACACCAGAACCTCTGTGCTACTTATCGCCTTCCAGTGTCAGGGCCCCTCTTTCTGGAAGATCTACTCTGGGCGATGCATTAGTCAAGTACGATTCGAACAAGAAATGAAGATGATAGCACGCTGACCTATTGTGCTAGTCTGGGTTCTGGACCTATGTTGAGATTTTTAATACCAGCATCGACGTCAACTTTGTCATCGCCCTAAATTTCCTTGTACGCGACATACTGGTGGCACATACAAGATATGTCCTATATGCTGTTTTCTCCCTCCGACTTCTGTAAGTCGTCCTGGACGATTCTAGTTACTATTCTCACTGTGTGTTCAGGACTATTCCAGCAGTGGTCATGCGACTGTTTTATTTGTATCGACACGAACTTATGACCGCAAGCCATGAAGAAGCTCGTATTGCTATTGCTACAGCCGCAGCGATGAATGTGAGCGTTCTGGTCACATGCATACCTTTCTTGAAACCGTTCATGGAACAGCTTCAGCCCGGCTGGTCAACAAGCGATATACGTCGCGGGGTCGGATACACGACGTCTCAAGGAAAACAAAGTAGAAGCATTGTTGTCTCCTTTTCTGATCGCTTTCCTATGGGCTCGGTGGTGGCATCCAATGCTAGCTGAAGCAAGACATGCAAGCGGTTATGGTGTCTAAGCAGATCTAAGTCAGCGAATAAAACTAAAATGTTTCGAGTATACCTTGAAGGGGGACACGATAAAGAAGTCATTTCCTGGAACATTTTCACTACCTTTTCTGTATCCATCCCACATGGAATCGTAATGATAATGGGTATAATCTGGAACCTACGACATTGGGAATCATGACTCTTCCGACGCTACGTAGCTTCCTATCAAGGAGAATGAACCTCTCAGGTGAGTGCGCCTATTCACCGGTCTTCAAGGCAATTGGCAATTGGCCCACAGGACGTCATCGTACAACCACACACCGGTATTAGGGCCTAATGCCTTATCGCAGAGATCCTCCAGATGATCTAGGATTGAGTGGGGTAAATCTGGAATGTAATATAGTTTCGGGGAGTACAGTCTGGGCCACCACATCGCCCCAGCCCAGAATGCGGGCTTCTTTGCCTATCGAGCACTTTAGGGAGGGTGCAGCAAGTCCTAATTCGATATTAGCCATATTTCAGAGCCCTGCCTGCTTATCGGGAAGAGTGATCTTGTTTTGGAAGTCCGTGTCCGTTGCCTCACGGGCCTCGAAGCTGATTGGCAAACCAAAAGTTGAGCCACGCCGCAACTGTACAGAGCGCCCCAAACCCTCGGTACACTGTGGCAAGATTCGCTTGCCTACATTTGCCTTACATTAGATGATGCTGACATCGCATCCAGTCCTCAAGGGCTCAGCTCTGGTTTGCTTCATCTAAAGAATGTTCGTGAATCATCTACACCCTTGTTCACTACGTCTGTGCCTTTGCGCAGGAACGCACGAGTTATTGATTATGCACTGCGCCACTTCTGTGTTCTTGTTTTCAATAAAAGTTGACATGCACTTGGTTTTGATCAGGCGGCATATGGGACATTAGCAAGTCGAGCCGATTTGCATGCTATCAACTACTGCGTATTTTTCCCGGCCCCAACGCGAAGTGTTGAAACGTTCAAATTTTGATCATATCTGGTCTCGACGTGCCCCATCGATTTTTCTCCTACTCAAGTGTCTCTTCCCTATGACCTCGATTATATCAAGAAATTGTACATTCACAATGTCACTTCAGCTTTCTTTGGTCACTGATGATGCGGACTTTTACAAATTTGCGCCCCTGATGTTTGAGGCGATTCACCCTAATGGGTTCGTTGCCGCTTGCTGGCCCAGAAATTTGACTCCAGAAGCGCAGACTCTCCATGCTAGTGGGTTCATTGCCCACAAAGGCTTCGATCCCACTGTGCAATGGGTCAAGGTCACAGACACAGGCACTGGGGAAATCATTGGCGTCGCTCAGTGGCTTATCATTAAAGATGAGAAGCCGCCAGAATTCGACTTTGATGGACCCCCTGGTACATGGAAAGACGAGAAAGAAAAACTATACGCCCAAGACATTTATCGCTCCTTCGTGCGTTATAGACGCGATGTGATTCGCAACAATGATCTGCCGATTGTTGGTGAGTAAAGTCCTGTAGGTTCGTTGTTTGGCGTCTAGAGCTGATAGCTGTCTGATAGCTCTGAGCATCATGACGGTGCACCCGAACCATCAATTCCGCGGGGCAGGTACCATGATGATGAAGTGGGGTACTGAGCTCGCTGACAAAACAAATGCGTTGGTATGTAGTTCACGAACTTCAATTTTGCTGGCTTGAGGAATCTAATGCTAACATTGGGAAGTCTGTTGTAGAAGCCACCACTGCCGGTCGCTGGCTGTACGAAAAGTCGGGATTCGAGACTAAGCACCACTTTGCTGTCGAAGCGTCTGGAGAGGCGAATCGAAAGGTTGTGCAGAGGCTTTTCTTTATGGTCAGGCCCAGGGCCTCGGGATCGAACGCTAACAATGTTTAAATACGATAGGCCATGAATTCTGCGTTTCTGAAGAGAGTCTGCATAGTGATTCATCAGTTCTGTATTGGACCCTTTCCCATCTCAAAAGAACTTTTCTAAATATTTGTGATATTTGACCCAGAAATCGCTTGCATCTGAATGCACAATGTTCTCCATATCGTAAGGTTATGAGATACTAGAACTCATTCACAGACATCGGTGAAGCTTTCCAAAGCCCAACGGCGGCGGATGGCCTAGACGAAAATATCGGACGTGTGATTTGTGGTCTAACGAAGAAGCATTACCGACCTCCAGTTTGAACATCGAGCGTCCTGGTTACACTCATGTGATGAAATATGAGAACGATCAGATGTGAAGTGCGGAGACATGATGAGTACATTTCATGATCAGACTCCTATACAAATCAAGCGAGTGGATGGCTATGTCTGCGCTTTCCATGCACTTGCCCACCAGATTATAGCACATCAGAAACAATCAGCTACCATCTCCACCGCGTGAACACTTCCTTGTGGACAGTTCAATGCCTCGGCTTCACCATTCGTGATGGCTCCATCATCCTGGCTTTTGACTTCTTTGCGGTATGAGCAAACTGATGCAGCTTGTTAAATGGACAGAATTACCTTCTATCGGCAAAGCAACAGCGATTGTCGCAATGAGCAGCACAAGAATGCCAATGAGAGAGCGCATATTCTTGGTATGACCTAAAGTACGGTCTGTTTGACGTGGAGAGCTTGGATTATGTCGATGTAGAAGGGATCGCGGACCTGATCAGGTGTCAGCGTTAAAGAGTGCAGGAATGCTTTATATAGGCAGTCGTCACCGTATTCTTTACGTAGTACGTAGACATAACTCACCGAAGGAATATTGGATATGCAAGTATCATGGTCTGGCCCTGCACTGTATACGAGAGCTGAAACAATCAGAGGGAGTCGATAAGAGTCCAGACGTTTCTCAGAGGCGCGTATGACCCTATTGAGATTTGAAATCCTTCGGAGAACGAGCACATTTACCGTAAACAACACGGAGCAGAAGTGATGGATGCTGTACGACATTGAGGCGGGATGCATACCGCGGCTTACATTGGTTCGCAATTGCTTCCAAAATCCCTTGCTTTGCCTCACTAGAAAATGAGAGAACATGCTAAGAGCTAAGTGATTTCTTCAAAATACGTGGAGCCTCGATTGAGCGCAAGTGAAAAAGCTCTTTAATTACACAGTGTATCCTGTTTCTGATGCTGATGCCAAAGCCGTCAAGCAACTCTCAGCATCTCAGGTTGTAGACAGGTTATTTTGCAATGCATTTGGTAAGGGCGTACAATCACACCGTACGTGATCTAAAATAAGGCAACTCGGCCTCGACGGGGCTCAACGCACCTATTGCAAGGATTACAGCGGGTGGGCTCCATTCCTCGCCCGATTATGCGGCCCAGTTTCGCCTTGCTATCGGGGGTGATACACGCTCTTACCCCGGTAACCGGTTCGGGTAGTCGACTAGCTCCTCGTTATCAGGACTAGAATTATCTAGATTCAGCACACCTCCGCATGTTCGTAGTCTTAACTATCACAGTCTTCCTATCTCTCTCTCTTGGCCCATTACAACGATGTCGTATGTCCAAGTCGAGCAAGAGAGTCTGCTGGATGGAAAGAACAGTCATGAGAGCTACGACAATACTGACCTACAGACCAAATGGCTTCCCGTTTCCCGTTCGTCAAAATATTCCCTCTCGCCTATCGTAGCATATACATTATCTCTATATGCGGTCATCTCAACCTCGTTGCTGGTATGGACGTCTTGGAGCTTGTTACATTCGAGAGTAAGACCGTATTGTGCGATTATCACTTTCGTGTCTATATCAACTTATCACTGACTCGTCGACAGCACCGGCGAATTTATTTGTCCATGAAGATGTCCAGAACGTTCACGCGGATATGGGTACTCTGTTTTCCCAAGAGCCGTCGCCAGCTCACAACAAAGTTTGGGAAGATTTACTTGCACGTAGGTACACCTCAAGGGCATCCACCGCAGGACACTGATCATGAAGCCATGCACTTGTGGGCGACAAGACACGAGCTCGAAGAATCAAATGACAGCCCCGATGATCGCTTAGTTCTAGTGAAGACAGTTCCCGGCGGAGTAGGTGATGGTCGCTGGACCAACGGGGATTATCTCGCTACCTTGGGCGTATACCACGAGCTGCACTGTCTTGTAAGTGGTTGTTGTCCTATTACGATTGTGAACAGAAATCGGGCTAACGACTATGCGTCAGAGACGAATCTACTGGCACTTCTACCCCGATGTATACTTTGTGAACATGACAAGCGAGGCAAAAGAGGAAGAGAGAGCACACGCAAGTAAGCAACCAGATACAGCATCAGTAGCGAGGACTTTGCTCACAGATAGCTCACAGGACACTGTATTGATACTGTCCGCCAATCTCTTATGTGCGCTCCAAACCTTGGGCTGTACTCTTTCAAGTGGATGGGTGACAATATCAAACCTGCACTGAAAACGGGTGCGCAAAGAACATGTATTAAATGGAATCCTATTCAGGAATGGGCAAACTCTAGAGCCACTGGGTGGAATCCACTAGTGTGGAAACCAAAGAATGTAACCAAGTAGGCTGAGGCTGGAATTAGGTGCGGGTGTGGCTGCGGGCCTTGCGGGAGCGGCTTCGGGCCTTGCGGGAGCAGTTTGGCGGCGCAGTGTCGGTATGTGTTCCCTTTTGGGGTCGCGTTTAGGGAAATTCGAATCTGCACCCTGGTAATTAATGCTCGATACTGATGCGTGAGATTTAAATTATACGAGCAGTAGAAGTGAGGCACAATATGCGGGCTGACCCGTATTGGTTATCCTTCCCGCAATATGTACAGATCCCCGCATTTGTGCGAGCAGCTTATCCTGACCGTGCCGCAAACCCAGCTGAACTTTCAGCCTTTCGGCGGTCTACGTCCCGGGCTTCTTTCTTCCTCATCCATATCGCACAATCTGTTCGCCGACTCACTAACAGTAGTCTTTTTTTACAATCACTATGGGTTTCGAGCTACTGCCAGCTACTAAAGAGGACTTTAAGTTCTTCATTCCTCCGTTGTTTAAGGCTATGGGCCTTGCCCACTTCGTTGCAACCCTATGGCCCGATAACCAAACCGAGCAAGGTCAACAGCGTGCAATTGAAAGATTCATGGCGGAGATGTGAGAGCTAAAATGAACATATTGTCGAACGCCGCTAATCGTCCGGGTAGGGACGGCCATCCAGGTATCAGGTGGATCAAAGCTGTTGATACCACAGCTACCGAAGCAGACGGTAGCCCAAAGATTGTAGGCGTTGCGCAGTGGGCCGTTTTCGAGGCCAGCAAAACCTACCGAGAGGTCCCTTATTACGCGCCTGATGATATTTGGCCCAATGAACTAGAGAAGGACTATGCGATCCACCTCTGGGAGAGTTATATTCAACCGAGGCGAAAAGTACTGCGGGAAGATACTCTTCCAGTTGCCAGTAAGCAACTCGTGTTAGCGAAGCTTTTTACGATAGTTTACTTAGTGGTCCTAGACTTGCAAATTCTTTGCGTATGGCCTGAGTATCGTAAACGCGGTGCTGGAGGTCAGCTAGTGGACTGGGGCAATAGAATGGCTGATGAGTTGAATGCCGTGTGTGTGGTCGAGGCATCGGGGATGGGCCAGCCACTCTATGAGAAATTTGGATATGAGGTGCAGGAACTAGTAGGACTCAAGGATGATGCAAGGTTTAATCATAGAATGGATGGCACGATCCATCGCTTCATGATGAGAGCAAGGCAAGTAGCTGCCCAGTCTTCGCAATAGAGGCGAAACGAGACGGTCGTCGTGCGACGTTGGATTCGGCTTTCGATAATGATACTGGCAGAGTCGAGGTACTGTACGTTTTCACATAATTATCATGAAGTGGGCTTCGATGATCCCCGAGGGGAAAATACAAGGACATTATTCCGCGCACATATAGATACGGTTATTGGTGCCCAATGTTGGGTTAAGGGCGCGGCGCAGTTTGTTACACACGATTGGTGCTTGATGTAAGAAACATATCGTTTACCCCGCCAGTAACCCACCCTTCTGTATCCACCACGCAACAACTAACACCTCCATCTAGTTCGCAGTTGCCTGGGGTTACTCATCCCAGTTGATACCCCCCGAATACTCATACGCCTCCAAATGTACAATCACGCCTTCTCTCTTTCCTTCCGCAACGATCTTATTGCACTGTTGTTTGTAGGTATTGTCCGCTTCCTGTTTACAGGCTATATGTAGCTCTTGGAGGTTCGGTAGCTGGGATCGGCGAACCGCACGAAAGCGACCGAACAAGGCATCAAGACCTTTGTCATAAGGACCGAGTCCCTCTGATTTTATCGATAGATGTCTGACTGAGGTGGGGATCAAGTCGCGTATGAACGGGTCCGATGCGATGAGGCGCTGCAACGAGGTAGCTATGTTTCCTGTGACGCCTGCGGCATTCAAGTTGCACGTGACAACTTTCAGAGGAAGTTCAAACTTCTTTAACTTCTTGAAACCACGTGTCGATGCCTTGCCGGGGAGAATAGAGCCGCCGGATTCATGAAGCGTTACCGAAAATTCCTCAAGATGACTTCCAGCCTTGCGCGCTACTGCATTGATAAACTTGCAGATATCCCAGTCTCGAGGATGATACCGATAGCCATGTTGTGTGCTATGGGAGTAATGTAACATCTTTAAGCGCGGTGTACAAGTGAGAAAAGCGGCTATGCCTGCGTCGTCGAAGCAACAGGCACCTAGAACAGCTACTTCAAGTGTTCTTGCGATATAAGGCGAGCCGCGAAACACCATACACTTAGAAATCCTTCTGATCGCTAAGCCATTAGGACTGCTATACGACTTTAAGTGCGGTAGAGCGAGGAAGGGGCAATGCCAACCCATACCCCAATCGTTAGTCTCGGATGTCGAGTATTCACCGTGGAAAGCAGTTAATCGCCGAAGACCGGGAGAGGAGGGCTGAAAGTTGGGTTTCCTAGCCTCCATGACAATGACATCTAGCAGCCGAGTCGTCGTGGCATTCTGTTTCCATGAACCCGGTATGGTGAGGTTCTCGGTGTAACCTAGCAGGGTCAAAAGAAATACACTGCCGTGCTGCGAATAGCGCATTTCTCTGACGTCCTCCGCGAACGTGGTATAGTGTTCCCTCCAGTCAAGCCGAGCTCGCTGGAGATACGTGGAGTTGGCAAATAGTTGGACAATTGCTCCCCCACCCTCGATGCTTGGTACTGACTTTGGTGGTTTACCGCGGGCACGTGCATGCCGGAGGAACTTGCTGTCGTGGACAAGGTTTGCGGTATGAATATACTGCGCGACGATAGGATCAGCAGCGATAAGGCTGATAAGGTCGGAAGCGGCCACAAGGCTGTCACGCTCGTAGTCGTAGTAAAAATCTTGGAAGCGGTAGCGCAACTCGTTGTGGCGCTTGATAAATGGTGTGCATCGCGCATAGATTCGCTTGCAGGTCGTTGCCAAGTTCTCGAAGCTTGATGGTAGAGAGTATACAATGATTATGTCGAGAAGCTCACAGGGGAGGGCCGCCAGAGCCATGATGAGCTAGTTCGTCTCTTTTCGAGGTTGTTGACTGTGTGTCTCGAGTCTCTGATCGCAATGAGTGATGATGTTTTGGCTAGGCAACCATGTGGCTTCCAGATGGGACCCCGTCAGCTGCAAGCGAAAGCTTGTGTAACTATTCGATGGCTGTGCCAGTGCCTCAGCCTTGCTGCTGCGCAATTTCGACGTTTACCCCGCCTTCTTCTGGAACGTTGATTTCTACTAAACAACCCTTCTGTATTTACCACTCAACAACACTATTGTTGAACCACTTCATTCCCCAAAGGCGTTGCGTAACTGCACCTGCATCATCATCAAGCGACAAGAGAGCCTTCTTTCTAATGATAGCCACTCCATAGAGGGGGTTTGACGTCCGCGCCGATTGCTCCTCTCGAAAGCAGTAAAGCGATAGCCTGCAGATGCGCTGCACATCAACAGACGTCTTCTCACAATGAGGCTCATCAATTGTACTACCTACGAACTGAAAGAGTTCGTTGGTAGCAAATTCCCAGCCTATGCGATACTCAGTCACACCTGGGCAGAGGAAGAAGTCACATACGACGATTTTACATCGCCTTCAGGAGGATGGCGTAAGAAGGAGTGTGGAGAGAAAATCACGAAAACATGTGAATTAGCTTGCTCTCAGGGGTTGGAATGGGCTTGGGTGAGTGAGATTGCGTTTACAAGGCGCGTAGGCTAACTAAGTACCTAGGTTGACACGTGCTGTATTAATGTATGTTCATACAGTCCCAGTTTGGGGTTTTGACGTCTAAGTTTTGTTCTCTAGAAATCAAGCAGCGCAGAATTATCCGAAGCCATCAATTCCATGTTCACATGGTACAGACGAGCTAAAATTTGTTACATCTGGCTAAGCGACTTCCACTTTGCTCAGGATGCAAGCTTAGATTCAATGTCTGCGTGCAAATGGTTCACTAGAGGCTGGACATTGCAGGAACTTATTGCGCCTCGCATCCGCAAATTCTATGATCAAAATTGGAATTACTTTGGCGCGTCGATTCGCGGACGATTCAACGAGAGCAAATACAAGAGAAACCTGACTAGCGAGCTGTCGAAGCTCACACGAATCCCGAGTGACGTTTTAGCGAACGATACCAAAAGTCTAAATCTTACTTTGAGAACATATGCGGTCTGCCAGATAATGAGTTGGGCCGCGCATCGGAAGACGACTCGAGAAGAAGACGTGGCTTACTGCCTCCTAGGTAGGCCGCCTTCGGTGAATTATTATCCTGACGTATGGAATTGGATGCTCATTAGCCTCGCAGGTCTTTTCAGAATCAGCACGCCTCTAATTTATGGCGAAGAAGGTCAGGCTTTCAGGCGTCTGCAGTATGAGATAATCAAAGAGTACTGCGACCTCACCATCCTTGCCTGGACGGATGATTTTTCTTCCAATATTGTTCTTGCACGTTCGCCAAAATCTTTCGCCAGATCCGGTGACATCGTGCTTGCCCCAGGGCAGGCGCCAGAGTTTGCCGTAACAAACAGAGGTTTGAAGATCCAGCTAACACCAACACGACACGACGACGGATGCGTTTTCCCGTTGTTCTGCCACAAAACGTCCGATCCAGCAAGGAACTGTGCTATCCGTTTAGTATTACTTGCAGAACACAACGTATACGTTAGAGTTAGGACAAACAGACTGGAAATGTTGCAGGATCCAGCTTCGACGCCCTCGCCAACGGGGCTCCATGTTCCCTACATATACCTGATCACGAGCTACAGTCAGATAACCGAAAAGCTCAAATGAAGTCGTTCAAAAATATCTGGATAGCTCTTACATCGCGGTGCATGTAACCTTTCGATGTCAATAAGAATGAGTGAAGAATTCGAAGATCTCCCAGTGACAAAAAGCATATCGTACATCAAGCTCTACTACAGTCCAAACACCACATCCAGCAGCATGCATCCAGAACTCGAACACATCTGTTCCTTTTCAATCAGACAGTGAACTCCCTCCAACCACCATCCTAAGCGCCCCTGCGCCCGCATGCCCATACCGCGCGTTCTTGCCCCCTCTCTAGCTTCCCACTTTACATCCCCACTCTCTGCAAATCTTCCCCGGCTACGCACTCCCAACCCCAACCACATGTTGCGTCATGAACATCACCACAATGGATTCCTTGTTTGATCCCTCTTCACACATCATCCTTTAGATACCCAGATAGCGTGAAGAACAAGTTCCTAGCCCGGAACACAAAATGTGCACACCATACGCTTTAATGACTGCCGTCTGGAAGGCACAAGAGTAAGGCGAAATTATGAGAAATGAAAGGTGTATGAGGCCTCTCACAACCGTGACGTGCAGAATCTCGCTTTTCATCTCATAAATTAAATTTGACTATTGTAAAAATATCTACACACGAACACAAACTCCCCTCCCAGCTCCCCTCAAACCCGACAAAGCCTCCCATCCTGCGTCGGAACCCCCGATCCCCATCCTCAACCACCCACTCATCACTCCCCACCCCATGATGCACATAGAACAAACCCGTCGGATCCCACTTCTTCTTCAACTCCGCCAGACGCGCGTAGTTCGCGCCCCAGAAATCAGCTTTAAAGTTGGGATTCCACGGATCTGCTTCGTTGCCATACTCGCCACCTGTAGGCGTAACGGCGCGCAGCGGACCCATGATCTTGTTCGCGAAGTCGTCCTCGGCTTGCTTTAAGCCCGCTGCTGTGGAGGGGTCGGCAATGCCGTTGATCATAAGGACCATGGCTTCTTCCTTGCGAAACGCGGGGTTGACGCTGTTGATGATCTTGGCGGGGTTGTTGGGTCTCTGGTTGTAAATAGTGATTACGGGGGCGGTGTCGATGGCGCCGCGGATGGCGGTCCAGGTCTTGTTGCGGATAGCCTCGGTGGCCCAGTTCTCGGTGGGGACAAGGCGAACGCCAGGGGTTCCGGCGGTGCTGCCGATATGGAAGTCGCTGTCTGCCCAGCTGGCTTGGTAGGCTGGGTAGAAGGTGTCGTAGTGGGTGACGTTGAGCTCGTAGGGGATGCCCAGTTCGGTCAGTTTGTCGAAGTAAGGTTTCAAAAGAGTGTTGAATTCTGCGACTGTCTTCTTGGTTGCGAAGAAAGGTGCCATTGTGTACAAGTAGCCCACACCAGCATTGATAATGGTGCCGTACGAGTACGTTTTGTTGCTGTTGTAGTTGGGGATCTCGTCCCAGAAGAACTTGAGAGCCTTCCAGAACGGCTCGGGGCCGCTAACAAAGGAGTTGAAGCTCCATTGGGCGACGGTAACGGGTACCTTTTCGTGAACTTTGACAACAGCTGAGGTGACTATACCAAAGGTTCCACCACCTCCACCCAACAATGCCCAATACAAGTCACTGTTGACGGTGGGTGTCGCAGTGAGAAAGAGACCACTGGCAGTGACAACTTCGAGAGCAAGAACCTGGTCGGAACCCATTCCGAAAAGCTGCATCAGTGGGGAGTGACCTCCATTGGCGGAGTAGCCGCCGAAGACTCCGACGGTAGGGCAAATTCCGCCAACTGCAGAGACGCCATACTTGTCGGCAGCCTGGTAGAGCTCGTACCCCTGCACACCTGCTCCTACCTTAAAGACAGGGCCGTTGTAGGTGGAGCTCTTGTAGTTCTGGATGTACTGAATCCCCTTCAAGTTGTGCGTCCAAAGGCTCAATGCACCTTTTCCGGTCGACCTTCCATTGTAGTCATGGCCAGTGTTCTTGATGACAAGACGGAGATTTGAAGTACGTGCGAAGTTGACAGCCAACTGGATTTGGGCCACGTTTGTAACATGGACGGAGTACGAAGAATATCCGCCCTGAGTACAGTTGCCGTGTGACGCGGCATCGCCGGGAAGCAGGCAAGTGGGCCCTGTGTACAACGGCCACATAATCGAGCCGGGGTCGTTGTAACTGCAGAGGTCAGACCTGAAAGATGGAGGCTCTAGGGAATGTCTCACTGAAGCTCGCCGGTTGTCCAACCAGCAGTGACAGCAGCGCACTTGTCGGCATTGTAATTATCGAACTCGGAATCCTTGTAGCAGTAGGAGGCAAGCGGGACAATTGGCTCCAATGCACCACCAAGCAGGAGATCGAAGATACCCCATACGAGTTTTACGGGGTAAAGCAGATCTCCAGGTGCCGACTTGCATTTCAATAGGCGGCGCTGGCGTTTAGCGCGCTCAGACAGTTGCGTGGTCGTGTTCTCGAAAGCAAAGAGATGGGCATAGTCAGCGATTTCCGGTGTGTTGACGATGTCAGTGACGACCGCATCCGTCAATTGAGTCGTCTCCGCCTCAAACAATTGAACACCTGCTTCGGTGGAGTCTGCAGGCACCTCTGTCGCGGCAGGAGCGACTGCTGAGGAGATGGAAGCAGGGACAGAGGGCACAGGTTCTTGAGCTCTTACGAGCACGGCTGCTAGAGAAAGAACGAGTGGTGCCAGCATGCTGAAGGACGGTCTGCTGGAAGTGCTGCTGAGGCAAGGACGGACCTGTACTTGGCAGTTGGTGGCTTCATCGTTGCGGCTCGGAGACTATTTAAAAGATGCTGGCAAATGCAGGCATGCAATGGCATGAGCGCAATCATGTTGCCGGCCATCGCGACATGTTCGGCACTTGCGCGTCCACTGGGCCAGTGGTCCAGAAGGAATCGCAGAGCGAGTCAGTACGGTATCGAGTGGCAAAGCCACGCCGTGCACCCAGAGTTGTAGGCAGATGGGCACCGACACCGTGGGTAGGCAGTGCCTGGACCGATAACGTAAGCTGAACGCGGCTCGGGCCTCGCGTTCCCATTTGTGGATTCGCACGTGCAGGACCCGGAGGGTCGGTCGTCCTGTTGTGCAACCGAAGTGAGCAATATATATTCCTTCAGGTACTCCACTGGTTTTCTATTTATCCTGCGGCGTGGTAGATCGATCTGAGACATTTACTTGTTCACCAGATCTCGTACGGAGCGCCCACATCAGCGGGTTCAACGAGTCTTCAGAGTTTGGAAGCGAAAGCAACACCTTCCATCCGGATTCGACCGACTGCCGTAAAGGAACGTATGGGGCGGATCGAGGGAACCCCACGGAACTAGTGGCATCTGTCAACATGTCACTTTTCGTGCGCCATTCCCCGGTCGTGCTAGCGCATCCAATAACCCATCTCGCTTACAGGACGGCCTGGACGACATCCTCGTTATGGAACACCCAATGATAGGGATGCAGTCATGCAGCCCTAGGCGAGACCCTCCATTCGAATGTTCCAAAATCCAAAAGCAGCTCCAGGTACCGACTCGACCGGAAGCTATCCGCGTGCTACCAAGAAGCAGAAGCGGACCGGGAGGGCCGATCCATAACGAGAAAATGGTTCTCCTGCTAGACTTAGTGCATGAGATCGTGGGAAAGCGCATGAAGAGCTTCACTACCTGTGATCCTGTCATCCGGGTCCACTTGAAGAGCTCGCCGGATATGGCACGTCAGAGTGTTAGCAAGTACACACGTGTCATGCGACAGGAGTATCTTCCAACCGTGCGCGCTTCTTGCTGACTCCATATTCCTATTAAGGCACTGGAAGTCTTGGGCATGCTGCAGACCACTTATCTCAAGCAGCTGCTGTCTTTCGGGGAAATGCTCGCCCGTATCGAGTGGCAAGGGCCGACTAAGTATCATGTAGAAGATGGCCCATCCTATAGACTTCACCATATCATGCCGACCTGCGGCGTAGCAGCTCGTCCCGAGCTTCACTGCTTTTCCACTGGCCTGCCTGACCTCTACTGAGGCGGTTCTGCCGGTGGCTAGTCTCCTCGCGTGACTGACAGCATGGCTAGGCGATACACTAACTCTCCATGGCGTCAACGTCCCGTCCCTAGACCAAACTTTAACCATCAAATGGCACAGTTTTTGCTTCAAGAAGCGTAGTTCCTACCTCATCAACGCAATGCCAGGAGGCTAGCACTCGTGTTCTGCTTCGCTTCCTCCGGAGGATCGGTCTTGCGCTTCGCGAAGGTCAACAACACGTTTCGCCTGCGTCTCCCGCAGGAGGTGGCTGAACCTTCGAATCTTGTTCCTGCAGAGAGTGTTGGAAGGGCTCCGGAATCGTATGCAGTATGCGAGCGGCGGACGGGACACATCGACATAGATGATGCACGTGCCCTGTGTTCGCTGGGAGGCTGTATACATGGGCTGGGTACCCCATTTCGAGGGTTGCACGACAGATACCCAGCATGTCGGCCCCATTGACGCCGGGCGACATGCCTGGCGGCGTGCCTACGTTCAATCCCAACCCTAGCAAAGGACTTCAACCGCTACTCATCGCGTTACTATACTTGTTTCCTGGGATCGCAGGGCTGATTGTAGCGGTGAGGATCGTCAAGAAGCGGGTAGATCGCACCCTGGGGGGAGGTACGTTTTTTGCCGATCTTTGCTGGAGCTGGAGTTGACGATTCGCAGACGACGCTTTGATAGTAATCGGGTGGGTGCTGGCGTTAGGGAACAGTATCATTGTGCATTTGTGTAAGGGGATCTTCAAAATGTGAAAATTGCAAGACTGACCAAGCCTAGACGTGCTGGAGATGCGCTCCGGATACCACGACGAAGATGTGAATTTCCTTGCCATCGACTGGGTGCGCGCAAACAAGGTCCGTCCAACAACACTCACTGCACACAAACCTAACGCGTCTAACAATTCGCAGTTACAATTCGCCCTCGGCGCCGAATACAACCCCGTCGTCTGCCTCGTAAAGATGTCCTTCCTCTGGTCCCTCCAAAAACTCCGCTCCCCAAACAAATGGATCAAGCGCTCCCTCTGGGCCATCCAAATCATAAACGTCATCTACATGATCGTCTCAACCACCATCGCCCTCGTCCCCTGCCTCCCCCTCCGCAAAAAATGGCACCCCGACATCGCAGGCCACTGCATGGACGGCCCCAAATACATCCTCGGCAACGTCACCGTCGTGCTCATCACCGACGCGCTCGTCCTGCTTATGCCCTCGTGGATAATCTGGGACCTTCAAATGCCGCTGAAACGCAAGATCATGACCATTTCCTTCCTCTCCTTCGGACTGGTCTTGATAGCCGTCGGCATCGCCCGCATGATCTGGCTGTACAACGCCTTCCTCGGAAAATCAAAGTCCTACTCCGTTGAACCCGCGTACTCAGCTATCGAATCCAGCATCGCTATAGTAGGCGCTTGCGGCCCGACTATGAAGTACATTCTCGGGCTTTGTGTCCCGTCACTCAAGTCTGCGTCGGCGAACAGCAAGCGCCCAGGATACGGTAGCAGCTCGCATCAGCTGAGCGTGACGAAGCGAAGTGGGACGGGACGGTCGAGAAAACCGACGGATGGGTACGATGATTTGGATACTTTTGAGGCGAATGCGGAGCGCTATGAGATGAAGAGCGAGTGGAAGTGGGGGAGCAAGAATGACGAGGATGCGAGGAGCGATGAGCAGGAGATTACAAGGGATGTGAACGATGCGCATGGTGGGATTGTGAAGAGTGTTGAGTGGTCGGTCTCTTCGAGGGGCGAGGGTGATGAGAGGCGAGACGAGAGGAGACGAAGCAATAAGAGTCGGACGGATGTTCGTGCAGCTGTCGAGCCTACGGATGTTGTTTAGCGTAGGGTGGCTTTTTCTTTTGAGCATCAGCGTGGGGGTTTGTTCGAAAAGTCAGTATAGACAAAAGGCGTCAGGAAAACTTGCTGTTTGGCGAGGTCGATAAAAGCGACATTGATGGTGTTCTGGAAGGTCTGAGCATGGCAGTGCTGCTGACCGCCGGATCCATGGAATATGAAATGACTCTTAAAGACAATTATTCTTCACCACTATGTTATCCAGACGCCCTCAAACAATTGAACAGTTTACCATCCTAAAATGACACTCGGCCAGAACAAACGTGCACTTGGAATTGAATTACGAGACTTGAGCGCAAGCGCACATGTTGCATTGACACTCAAAATAGTCATCGTCGGCATTTACATTTCGAAATTGGTCTTCTTAAACCGTGCTATCCGACCGCACAAACTGACCGCTGATGTCTCCATCCAAAGCGCCGCCCATGCTCCGTACCCGAGCGCACCGAATGGCGCGTGAATCGCAAGCCCATGAGGCTCGACGGGCAACATATGTGTACATAGTCGTGATACAAAACCCCTCCATAACACTTTCCTCACGCAGGAGCCATAACGCTCTCCTCACGCAGGAGGTTGCACCTCCGCTACTCCGTTCGTCTCTTCTTTCTTCACCTCAACTCCCTCAACCTCCTGCAGAATCTCCGGCTTCCACACCTTCAACAGCGCCCCGCACTTTGGCTTCGCGCGATCATTCTCCCTCCACAGCTCCGCGGTGATGCTGACCACGATTTCCTTGACAGGCGGCCGGAACATGTACAGATACTGCAGCACCTGCGTAGCGAGACCAACGCGCTCCGGGTCTTGCGCCATCGTCTTCAACCTGGACAACATCTCATAGTCGAGGGTGGGGAGTTCGGAATACAACCGAATAAGGCCCTTATCCGAGGGCGCGACGTACGGGAGAATGCCGTCGATGAGGCGGAGAGCATTCGGGCGGTAGTTGCCTTTTGGTGGACCGACTCCGTTTGTTTTCGAATTTGGCGAGGGCTTTGCGGATTGAGCTAGTATCATGTCGTTGTACCATTCCTCGTTGAGCCAGGACATGGCGACGTCGATGCGTTTCTTCCAGTCGCGGATGACGTAGTCGTGTAGAAGATCTCGAATCGTGTCGCTGATTGAAAGACTGCCCTCCACGTTCTTTACAGCGTACTCGTCTTTGATGCCATCATCCGGCTCATCGAGACCAGCGCTCGCCCGTGTTGCAAGCCTGGCTGCGATGGTGATCCATGCGTCCCTTCCGAAGTCACTTGCTGCGAGGCGATTGAATCCACCCTTTGTGCCCTTTGCTTTGTCTTCGAGCTCCCCTATCAACGCGAACGTGCGCCGTATCGCGAGCTCACCGTGTTGCTGGAGTTCTCCTGGTGTCAGTTGCGGAACCTCGGGCAGTTTGAAGGCTGCTGGTGCAACGTGTGTGATGTCGCCGGTGCTGTCAAGCCTGTTTGCTACCTGTTCAGCGTCCTCAGGCTCATAGTCGTCCGGCTCGTACTCGTCCTCATCGACTGCAGCTGCGGAAGGTTGTTGTTTCGCCATGGCTTGGCTGAGCGAAAGGTATCGGCTGCGAACGATCTGCAGGAAACACAGTATTAGCAACTTTCAGACAGCGTATAACGCAAGATTGACGTGTGAGAGTGGTCGGGTTGCAGAGGGAAGAGCAGCTGAGTTGCGAGTATAAGAGCAGCTGCGTTTTCAGGTTGGTGAAAGTGAACACGGTCACGTGAGACCGCGTTCGAACCCAAACTCTGCACCCACGCTGGGGACCATGCCGTGATTTACGCACGCAACAGGAATATCACGTACATTGGTAGCTTCCAGAAGTTTCTTCTCGTCAATGGACTGCAGAATTGGGATGAGGATCTGCTGGACAAGCGCAGGGTCCTGGAACATCTTCACGTCAAAGTTCGCTGCAGCGTTCTCAGGATCTATGGTGTACAGTTGACGATAGCTCACTGGACCAGGAGGAAGAGGGGCTACTGCTGGTACAGCGGGCGATGGGACATCGGCTCCCAAACGCTGTCGCTTTGCAGGGTCTAAACCGTCAGTAGGCTCAACAGGAGCAGGCCGCTTGCGGCTGGTCTCCTCCATTATATCCTGACGCATACGATGCATACGTTCCAGGAAATGCTGCATTCGACCATTGTTAGGGTCGTTTGGCCGCTCAGTGGTATTCCTACTTCGGTGAGTTTCGTGAGATAAGCGCTGTGGCGGTGAGCATACCTCTTCAGGATGTTTACAAGCAGAGCTCGTGTCGTCCGTTCTATAGCCTTCATGCTGACCTTGTTTTTAGGTGTCATGGGCGAATTCGCTAACTTTAGGGGATTGAAGTTCAGCACGCTGTTCAGGATTTTATTGGCGGCGATTGGCCGTCGATAAATCAAGACACCTAAGCTGTTGAGCACAGAGGTAACCAACAGAGCATCACTGTATCCTGTCAGATATGTCCCGCCATCCGATGCCATGCTATCTGACCTATGATCTCCATGTATGATATCTAGTAATCGATCTAGCAATCCGTGCCCTTCAGCTTCGAGGTGTACGTAGGTCAACAACGGATGATCGCGGGGCACGAGTGCGAGCGAGACGTCGCTGTGGTCGGGTCGCTGTATTGCGTGAGTGGACTGCGTATGGCAGCGGGATACGGACATAATCACCCTAGGATCTATCACGCCAGGTGTTTGCACGAGCACCACCTGCTGTACGAACTTGACGCAGCATATCCGGACGCCTGGAGGGGCAGTATCCATTCGATTTAATATATTAGACTTGATGTCGGTCATGGTCTTCCAGTGCTGCTTGTCGTTGGGATCGGAGATTCTGCAAGTGGGTTCAAGCATAAGAAAGTGTTCTCAAGCGCTACGATTACGAGGAGCACCGGGGGTCCAGCATTGTCGCGCATTCCTCCGCTTGTTCCGCATAGTCTTGTGTCTATCTAGCATAAGGGGTCCACTTACGTGTGCCTGTAAACCAACGGATAGACGGAAGCTGCCGCCTGCACTGCG
The DNA here is from genome assembly GCF_027946475.1 of Didymosphaeria variabile. NCBI lineage: Eukaryota > Fungi > Ascomycota > Dothideomycetes > Pleosporales > Didymosphaeriaceae > Didymosphaeria > Didymosphaeria variabile. The sequence continues at coordinate 1,961,544 of NW_026611628.1, read as the reverse complement.
CCTTTGGTGACGCCTCGGTCGTGCACCTGCTCCAAGTAGTACTTGAGCGTGTCGAGCACCAGCAATGCTATGGGTTGTTTCGCTTCTGCAGACCACATTGGCGAAGCAAACATCTCAGCTAAAAAGTCGGCACCGAAGCGCTGCACCTCAAGCGAGGCATTTGAGTTTGGGCCGATGAGCGGCAGCACACCGGGCATCAAGCTGGGGTAATATTTGCTGTCGGTGAGCGCAAGGGAGCGCGCATGCTCTAGGTGAGTGTTCGCCATGGTCGAGGTAGAGTGGGCAACAGTGCACGATGCGACGGGCTTTGTTTTTGCGACAAAGGTAGGTGTTGAACACGCGCCGGTGCTGCTGTGGGTGCAGACTGCGGGCGCGCGCGACTAAGCCCTGATATCCTCCGCTTGGGGTAGTCTCATCACCAGCCGCATCTGCGATTAAAGAAGGTTGAAGGAGCGCGAGAAGGGAAGTGGTGCATCTGCGACGTCAGCGAAGGTGAAGGGACACTGCAGGTCGTCGGCGCGTGCTCGGGATAGAGCAAAGGACGGTCGGGTGCCAAGGCGGTCTGTGCACCGAGCCTCAACTCATTGATGGCGAGACATCCAACGTTTCCCCGCAAAAAGTTAATCGCATCAATAACGAGCAGCCACGATGCCTTAGTGAGTGTACTACAGTGCGTACTACATGTGGTGCTAACGATGGCAGCAAACCGTTCCAGTCAACCTACTACGACGAGCGCATGCGGGCATCGCCTGCTCTGCTGCGTGCCCGAGCCCCGTACCTGATCAAGAACACTATCACTGGCTTCGCTATCTGCTCGCTGGTCATTGGCATCTGTATGCTCTGAGTACCACACAATTGCGCCCATCCTCACAATCTGCAGACACGTACACTATCAACGTCATCTCCCAGGATGAGTTCGACGACGTCGTTGTTCCCGACGAGCCCGCGAAGCGATCCATTGCCCAGATGCAGCCGAACTCCCCTCCGAGCACTACCCAGAGCGTACAGCAGGCCGTTGCGGCGCGCAAGCAGTAGAGTAAAAGAGCATCGTGAACACTGAAGGGACATCAAATTTGGTCGCTACAGAGTGCTGTTGGAAGGCACCTGCAGCTGTAAACTGTGTACAAAATACATATGCATTGTATGGCGTTAGGAGACACATCAGGAGGGAATATCACTTTGTTTTGTCTCGCGTCTTGCGAACTATCTGCGAAATACAATTCTCCACCTTTCGATCAAGCATGTGGGAGCCGTATGTTCTGCCCTCGCTGACAGGCTGCAGCAGAGCCCGTCCCGCAAAAAGTCAAGATATAAAAGAACGAATCAGGACGATACGCAGATGTTGATCTCGGCTTCTACAATACGGAAGGATTGTGCCGGTCATGCGAGCTCGAAGAATTCAAATATTGCAATTCCCATGTGTCGAAACCTCCGCACAAAAGGCCAAGCGATTACGCATCCATACCAAACGCGAACAGGACCTACAGGAGGAGAGGAATGGCTCAAACACTGGCTCGTGACACTGCATAAACTTCCAGGATCTTGAAGCTTTGGAACTATTGACCGCAACAGTAGCCTATCTCAGGCTATGATGAGCCTCCAAAGTCGCGACCTGACACTGTATGACCGGCGTTTGCATTGCCGCGAGAGCATGTGCGCTCAGTAACACCTGGGCATGTACAAAGAGCGAATGCGCGAAGAACACGGCCAGGGTCCAGGCGCCACTTCCGTCTCGGTTCAAGCGTCCTTGAGCCTTCCTCCGACCTCACTCCAACATCAGACCTTCGCCGCTAGTAATCTCCGTTCGTTCTGCTATTTCTTGTGTAATCATGAACTCCGTCTTCAAGCTTGCTAGCTAACGAGTCGTCGCCAAGTCAAATTTAGGATTGTGTCCCCTTGGGTGACTCGCTCCACGATGTGCGTCCAGAGTTGTGACCTGATACTGTATGCACGGTTTACGCGAAAGTCTATGCAATACTACATATGTACGCTGCTAATCCGCCCGATCCGCTCTCGTGTTTCGGGCGTCAAGAAGCTAACAACCGCAGGATGAGCCAGCGAGCGAACCTTTGAATGTTAAGTTGAAGCGCTCTGCTGCGCCTTCGCCCACCTGCACTTCCACGGGCCTCCACGGTAGCGATGCGCTTATAACCTTGCACGGACATCCTGGAAGATTCGGATCGACATACAAATGCTATTCTCGCAAACTGCTGCGCCGACAGTATCCGGTGTGGAGGTTGCCAACGGTCGCCAAGATCTTATTTATCCTGCAATATCGATCATGCACCTTCCCAGTTAAGCAGGAGAGGTAACTTCTCTCTTCCCCGCCCAAACAGTTGTTTGTGGATTTCACGATGGAACCCACCACAATCGATCATGTTACAAATGCTCGAGAATGATTTGCACCGCAGACGCCACGTTGACTTCCGACTTACGTTCAACGACTCCAAACCAACGAATCCGGGGATACAGATTCGAGATCTACTTCCGCCTTACGCCAAGCGATCTTGCAATACGCCAAGTGATTGTTGTGCCCAGCCAGAAGCTTGATCCAGATAATCTCACTTGAGGTTGCCATCTAGAGGCACCGAGCACCGTACCACCTTCCGCTTGAAGACCGTTTATAGTGCTGCAGTATGGCTTCCCCTAGCTACTACGGAGTCTTGGTAAGTCTAGAGCGAGTCATTGTGGTGCTCTACCGATAAGTCGCAATCGGTATAGATTCAATCGCCACAATAGAAGGCTTGTATAAATAACACAAGCACTGCGCGCATATGAGCAGGTTTCAGCGGCTCAAGTCCTACCCCGATACCTGGTAACCGATCCATCATGAAGTATGCTGCAGCAATCGCGGCCCTTGCGGCGGTGGCTTTCGCCAAAGAGATCCCCAAGGACCCGGAACGAGCCGCTGAGCTCTATGACTCGGGTGTCATGCATGAGAGAATCATGTCCGACAAGAACGCTCAGTGGGATATGCAGGAGCGGATGGGTGTCTTGAACGCGCTCGATGGCCCTCAATTCCCTGAGCTTCCATTCGCTCAGTGCAAGGACGGCTTGGCTGCCCCGTTGGACCCTTTCCACAGCAACAACGCCAGCACCAAGTTCCGTTGCAATAACGTATGTCACATTATCTTATGAATTCTAGACAGGCACTCACAATGTACAGATCAATCTTCACCACTTCCTTTCCCACACTGACCTTGGCTCTTCCATTGGCAAGGGCTCAAGCTCTTGGGGATGGGTTAGTGATGACGGACGTGAGTTCGCCATCATTGCCCAGGGTGATGGTGCTGCTTTCGCGGAGATCACCACCGCTGGAAAGCTCCGATACCTCGGTCGTCTTCCCCAGACCACCGGTGTCGCTCCCAGCCAATGGCGCGAGATCCGCACATTCAAGCACTACATCGTTGTTGGTAGCGAGGAGCCCGGCCATGGCATTCAGATCTTCGACCTGAAGAAGCTCTTGGACATTGACTACAAGAAGGGTCCCGTGACCTTCAGCCCGGACACCGACCTCACAGGGTACTGGAACGACCTTCCTCTTGGACGTGTGCACAACGTCCTCGCCAACTCTGCCAGCAATTTTGCATTTGTTGTTGGTGCTCAGCCCCGCAACAGCAGCTGCCTCAGCGGTCTCATCTTCCTTGATCTGACGGACCCCTCCAGCCCTAAGAACCCAGGATGCGCCAGGGACGACGGCTACGTCCACGATGCCCAATGTGTCATCTACAAGGGACCCCATACCAAATACCTTGGCCGTGAGATCTGCTATGCATACAACGAGGACTCGATCACCATCTGTAAGTCCAGTCACGTTCCACATTCCAACGCACGCTAACACACACATAGACGACGTTACCGACAAGAAATTCCCCGAGACCATCTCAATCACCTCGTACGAGGGCGCGACTTATACGCATCAAGGTTGGTTGCTTGACGTAGAGAACCAAGAATGGCTCATCTCCGACGACGAATACGACGAGGTCGAGGGCCGCGGCGTCGCCGCCAACGGCCGTCCCGTGACTTTCATCTGGGACATCCGCGACCTCGAGAACCCCAAGCAGACGGGCTACTACCAGGGCCCCCGCAAGACGATCGATCACAACCAGTACATCTTCGGAAAGTACTCGTACCAGAGCATGTACACCTCTGGTCTGAGCATCCTCGACATCTCGTCTATTCCTACGGACCCCACCGGCCGTGGTGTCAGGGAGGTTGGGTGGTTTGACACGTACCCTGAGGATGATGATATGGAGGATGGAGGCTCGTTGAAGTTCAGCGGCAGCTGGAGTAACTGGGGCGGATTCCCAAGTGGGTTCATCCTCATTAACACGATGGACCGTGGTGCGTTTGTCGTAAAGACACAGAAGCCTCTGCCTTAGATGGTATGAGCTAGTAAAATATTAATCTTATCGTGAAATACGATTGCACGAATAAAGATATCACAGTGACTGAGATCAATATCGAGGGGACATCCGCTCTTTTCTTCTACTATATACGTCTGTCTATATTATCGACCTGCCGCCCGCATCTACTCAACCTTAATTTCCCGTCCTCCCCGTCCATCCGCCCTCTCCCATCAGCTCCACAAATCCCTTACAAACTATCCACAAACTTCACAACCTCCCCATACATATCCTTCGCATTCAGCGCAAAATTCTGTCCGTGCCCACTCCCCTCCTGGAAATAAACCTCCGTATTATTATTCGGGAACGCCCTCCCCTGCACACCCCGTGCATATGTATCCTTGCAGTCTCCCGCGCAGAAGAACAAATCCCTCTCCGCCGGCGCAAACAGTACTTTACCTTCAAACTTGTCCGCCACAGTCATCTGCGCAAACGCAGAGAGGAAGTCGACGGCGGAGTACGGCTGCGCGATCTTGAACGAGTACTCAGCCGCGGGAACTTCGTAGTCTTCGCCGCCGAGGAAAGACTCTGTGAAGGCGAATTTGTCGACGAAGGAGAGCCATCCGTCGTCGAAAGTGTTTGCGAATTGCGGCTTGGAGGAAGGCGGGAGTGTGGAAACGATACGCGAGCCGAACACAGACAAGCCTAGCCCGCTGGTATAAAATGCTGGATCTTCCATACTAGGAAACGCATAGCCCGTTAGAATAGCTGCGTCCGCGAGGTCGGGATATCGGCCTAGAATATTGTTTGAGATAGCGGAGCCGAAGGAGTGGCCTATGAGGACGAGCTTGGAGGGCTTGATGTCCTGGGTATAATGTCCGAAGCGAAGAGAGCGGAGGATAGAAGCCAGCAGCTCGATTTGTGGACCTGCTTCCACTTCGTAGCCTGAGAGGCGGGAGGAGTGGCCTACGCCTAGGCGGTCGTAGTAGAAGATGGAGTACCCGGCGGCGAGAGCGTATTGTGCGAAATTATAGTCTTCTGGCTTGTAGGAGGAGGCCCAGTAGCTTTTGCAGGTTAGCTTTGCACAGACACTCATCGTGTGGAAGCGGAAGATAGAGAGCTCTCTTACCGTCGATCAAAGCCCGCGCCGTGCGTAGCCACTAGCACCGTGTCCTCCTTACCGTCTTTCAGCACCTTCGGCTTGCAGAACGTGCCTGCGGTTTGGAATGTCATTGTCACATTCTTAGAGCCGGAGAAGGCGCTGAATGGGACTTTGCCCTGCTCAGCGATTTTTGCCAGCACGGCGACGACTTCGAAGTTGTTCTTATAGATGGTTTGATTCCATTGAAGTTGAGGCCAGGTTACGGTGCTGTTGACAATGTAATCTTTGCAGTCGCCGTTCGAGGGGTGGACGAAATCTGGGTAGGTGGTGGAGGCGGCGAAGGGGGTGAGAGCAAGCGCTGATAGCGCGATGGAGACTTTTGGGTGAAGCATTGCTTGAGGGTGGTATACTGCGAGGTGATTGATGAGTGAAGAAGTGATGCGGTATTGAATTAGATCGAATCTTGTGCTCTTTATACATCTTCTATACCTGCCTGTGCCTGTGCCTGCGCCTTCGCCCCACTGATGCTGATGTTGGAAGCTGAATTGAGAATTGCGCTTGAACAAGTGATCCGAAGGGCACTGCTAGAATTGAATGCCAGAGAGAAGTCGAGAGAGGCGAGACAGCTCCACCATTTGTGTATACCTCGCACAGAACAGACTCTGATTGGACATCTTCTCGAGGATGTAGTCCTCACGCTACGTGCGGCTTACAACCACTAGCGTGGAGCTACGCCAAACAGGACATGCGAAGCTTACTACTCCGGCAGAGCCGCGATGAACTTGACAAATAATTGTATGAGGACCGAATTGTGGACAGAATTTCAAATGTCATTGATTCCCACCGGCAGACTCTTTACGTCGGAGTTCAGACCTTGTAATCTCGGAAGGCTTTCGCTTCGTCCCCACCAACGACCGAAGTCTGCATGTACTCCGCGCCAGTAATACCAGCCATGGAAGCATCGTCTGAGAGTGAGACCACGCCAAGCTTGCGTGCTTCTGCTTCGGTAAATGTGCCATATACATCAACTTCGTCGATCTGGTCCATGTCGGGTATGGGAAACGCGAGATTAAGGAGGTAAAATACCACCGCACTGATGAAGAAACCTAATACGATCAATATCTCACTGATCACAAAGCGTAAACAAATACTCACCGATAAGAAAGGCCATGTAATATAATTGTACCAACGGTCTCGAGGGATTCGGGTCCATGCGAACTGTCACAATGAGCCCACCGATAGTAGGTGCCCATCCACATATCCACGCAGGAATCGCGCGCCAGTTGATCCCTTTCCAGAAGTAGTAGGATGAATCTTCGGTCCGGTACAGATGGCTAAGTCGCACTCTACGTTTGCGAAGTAGATAGTAGTCACAAGCCATTATGCCTATCATAGGCGCAAGAAACACCGAGAAAGACGAGAGCACAGTGATGAACGTGGTCGCACGGTTGATCAGTTGCCACGGCTGCACAATCCACGCGGCCAGAAAGGTGATGATGGCTCCCCGCCGGATATCAATATAGCGAGGGAAAAGACCAGCCAAGTCAATGCCACCTGCAATGGCGTTGCCACAGATGTTCTCAAACATGGCAGTGAACGCAAAGCCAGCGGAGAGAAAGAATACCGCAGCACGTGATTTCGAGGATCCGTTACCATTGTCCATCATGACCATAAGCAAGTCCGGAGGATTCCAGTAGACTTCGCCGTAGATTTTCTGCGCAGCTGAAGCGGTGACCAATCCGATCAGCGACACCAGAACGCCAGTGACTAGGCAGCTGGAAATGGTGCCAATGAGGTAGTGCCTTCGAGAAGACGCATAACGTGAAAAGTCCGAACCGTTCGTAATCCCGGCTGCTAGACCTCCGATGGACTGATTAATTCCAGCCATGATGAGCCATGAGGAAGACCAACGCGATCCTGCGGGTAATTGTTGGCCCGTGTTCCAAAGAGGACCGACGCCCTTTGCGACAGCCAATGCCCAGATCATCCACGCCAACATTCCAACGGAACACCAGGTACATACGATGAGAAACGGAATCTTGAACTTTTCTGGTCTGATCCAGAGAAATGGCGTTGAGAGGAACCAGAAGACGACAAAACCGACAAATTCGTAGGTAGTTGTTGGCATGTCTGGGCCGAATGTGTTCTCGATACGCGCAAATGAAGGCCAAATCGCGGTGATGCAGACAGCGCAAAGCCGCCCACCGTTCCAACCTAGACCACTGTCAATTATCAACTTGAAGGTCGAAAGGTTGCTTCATACATTGTACCGCATTCCATATGAAGTTTAGCAGGATACGTTGCGTAAGTGGGATGTAGCTAGCTCTCATACCCCACGAATACCTGTTCTGCACCGTGAAGCCAATGTGCCATTTAAGGCCAGCCCAAGCAACCAATGTCGAGAACATAGAGATAAGTATTCGGCCCACGACGATAATGAGCATGGCCTGGCGAACTGAGAGGCCCATTGCTGCGTCTGATCAATATGGACAAAAGCCTCGTCCTTATCATGTGAACCTACTAAGGTACGTATTCGGCGTCTGCCAGTTGGAGAGATTCAAAGAAGCTATGCTCCAGAAACCAAAGAAGTTGAACCAGCCCCATGTTCTCCGTGAAGGTGGCAGCGGAATAAGATCGCGGTTGCTCCAGGCGTCGGTCTGCTCATGCTTTGCTGTATCGCCCTGTAGGCGAATGCTATCGTCGAAGGCTGCGAAACGCTGGCGGATAGCCATATTACCTGAGATTTAGAAAAAGCAACCGTAGAATCTGACGCGAAAATCGTTTGTGGCACAATATTGTATATGATTGAAACGCATGATAAGCAATCAAGCAAGTCAGGCGAGGGCATGTTGCGCTTGCCAGAGATGTACAGATCGGCAGAGGTAGCAACTGCAGTCGTGATACGAGCGAAGTGCGAGTGCGGGGTTCCATCTAATCAGATTGATAAAGCACCTGGTAGTGAATGCTACCACTGGCCGAATGAGAGTCGAGATATACCATGCAATGCAGCGGGTTGAGATCGACTTTAGGTAAGGTGGAGTTGGGTAACCACTCGTAACAACCCCACCTTCGGAGTTTTACCGTCCGATGTTCGGCTGCGACGTCTCTTATCTGATCATGCAGCTGCTACACCCCACGCAAATTGCTACTTCCCCTCTTCTCCCGGCTGTCTCTTCTAGGCACCTGTATCAACTATGGGTTCTGCAGCTGGGCAAAGGAATCTGCGCATAGGTGTAGATGTGGGCGGGTAAGCTATCACGATGGCGATACTCACAAGGCGAATAACACCTTGTTAGCACGAACACCGATGGAGTAATCATTGACCCTACAAGGTCAAAGGAGGCTGACAGGGGGTATTGTCGCGTGGTGAGTAGGATGCGAGCAGCGACACGTGACTACATGTTCACTTGTATGCTACGGAATATCAGCAGCAGAACAGCTTTCAGACGATGAATTACTTACAAATATCATAGGCACAAAGCACCGACAACGACAGACCCCAGCCATGGCATCGCAGCGGCAATCACCACGATGTTCAAATCTGCATCGATTGAGCCATCATCGGTAGCAAGCGTCACCATCGGAACGACCCATTTTGTCAATGCAGTGATAACACGGGATCATACGCGCCTCTCCCGCGTTGCTGTCATCCGACTCGGCGCCCCCTTCAGCAAGCATGCTCCACCCTGTATCGACTGGCCCGCTCCACTGCGCAACCTGATCCTTGGCCATCACGCCCTGCTAAAAGGCGGTCTCGAAGTAGACGGCAGTCTCATCTCCGAAATTCGTGAGGCTGAGATCGTGGAACAATGCAAGATCATCAAAGAGAAGGGCATCAAGAGTATAGTCATCAACGGTATCTTTTCACCGATTGATACGGTAGAGAAGCAAGAAGAGCGCGCAGCTGAGATCGTCATAAGGGAATTAGGAAATGTAGATGTCGTGTTGAGCAAGACAGTGGCGAACTTGGGCTTCTTGGAAAGGGAAAATGCAGCGATATTGAATGCCTCTGTGTTGTCGTTTGCGCGGCGGACGATAGCTTCGTTTCAGGAACCCATCAAGAAGCTCGGGCTGGACTGTCCTGTGTTCATAACACAGAATGACGGCACGATCCTTTCTGGAGATGCGGCTGCGCGCCTGCCTATCCGTACATTCAGTTCAGGCCCGACGAATAGCATGCGCGGTGCTGCTTTCCTCGTCGGCAAGCAAGATCATGGCGAGGCAATGATGGTAGTCGATGTCGGCGGCACCACCACGGACGTAGGATTGCTCCTTGCGAATGGCTTCCCGAGACAACAAGCTGCATATTCGGAGCTTTCGGGCGTTCGGATGAACTTCTCCTATCCTGACGTGAAGAGCATTGGCCTCGGTGGTGGTTCCCTTGTACGCAGGATTGATGGGAAGATGCATGTTGGACCAGAGTCGGTCGGCTATAAGCTTCCCGAGAAGGCATTGGTATTTGGGGGAGATGTGCCAACTGCGACTGACTATATAGTCGCAGCAGCTAAGGATCTTGCGATTGGCGACTCAAGCAAGGTCCAAGGAAAACTGGCTGAGGAAGACATCGATGCTTTCAAGACGGAAACGAAACGCATGCTAGAAGAAATCATTGACACTATGAAGACCTCGCCGGAGGACCTACCCGTTCTGCTCGTTGGTGGAGGCGCTGTTGTCGCGCCCGACGAGCTCAAAGGTGCAAGCCGCGTCATCAAACCTGAGTGGTCTGGCGTAGCCAACGCAATTGGCGCTGCGATGGCAAGAGTAAGCGCCGTCATCGATACCGTGAAGTCGACCGAGAAGACCAGTGCGAAAGAGTTGCAGGCCGAGATAGAAGAAGAGGCAAAGCAAAAAACCATCGAGGCAGGCGCATCGGCAGAATCGGTCGAGGTCGTTGAGGTAGAATCACTGCCCTTGGCGTACATAGCGCACAAGTCTCGCTTCATCGTGAGAGCAGCGGGAGACTTCGACTACACGCGGTCAGCCGACTTTGCGACGATGCGTATCGAGTCTAGTCACGAAGAAGAAACAGCAGAGCCGAGCGGCCCGTCAAACAACAGTACTCCTCCATCAACCGAAGCAAACGACGTTGAAGAGGACCCAGCTGTGGATATAGACTTCTCAAGCTACAGGCCTAAAGTAGTGAACCGGGAATGGCATATATCAGAAACCGACCTACAGTGGATAACAATCGGATGCTACATTCTCGGAACGGGTGGAGGTGGCTCGCCTTACTCTACCATGCTGCGGGTGCGCCAAATGCTGCGAAACGGTCAGACCATACTTGTCATGAATCCAGATGACCTGAAAGACGACGACCGCGTCGGAAGCGGAGGTGGCGCAGGAAGTCCAACAGTGGGCATCGAGAAGCTGTCCGGGGACGAGTAAGTCTCAAAGTGCCTCATCATCAACATATGTGTGCGAATGGCGTTGCTAATTGCACTTGCAGGATGATGGACGCTCAAGTGCACATGTACAAACTCTTCCCAGGCGGACGCGCAACACACATCATACCTTTAGAGATCGGCGGCTCAAATGGACTGCAAGGTCTTGTACTAGGCGCATCGTCCAACATGAACATCCCATGCGTTGACGGCGATTGGATGGGCCGTGCGTATCCGACAAAATGGCAAACAACTCCCGTTGTATTCGGAGAAAGGCCGATAGTTTTCGCACCTGTCTCCGTAGCCGACGGCAATGGCAACATCCTGTATATGCCGACTGCGACCAGTGACTTGAAAGTCGAGCAAGTGATTAGAGCTGCGCTAAGCCAGATGGGAAGCCATGTAGGCACTGCGGATGGCCCGGTGACAGGGTCAGAGACGCGGAGATGGGCAGTGGAGCACACAATTTCGCTATCGTGGAGAATTGGCCGAGAAGTTGCTCGCGCGCGAAAGGAGAATCGCATCGACAATGTCGCTGAATCGATTATCGACGCTGTTGGAGGACCGGAAACTGGACGTGTCCTGTTCAAGGGTAAGATTGTCGGCGTAGAACGCAAGCTCTGGATGGGCCACATCTACGGTGAAGTCATAGTCGAGGGTACCGAAGGCACACAGTTCGCGGGCAAGATCAAGATCCCCTTCAAGAACGAGAACATCGCTGCGATTCGATTGCATGAGGGTGTGGAGACCGAAACCGGTGAAGAGAAGAACGAGGATGTACTAGCTATTGTACCGGACTTAATCTCGGTCATTGATGCCCAGAATGGCGAGGCCATCGGAACGCCGGAGTACCGCTATGGGTTACTGGTGTTAGTGATTGGCATAACGGCAAGTGAGCGATGGACCACTCCCAAAGGCATTGAGATAGGAGGACCGAAGGGCTTCGGGTTGGACCACCTGGAATACAAACCAATGGGCAAGTTTGTGAAGCCAATCAGTGTAATTGACGAGTACGATGGGAAGTCGTAAGATGGAACCTCGAATAGCGTGAAGGGGAATAAACACATTATGCGGTACTATGCAGCTTCTGAAACCACTTTGTGCTTCGCACCCGAGTACAGTGGCTCAATTATCTTCACCGCAGCCTCGTAGCTTGTGAACAAAATCCCTCCACTAAACACGGTTCTACCCAATCTCATTGTTGTGCCTTTCCAAAATCCTCGAATCCCATAGTCTAGTAATACACTCTTTACGGCCTCCACTGTGCTTGCGCCACGCGCAGACTGACTTCTGGTCTTTATGACATCGAAGGGCTGGGTGGCTAATGTAGTCACAACACCGGCAACAGAACCGTTAGCGAAGTTGATCAGGGTATTTTGTTGAATGTCCCTCTTCTTTTCGTAGTCTTTCAGGATGTTGTACGTCCCCATGCGGAACGCGGTCGCAGAGGCCTGCTTCAGCGTTGTCCCAGCAAACCCACGGTACAAGCCTAGAATTCCATGCTCTTGCCAGATGACGCGAGTCGCGTGTAATCCGGATCTAAAACGCTTCTCGTTACGAGCATCGTCGATGAGAGCTGTCTTTATGCGCTCCGTGGGTGTGACTGCTGTGATACTTGCTACTACGCCTGCTGTCATGCCAGCCAGCAAGTTGCGGCCGGGTGAAAGTGTGCCCGTCTCCTTATCGGCGAATGCATGTTTGATCTGGTCGAAGAACAGAAAACGCACACCATCTTTTGCTATGGATCCCTAGAGCGTAGGTTGGCAATTGAGTCTTGTTCGTAACTCGGATTTTCCCGGAAAGGCAATTCCGACACAACGCGACATGATAAGAAAGAAAACATGTTATAAAATCAAGAACATGAGGATTGAGGAGAACTTGAGTAGAGAACGATCACTTACGACTACAAGTGCAGCGCAGCCTTTATATAAAGCTCTCAAACCTTCCCTCTGGTAGACTTGTGTAACTACCCGGAACGGGTTCCGTGGTGTCGGGATGCCCTTCTGCTGGCGCAATTGCACCCTTGTCTTCGCAAATTCCAAAGGATACTATATAGAAAATGTCAGTACGGATAAATCGCTTATCGCCAATCAATGCTAAATCTTACAGAGGTAAATGCTTCAATGCCGCCCGCTACACCGCCGGCGGCCAGTGAGACTAACGGCGGTGTCTGTGCATCCTATGAGCCCAATGTCAGCAGTACCATAAGTATGATTACTGGGATGCCGTACATTTGTGCCGGACACCATTGGAATATGGTTTCGGGTTGTTGAGTAAAGTGTAGATGTCGAGTAGCTGAAGCTATCGGAAAGTTGCAGGCATTTGCTGGTAACCGAGAGCCGAATCAGGGGTTAGTGCAGGATTATTTCGTCATGTCACGTGGACTCGCGTTCCCGGCCTTGGCGCCGGCTTCTTGAGGGCTATGGCTCCAATTCATCGTCGCAGTATCGATGTCTGAGCTACCGTGTGGGATACTGTCTCGTTAGGCTGTACGAAAGGCGGCAGTCCGCGATATAATATCCGCGCCCCCTCCGCAACCAACAGTCCATGATATCTCTTCTTTGTATTGAGCAACTCTGTGGCTTCTCTAATTCCCTTCTCACTCACCTCGAGATTCTCTGTCTAGGGTTTCACGTCATGTGCTGCATCGAACGCAAGCTTCTCGTCGTTCTTCGCTCGCGAGGCGACCAATGAGGAGCGAACGTACAGTCGAAAAAAGAGCTGAAAGGCATCTTCCTCAATAGCTGGATGAATTCTTCAGGCGTCAAATACCTACGGCAAATCCATCAATCCTAATTCTCACCCTAATTTTAAACTAATGGTGGAGGTCAATACACAACAGCGCCAGTGAAGCGCGTGGGTGTTCGGGAGGCATGACGCTCGCACAATTTGAATACTCTGGCAATACAGATATATACCTATGACTACTTAACAACTCAAAAGTCGTCACATTCCTCCGGTTATGCAGAACACTAATCAGCCTCTTTCTAGAAGTTTCCCCGAAAATCGAGTAACTGTAAGCTCGCACTTAGGGCTTTATACAACTGCGGCCTCGGCCCATCTCCGAGGTATTCTACTCCGATGCCATACGCGAAGAGATCGTCCGGTAGCGTACCCAAGTCAGAGACACTCGACGTCTTCCGGCTACCGAACGACTCAAGAACATAACTCAGCACCTGCACAATCATCCGCCTTTGCACCCTCATTTCTTCCTCGGTAATCAGAACGGCTTCCACTCGTTCATAATTCCAGACATGAAAGTATTCTCGAACATCTGTCCAGTAGATACCAAAGCTGACGTTCCGGGCGTAGAGCTCAGCTAGTAGCCACCACAGTCCGGGGTGCACTGCAACAGAAACGCCGTGCCTGTTAATCGAGAATGAACTCTTAAACAAACCCAGAGGCTCGTCCTCACGATGCGGCTGTACAAAGTTGTTGATGGCACAAGGCCAGTCCAATCCGACTTTCATATGTTTCATGGAAGGCAGGCGGTCCAATAGTTTCCTATATTGAAGCTCGAAGATCCGGTTGCTTATGCCTACGTCGACTCGCCAGCGCGAGGTTTGCCGAAAATGGGCATCGAAGTTGACCCACTGCAAAGCATCGACATCGTGGGAGAGGAGATGAGGAATGATTATCTCCTTTATGAATTCGACGTTCATCTTGCCGATCCGGTCGCAGAACTTCTGGAGTACTAAGTTATGAGGTTAGCGAAAGCCACCAACATAACCGCAGGGTCGTCTGTGAACGTTCGGCAGCCAACGGCTACCTTATGGCGACACAGCGCACTTGTAAACTATGCCAGAACACTGTTACCTTGATTTTACTTACTGCTGTAACTCGAAGGAGCCAGATCACTGAGCGAGAAGGCGAACATGCCGAAGATATAGTCCAGTAGTTCGTTCGAGATAGACTTGCTCACGCGAATGGCCCCGGCGACGTTCTCGAGCGACTCAGACCTAAACTGTGTGTCGTTTAGGGCGACCTTGATCACTTTTTCGCTGCCGTTGTCTACCAGCATATGATGGTAGACTAATTGACGGAGTTCGAGCGGTAGCTCTGCGAAGGTTGACGATGGAGGTTCCGGTGTAGCAGGCGCTTGAGGTGAGGGGCGTTTCGAGCTCTCGCGGGCGTTGTTGAGCGCACTGGGCTCTGTCGCCATCCTTGGGAGCTCGTAGACTGGATGTTCGCGGACTGAGCGGAGCGATACAATCTTCTGTTAAAAGGTACGCGCTTTCTATACACGATCGTGTTAAAAATGTGGCGGTGCGTGTGTGCAGGTGAGAGACGCCATTTTCCATGCTGCACCAGAGGCTGGGACATACGTCATCCACTGAATTTGGTCAGGGCGAAGTGTCACTGCAAGTGGTAAGTGCAGGGGATTGATACTGGACCGCGCCTGCTCTTGCTTCCGGTATGGTGACTTGCGCATTTGGTGGAACCTTCACCAAGGCGCTTTCACCTTCATTTCACTAAAATCTGCTGCGTTCGCATCGAAGCCTATGCAGTCTACAAACATAACAGCCCGCAAACGCAATGACTAGCCACATCCCTAGTCACCTTCGCTCCTGGCGGGTCGCAGTCAACACGATTTTCGAACTTGTCAAACGACAGGATACAGGAATGCTGCCCATTATACCGACTATATTAGTTCTCGGTGTTTCTGTGAGCGGTAAGCATTCACCCTTGTCAAAGTCAAAACGATTGGTGCCGCACGAGTTGCAGAATAGTACCTTTCATTCAACTTTGAGGGTTCCGTCTATGATACCCTGCGCTGATAATTATCTTAGCCGCCTACCTCTTCTTCAAAAAGATTAACCCCAGCGCGAGCACTACTGACAGCAAGAAAATCCCGGGCGACAGCGAGTTCATTGCTAGCATCATCGAGAAACGCGAGCGAACAGCACGGGAAGCAGCTAATAAGCTAAACAAGCTCAAGTCTGTGGAAACTGAAGCGGATGACGAATTCGAGGATCTTCCAGACTCACACAAGGATCGAAGAGCGAGGAACGTATGGGCTGGGAAGAAGTACAGTCATTGGGCGGGCCAAGCCAGGACGAGAAGGAAGCTGGCTGCTGCGAGGAGGAGGGTGGAGGCTTTAGATAAGGAGCGGGAGATACGGATGGGCTCAGAGGCTGGGGCAAGCGTGGAGCTGGAAAAAGCGCTTGACTGAGGGGTCCTAGGTCCGCAAAGGTTTCAGAATTATTGGCTTGTCGTTGCATCTTTTGAGCTAGCATGCACGAATATCGGCCAGACTTCCGCATATGATTACAGCATCATGTCTTTTGATATATGGGTGTCGAAGACATCGATGCGCTCCTTGATAGGAGTTCCGCCGTAGATCTACCAATCTATGCCCGCAACATACTGCAAATCATCCACATTCAATCGGTCCACACCTGCATCCACAATCTGCTGCCAACTGTCCTTCCCCGGAATATCCCAATACCTCACCTTAAACCCCTTAGAATGCGCTTCGTCCAGCTTCGTCTTCGCATCTCCCGAGATCGGCAGCCCATTCGGCACTGCATCGCTCCACTTCGCGCTAGCAAAGTACGCATTCGATGAGTCGAAGTGCGACATATCTTTGTGAACAACAGCATCGACGAAGATCGCACGCTGAGGATTCGTTGCGTCAGAGAGCGCCTTCGCAATGGGCGATGGCGCAGATGAGGAACCGTCTTTGATGGCGTTGCCGGAGGCTACGACGGTGATGAGGCCTTGTTTGAAGGTGCCGTCGTAGTGGCTGAGGTAGCCTGCGTCTCGGAGGGGCTGGAGGTCGGCGACGAGCTGGTCCCATGCTTTGTCTGCGTCTGAGCCGCTGTTTTTGAAGTCAATTAATAGGTCAAGCGGTTGGTCGGTCTTCGCGGGGAAGATGGCTTTCCGCTCGTCTATGAGCTTCTTCAGGGGGTTGACGTAGAGGTTGACGAAGGTCTGGCCGTTGGATCCGGGGTCGGTGTGGCCAACGACGAGCTTGGTGTCGTGGATCCAGATATCGGCTTCTACTGAGATACAGCCGGCACTTAGAGCGGAGTACAGCGCCTTGTCGCGAGTGTAGTCGTTGTGTGAGTGGCATGCGAAAGGCGCAACGTCATTAAACGCGTAGGTTGGGAAAGGGTCAAGTGTGTTACCCTTGCCGCCGTCGCCCAAGTTTGAAATGGCGCCAGTCTGCGTGACGACCTTGTCCACGGAATCGGCTGATGGGGGAAACTTGTTCGCCAGCGCATGGTAGGAAACGGCGTCATTCCCAACCTGCCATGTTCCTCCTTTTGTGTCCTTGTTTGACGGTCCGTAGCACGAATTACCACTAGTGTCTTCAGAGAGCTTCTTCAAGTATTGTTTGCAGCTCGCAGCTTGTTGCAATGTCAGTGATTTGAAACGTGTGCGTTGGACTCGTAGTCTTACCATCTACTACATGGTCGCTGTTCTGTTTGTTATGGATTTCAAAATATACCCAACCATTTAACCCAGTTGTCTCCGGATTGCTGCCGTAGTCAAGCCAGACTCGGGTTGCCATAGACATGTAAGCACCTGCGCCCACCTTGATACCCCCAGCCTTGTCGCAGAAAGAATCCACCGCAGTGTTATACCCAACTCGCTGCACAGCTCCATGATTGGTCTTCACATCATTGACAGCCATCCAATCTGGGCCACATGACGATATGTAATCGGACTTTGCTTGAGCCGCGGGAAGAGCGAGGGCGCTCTATAAAGGGAGAACTTAGAGGCTTGCAGAAATCAACGGACTGGATACATACAGGAATTAGTAAAGCGAGACAGAGCTGATCGGTATACATCGTGCCAACGCAAAGCACAAAGCGCAGTAAATACAAGCTGGTACAGCGATTTACGTGCTACTGTGCTAGAAAGTTTGGAAATGCTACTGAGGGAACAATAGTTGCTTTACTCAGTGCAACTTCAAGTACTTGAGTGTCGACTCGGAGTGGGTATGAGTACACGTACGAAAAGATCGACCCACAGACTGCTGATCAGTAAGGCGACCATGGCTTCTTAAAACGAAACAAAAGTACGATCGACAGCGCAAGGCTGTGTCGAGGCTGAAGACGGACATCGAGGGGCGTCGTGTTACCATAAGAGCCCGTTGACTGTCATATTGAGATGCATCCATGCTCCTAATTTAGGTGTATTTATTAAAGGTGCGTGCGTCAAGTAACTATTACGCTCGAATCGTGCCACAATATAGTGGTTTTCGCCAATCGTTGCTCGCTATTCCGTACGAGAGAGGCGATGCGAGCTTTTCGTAACGATGTTTCTTCCATTTCGAGGCCGGCGGAGATTGGCAGGCTACGCCTGCTGGGGGCCGTAAATGCGCAACCATGCAAAACCACACGTGGTAGCTCCTATCGCGAGGACAGGATCTACGAGATCGGCGCGGGCGCCAGGGGCCAAGATGGTTTGGGAAGGAGAGCTGTGAGGCTGCTCTATGACGAAGTTTACTTCGATGTTTAGAACCGTTTTCATACTCGCGGCCACGAAGGTGCCCTCTATCGTATTGCTGATACGAATTTTACATCCAAGAAGTAGGCGTTCATCGATCAGGTTGCACTCATGTTGTTGTGGTTGCGAAATGTAGTCTGGTTTCAATACTGTCCACCTCGATGGTTCTGTCCCCGAGATGCAGTACTCGGCATGCGCCGACGTACGCAGACTGTGGATGGCATATTGCAATTTCTATACCCCTATTGGTTTTTGTAAAGACTTGCTTTCACGATGGCGTTTGTAATTGAAGTAGCGCTGGCTCCTGGTGCGAGTTCGTAGTGCGTGGTACCTACTGTCTCTCGGCGACGTAGGAATGGACAGCCGCGGTAGGACCCGGCCTGCGATCAGCCAGCCCGTGCCAGCTGGTCAGAATGCCATCGCATTGACCATCTGAGGACCAGATTCCCATAGTCTTTCGCTAGTGCGAAAGAAAGCAAGATTTAAAAAGGAGGTTCTGTGTACGCCATCGGTGCGGCTATCAGGCAAATCTGGCCCCACTGATTGGCTCTTTCCGCGCCCCCGCCGATTACCAACATGCGCGGCTGCAGGAGAGATTGTCACGCAGTCAGAAATCAACACCGAAGAAATGACATCGTCGTCCACCGACTTCAAACCGAAGTGCGCGTGCTACTGTGCAGTGCGTGAACGTAGCGTCAGGCAAGGATGAGTCAACCGCAGCGGCGCGATGACGGCGCCAGACCAACGTCAACGACCGTCTCCTCTACTACCACCACCCATGGCCCGACCATAACAACGACAACTTACAGCGGTACCGGCCCTCGAACGACTGTCACAACGAACGCTCCGCATCCGTCCACGATCGTATCCCCAACCGTGACGACTACGCATCGGACACCCTACCAGCAAACGCCTCGAACTTTTGGTCCATCGCAAGCACCGCAGGCATCGCAGGCATCGCAGGCATCGCGAATCGAGCGACAGCCTTCAATTCGCATTCGTCATGCGGGATCAGATCAAAATTTGCAGGGCGACCATGTGGAAGCGCAGGAAAATCGTAGGCGCAGCTTTTCCGAGCCGGACAGACCACAGCCAGCACTCCTGAAGGAGATAGACGACTTGGAAATCCGGCGACATGCATCAGCCACGCCAGGGCCGTTGCAGACGCTTCATGAGGAGGGCTCGGGATACTCAGTGCCACAAGTCGGCTACTATACGCCAGCAGCAGTACCGGAAAGAAACCCTCGACGACCAGGATTCGGTAGGCAGGCATCTGCCATCAATCTGCGCCACGCGCGCAATCTACCGGTTGGCGAATATGACACTGATGTGGTGGACCTGCTTGATGTTATAGGTATGCATGTTCCACCACCATGAGGCGATTGCACTAACATTTCGTATAGATCCCGAAGTGTCGACGCTCACAACTCTCAACAACGTTCAGAACTCATTATTCATACCCAACTTCGGACGATTCTACAACCGTCGGCCTACATATGAGCTCTCGCAATCTCAATCCACGAGCGACGAAGAAATGGCAGAGACACAACCAGCTGGGCAGCAGCATGCGGAGGAAGAGAACATTATTGAGAAAGAGACACAAGAATCCACTGGACATCTGCGTCCGCCTGAAGCGGGCCGGCTAACGAGGACAAACACCATTTCTTCGGTCCTTACTAGCGTTTCCGAAGGTCATAATTATGCTGTGCTTCCACATGGTGCGTCACTACCAGGATGGACAGCGGAGGAGAAGGCGTTGCTCAACGATCGTGTGCGCCATCTGTTACACTCTCGACGAGCAAGATTCCGGCGTAGTATGCGCGGATTCGGGAGATACGTGCGCCAGCCGGTTGGGTTCCTCATCACCTTGTACGCCTTTCTTTTGACCTTCTGGGGCGCTGCCTGGGTCCTTTTCCTCATCGGTTGGATTAGTGTTCGTGGTCGACAAGCGTATTTCATCGAGATATGTGACCAGATTCTCACAGCGCTGTTCTGTGTGGTTGGTATCGGTCTGGCGCCTTGGAGGGCAGTTGACACTTATCACATGGCGTATGTGGCCAAATACGCGCACAAGACATGGAGACTAAGGAAAGAGCGTGGGCTTCCTGCACTGAGAAACCATAACGAGCTCCCGACGCTTCCAGACACACCTGCATGGGAGGTTGACCAAGACCACGACGGCGAAGCCGAACAACCTGTTCTCACGACTGCCGAGCAGCAAAAGCTAGAACATCATCAAAACAAGCTCGCCAACTCACACACGTTTTACAAGCCTCACGAAACCACCACGCATCACGCCTTCTCTGTTCGCCTCCTCATAGCTATTGTCGTGCTCCTGGACTGCCACTCCTTATTTCAAATGGCTCTAGGCGGCACCACATGGGGCATATACTACAAGGAGCGTCCTAAAGCTCTCACGGCGGTCATCCTGACGTGCAGTATTAGCTGCAACATCTCGGCTGGAATTACCATCAGCGTGGGAGATAAACGCAGCCGGAAGAAGCTCATTGTAGAGCAGATGTTCCGACAAGGGTTGACGGAGGAAGCATTGCACGCATTGAGAAAGGAGCGAGGATTAGTGGCAGATGGCATTAAGAGGAAGGCCTCGAAGAAGGCAAAGGGCAAGAAGAAGAGCGAGGTGATCGCCGAAGTGAACTGAGCTTGTAATACCTATCACATCATTCATATACCATAGCGCTTAGCACCACCATCCATACCTTAATAGAACGCAATACCCACCCTCTTATGCTCTCCGTAGTTGACAATGTCTGGTTCGCCCCTATTCGAAAGGCAGCGTGCTAGCCGGCTCAAATACTTCTCAGACCCCGCCTTGAGCCAGACCACCTCCAGATTGGGGAAGTCCGCGGTGAGTGCTGGCTCGCGATCGCGAAAGCATATGATTAACGGAATGTGGTGATTTAGTCCCGTGAACTTCAGCTCGCGGATGGACGCGCGCTGCGCTGGGATCAACGCGCTGATGAAGCGCGGTAACAGCTCATATCGTTCACGCCGGTCAGAATAACCATAGGGGTTCGAAGAACCATAGGGGTTGAGGGCGAGGGGAAGGGGTTCGAGGGCAAAGATGTTGTTCTCGAAAACCAGCGTTGCTGTCTCGCTGTAGATCTGGCGGCTTACCTGGGGGAGGTACATGCCGATGCGTCGTAGGTCGGTGGTGTTACGCCCAGAGAGGTCGTCAATGGAGACCTTGCGTCCATGACCCTGGTTAACAGGTTCGATCACGAATTCGGTGCCGCTTGTCGCGTACTGGAAGATGTTGGACCGGATCTCTGCGGGCAGACGGAGGAGAGGGGACTTGGTGGCGTTGTGCTGGACACTGTGTTGCGTTAGTCTGTGTGTGTCATCGAGTAGGGGGTTACTTACGTTGGTATGAGGTGGTCTGGCGTCTTCGACAAGTCGAGTAGGCCGTTTGGTAAGAGGGGGACGGTCATGGCTGTTGGGTTGTTCGCCTTGCTGGCTGAGATGGGGGGTAGTTGGTCGGTTGAGGGTAAGCTGGCAGGGTTGGGGGTGAAGGTCGAAGTGGAAGTCGGGCTTCATAAAGAGAGAAGAGTGAAAAAGGTCCAGTGCACCGATCAATGCCAAGATTTCCTGGCGGAAGGTTGGTGAAAAGGAGCTATGTGAAAAAGGAGAGTTGGATGGGAGAGCATCGTAAGTTCAGCGTTGGTGATTAGGACGAGAACCACGTCATTACTACAAAAATTCGATATGAATCGGGGCGAAATTTTACTGACCCTTAACTTAGAAGAATGTGGTACATCAAAGATGATCGGCTCGTATGTGGACAAGGGTGTGGAAGATGTAGGAGAATAGAAGTGAGGTAGGCGATGCAGTCCTGGATTTGACAAGAGATTTTGTTTAAAAGTTATATTTGAAGAAATGGGTTTCTTGGGTGACTACGCTCTTAGTGCTATCAAGGAGCTCTATACCGTACCATGGTTCTATCTTAGGTATCACTACTTAATAGCACACTACCCTCCAGTCACATTAAAGCTATTCCCACGAACGTTACCTAACAGCACTTGATAAAAAGTGCCTGAAAGAGAACAGGATCTCATGGAAGACTCTCTCCTGCAGTCACTAATTAAAAGCAGGAGTCTTTTTTGCTTAAGTCACAGTTTTTGCTGTCAAGCTCAAGGGATTTCGGTCTTGCACAATGCATTTTGGAAGCGTAACACTTAAAGGACAATGATGGGCGATTCCAATGCTACCTAGTTAGAACTCGATACCACCAACACCGTCAGGAACACATACACGCCCCACCAGGCCAGACCGCTTCAAATATCGATCCTGCTCCATATTCCAATCCATAGCAAGCATCCCGCATGTTCCATGCTACTGTCGCCTCACTTTACACATCATGACTTCGACGGTCCTACCGCCCTCCCCAGTGCCCATATCCTCGAAACTCGTCAGCCGAAGCGGTGTCTCTAGCCAGGAGGGCACGCAATCATCCTGAGCTCTAAGTCGCCACCGGATGAAGATCTTCTGCATCGCAGGGAACGTAGAAGTCATACGCCTGCGGCGAGTCAACAGGTCGAACAGCTCCAGTAGCACAGCTCTACCGTTGTTCTTCAAGAGTATGGATTGGAAAGCCGCGATTTGTGCGGGCTTCAACGCGGTCATAAACTCAGAGAGCCAGAGGCCGACACCGCCTGGGACATCGGCGTTAGGATCAACGCCTCGTACGGTCAGATCCAAGACGAGTGTTATATACATAGGGGAGCAATGCCGTCTCACAGTACACTTGACGGCTGACGAGGGCGAGATTCAGGCCCGTGTGAGAGAGGGTCAAAGGATGATCGGTGACCTGCTCGAAGACTTTGGCGTAGAGAAATGCCGGTTCATTCGCGTCCAGAAGCGGAGGTGGTGTCTCAGACGATACCGCGCGGAGCGGACGCCGCGTGATGTGGATCTCGCAGCCACCTGATGCGAATCGGAAGATGCGATTCCGCATTTCTGCTGGGAGGCGAAGGAGAGGAGACTCTGTCGCATTTTTGGTGACACTGTAGACTCAATGTCTATTCTTCAGAATTAATGGAGGACGCAGATTACTTACATGGCTACCAGATGGTCTGGGGCTTTGGACAACTCGAGGAGGCCGTTGGGCGATCGAGAAAGAGACATTGTGGATTGCTGCGAGGTTGACCGGTCGATGAACTGATCGGAAGGGGCAGTGTTTGGATTTGGAGTACTTCTGGAACATCAGTGGAAGGTTTATATTGACCCTAGAGTAGCCTTCTCAGCGCGGCGAGGCCAATGCGTAGAATCTGATTTAGTGAAATTCTGGCACGGATGCACCTGAAAATGCACGAATCTCGTCACATGAGCAGATCTATGTACGTGAGGGTGCAATATTTATGTAAATTAAACCAACTCATCATCCGAAGAGTGTTGCAGGTGGCTGTAGAGCGATCGAATTGTATATATTAGGTATAGTAGTCATGATCTTCGTAAGCGGCAGTCATCACCGTGTAATTAATGTTGGATCTAGTCGATGGAGAACATATGAAGGCATCCTGAGCCATTCATATATGCGAAAAGCAGATGTTTGCCTATGATTGCTGAAGTATGATTAAGCAATCCAACAACCAATCCCCTAAACAGAACAAATATGTACAATAGACTTAAACCGCTATGTATGTGCATCTTTGTACCCGCATCATTAGATGCATCATTTCTTGGTTGTCGTCTTCGTTGTCGTCTTGCTGTTGTCGTCGGATTTCTTCGTAGAAGTTAGCTTCGCTGATGAAGTGATTGTCGAAGTCGCAGCCTTAGTCGTCACCGACGGAGTAGTAGATGCTGAAGGGGTGGTAGAGCTGGCCTTAACGGTGCTCGTGGCGAGGGTAGTCTTTGGCGGACCATTGGCGTAGTACGACTCAAGCGCTATCTCAACGTCATCGACCTTGTCGTACGCATCCAACATGTAAAATTGGCTGAGCCGATCCTGGATAGCTTGCTCAGTGAAGGCCGAGTCATCGTAGTCACGCGATCTCCATCGTTCTTCCATGGGGTCGATGAACTTCGTAGTCTCAGGGTAGCCGAAATCAGCCAAGCTCGTGACGTTGAATGCAGCCATCATGTCGTGATCCTCGTGGATAAGGTTGTGGCAGTGGAACATGTAGACACCATCCCATGGAGCATAGCGCGCAATGACTTGGACAGTTTCCGAGGTGCCAAGAAGGACGACGTCTTTCAGTGCTTCCTTCTCATAGTTGAGAACAGGACGTTTGCCTGAGCGAGAGATGATCTGGAAGTCGACCAAGTGGATGTGTACAGGGTGAGACCAACCGCCACCGCCATTTTCGAGCTCCCAGATCTCGATGGCGCCGCGCGGAGGCTTAGCCAGGATGCGGTTGTTGACGTCTGCGAAAGTGACGCCATTGACCTTCCATTCTCCGCCCTGGCGCTCGAACTTGAACTTCCGGTCGACACCAGTTTTGCTTGGTGGGAAAGGGACGTTGCGGAGTGACCCAGGGAGATTACCGTTGCCATGATCGCTCGTGACGGTGTCGCCTACCACAAATTGCATCACCTTGTCTGTACTGTTGTAATCCTCATCGGCCTGGACATCGCGAGCATTCTTCAGTGTCACGTTCTGACCCTTGTATTGGCTAAAGTCGATGACAACCTCCCAGCGCTCGGCCATAGAGATCTCCAAGTTATCTGATTGTACGGGCTTGGTGAGTAGACCGGCATCAGAAGCGATGACATCAAATGGAAGCTTCTTCGCCTTCAAATCCTCGAATGTGAGTTTGAATGCCCGGCTGATGGACGTATCCAAAAATCGAAGCCTGTACTTGCGTGGCTCTACTTTCTTGTATGGCCATGGCTGGCCATTGACATGGATGACATCGCCGTAGAGAGAGACTGTCTCATCTGCAGGACTGAAGAGCGTGCCATCAGAGTTGTACTGCTTCGCTGCCAAGGATAGAGGCAAGTCATAATCTCCAGCAGGGAGATTGATCTTGTCTTCTTCTGGGTCATGCAGGATATAGAACCCAGCCATTCCAAAATAGGCATTCTCAGCCGTATGATGAATTGCATGATCATGGTACCAGAGAGTGCGGGCGGCCTGTCTGTTCGGATAATCTGGTGCAGCGTCAGTATTAGGGCACATACCAACGATAACTCAAGTACTCACAATAATCTTTGTATTGGTTCTTCTTGGTCACGTCCTCAGCCCAACCATCGAACGGTGCTCGACTGTAAGAGCCGTGCAGATGTACGGAGATGTCCATCTCGCCATGGTTGACGAACCGCACAATAGCTTCGCGGCCCTTCTCCATGCGGAACGTTGGACCAGGTGAAATACCATCTATGACTCGTCAGTCATGTATGTCATACTTCCACACTGATAGCATATACATACCATACCCGACGAGCTGGGCCGGCTTCAAGCCCTTGTAGACTTGTTGCTCGAATGGCTTGATATCGACCTCGTAGTAATCGATGTAGCGATTTGTGGTCGAGTTGTAGTACGAGTATTTCTTCTCCTTGGTTGGTGGGGTTGGTAGCTCATTCTGGAATATCTCTTTGTACACCGGGCTCAGCCACTGGTCATCGCCAGCCAAAGCTTGGCCAGCGAAGAGGGAAGCCACAGCAATCGGAAGGTAGTATCTCATGATGAAGGCTTAGTGGTTGACCAAGAAACCCACGAGCAGGTTTGAGAAACTTGTTGGATAAGCAGATTTGGAGAGACATTTGTCATATACTTTATACTGCGAGGACGACCCAAATACGAGAGTTTTGGATGTTCCTCCATAACTCTAAATCCATGTGTCCGAACCCCGCGCAGCAAAGGCCTAGATTCATTGTATGGTTGCTTCCGCCTCTCACCATACTAGGGAATGCTCTACTGCAAGGATCCTTTAGTGCGTACGGCCCATTCTATGCTCGCTTAGATGCATGACTGTGAGCAAGCAGCGATGTGGCTCGAAAAATTTCTCGTATACGCCTGAGCTGTTGCCAATATGTGGCCCTATGTGTGGGCGATACTTATGAAGCTTGAACGTTCGTCTAAGCTTTGGTGCAATTACCACGTGCGCCACCAAGACAATAGACCAAGCTTGGCCAGGGGTATCCGATAGACAGTGCGTAGGAAGGTATGAGAACCCTGTCGAATGTTGATACGTGACGGCCGCCTCTTTTGGAACCTATTCAGCTGTGTGGGGCTCTTCGGACCACTCACGCTACGTGCCAAGCTGGTCTATGGTCAGTCCAGCGATCATACGAACTGAGTGAGGTCTCAATCTAGCCAGGCCGTGCGTGTGGTGTCGCGAGCCCTATGATGACCACAATGCTCTGTCAGAACCTGCGACCAATCAAGCGCAATGGGTGCCTTATATTCGATAGGTACATCGAAAGTGAACCAACTCATGTACCTGCCGTTACCTGAGCAGGATCGTGCCCACGGTTACCTGATCTTGCGGCCTCGTCCAGTGTTCTGTATTCTGCCCCATGATGGAATCGATCTACAAAGCTATAATGCCAGACGCTCATATTCCTAGGCAGCCCGGTAAATCTGGTCTTGCGGCCATATTCTTCGTTCTCTGCAACATTCGAGATGTTTGGCTTGGCAACGCACCTGTAAAGCCAGCCAAGTACACGGACACCTGTGGTCTATTAGAAGCCTTGGTTCAAGACAGAGCAAAAGCGGTAATACAAGGCGAGGTTCTTCTACGAAACCAATGGCAACATCTCTACGGTATCTTGGCAACTTCAGCCACAGCTGAGGTGTGACAAAACATGGCAGTAAACGCGACAGGCGATCTGCTCGCTGACTAGTTGTAGCCTCATGCAATGTAGGCTTTTTCACCGCAAGGTGACTGTATGCATGGCGGACGCTTGCTGTAGGTTGGACTCGGTGCAGCGTGTCTGTGGCCTTCCAGCTCAGAGTTACGAGTTTAAAATAGATGCCATGCGAGTAGCCAAGAACCTGACGGGGCGCCAAGTGCCACAAGCCCTATGCATAGTGTGAGGCGCGATGATACACGCATAACAAGCGAGTTGGGGGAAAACAGAGTGTGAGGGTGATCGATTGAGGACGGAGTCTGGAACGGAGTCGATGGCTTTGAGATGTGACTATGCCGTAAATGGTTCGTTGCACTCACGTGACCATCCAACTCCGCCAAATAAGCGATTAGATCTGGAAGCCGCTTTCTCATCTCCAACACTTCAGCCGCTGCCTTGAGGTGGCGGCCAGAACCGCGCTGTTACCCAAGGGTATCCCGAGCACACGCACATATGCAGTTGTGAGGCAACACGGTGTACGCTGTCCGTTCGCCTGCGGGGAGGCATACTTCGCTGACTCAAGAAGACTGAAGCTATTCCAGGCGGTAGCATCTGCTCTTTTCTGTTGGCAATCCTGTAGTCTAGTCACTCTGCAGATAATCCAAGCGAAACACTTCGGAGAAAAGGCTGCTATGGAAGCCCATCCCCTCGGCATCAGAAAGAAACTTCGACCGGGTCTCTGGGCCGGACCCTGGTCTTGTCATATTCTGCATGAAACCGATATCCTTGTAAATTCTCGTATTGGTGTGTCGCCACGTGATAGATCTCTCTGAAAGGATCCGCAGGGTGGCAGCATGGCGGCGATCAGCCGCACGTCCCAAGCTATCGGGAGTCCGGACGGTGAGCAATCGTCATTGACGCCGAATCCAACAGTGAGAATCCAGGGCTGGTGAATCCACTGCTGTCTTCGATACTTCTTGCTTCTCGGCCGCAATCTCCGATTTGCGAGGACTTTTCCGTTCAACAATCCCACTCGAACCTCGTCTTTGTTTCAATCCCGTGTACATTAGTATGCTACCAAAGCATGCGTTTGGGTCCGGTATCTACTTCGATCCCGTAAGCGCCTTGGATGGGCTGCAGAGGAAAGCGAATCATGAAGTGAAAAGTCATTTCATCAATATTGGCTTGCAGCATGCCAAGGAACCCTCACACTGAAGCTTAAGCTTCACGCAATTCTGACTGTAGCGCTAAACCCACCTTGGAAGCATGAGACAGTATGAGTCCTGCATTCCATCTACCTGCATCTGTCAGTCCCA
This sequence comes from Didymosphaeria variabile, assembly GCF_027946475.1. Classification (NCBI taxonomy): domain Eukaryota; kingdom Fungi; phylum Ascomycota; class Dothideomycetes; order Pleosporales; family Didymosphaeriaceae; genus Didymosphaeria; species Didymosphaeria variabile. The sequence goes on along the minus strand of NW_026611628.1, from coordinate 1,933,193 downwards.
TTGAGATGGAGATAGGGCTCGAATACCTCGTATCTGTTCCACTACGGTTCTTGGCTAACGCTAGGATAGGTTTTCCCAATTCAAATTATGCAGGAGTTAGGTCTGATTTGCAAGCACTCCTCCGTAGTATATGAACGCGGAAAGGAATTTCTGGCACGATCGTGAACTGGCGTTCTCGCCAACGTTTGTACTGACTAGTAGCCGCCTCGGACCAATCTTCCACCACTCAAACAGGACGATATTAGACAGAACATAGACCTTTCTGGGCTATATCAAGGTCACTAGCTAGATATGGCAGTCATCGAGAGAGCCTTACAGCGGCACGACGCGAGTCTAAACGAGCCGGCACCGCCGAATATGGCAGCCTGGGATACGAGTGAACGCCTTATGGCTTCGGCTATGGTGCGCCCTGGTAGCTGTTGTTACAGATCATGCCACAGGCGGCATTAGTGTCTCAGTGGCCGCGTAAACTTCAGCTCCCACCCTGACCGCCATACATCAAGCTTAAACCATGGCACTCTCAGCAATGCTTTGTCACTTGACACGACTGCTAACTGCGACTTTATTGGACTTGCACATTGCTCAAGGCTGTCACAGGGCGGCTTATTGTTGGAATGCACATGGCAGTTTCGCCCGTTTGAAAACTCCATCTTTCTCGGACTGTGTATATAACTTCATAACAGTCGCTTCTGATCGAGTCGGATTTTCCTCCGGACACACCACCATCGCAGTTGTCTTGGCATGAGCCAAAGACGGCATCGCAAATATTTTAGCAAGTGTCTAGTGAATTGGTTTATATAGAATATGCGACCATAGAGCGCTTGTCAATAACCCCAGATATCAGACTGGCCTCGATTACTCTAGAGGCTTGGCGAAGCACTGCGAATCATGCTTCCCCACGATTACGATGTCCCACTTCCCCATGCCCCAGTGTTGCAGAGTATATCCATTTCAGGCTTATTGGCCCATGAAATTCGCCGGTCGTCGTTGGCCACCTTACTGTAGCGAACTAGGCTTCGTCCGGACCATTCTAGATTACAAGCACCGAGCTTCCAAGCATACACCGTTCGCCGACTTGTTCAATGACTTGGAATCACGACATGCACCAGCATTGACGAGTAAGAATTGACATCGTCCCTACGGCAAGCTCGGGCAGGGCGCTCTGCTAGTTCATGCTCGTACAAACATTGCACTTGATCGAATGCATTCACCGTTCTTAACCCTACCACATGAGTCTCTCGTATCCAAATAAAGGCCGGCTATGTGTGGGAAGTGAGTTAGCCTAGGGTATCTGACGGTGTAGTGCATCTTCACAATTGCGACCTAATACCATATGCCCGTGATACGTTGACGCAAGGGCTGTTTCAATTTCTGTCGTGTCAGCTATTGTGTTCAATCTCACTGTGAGCCGAGTCGCTTCAGCATGCAGCATAAACTACACCCCCGCCTGCCTTTTTCCTTAACTCTACATATACGCCTTCGTGATATCCCAACAGACCTCGTACAGCTTCTCCGCCTTGCCTTCGCCCCCATTTTCGTTCTTCTCAATAGCTTTCTCTATGGCCACATTGTACGTCCCAATCCGTCCCCACGGCAGCACATAGCACCCATTCTTCTCTTTAGTGACTTCTGGCGACCATCCTGAGAATAGCTCGGTATAGGCTCCGAATTTGGTCGGATACAAGACAGGCTTCAACGCCATTCTTTGAATCCAGCCCGCATGCCGTGTAAGCTCCGAGTACAGGTTGCCAGGGTTGAAGCTCTACTTCCAGTCAGTCCGGCCATCCCACAGCATCAATTTGGGGGGAACTTACGGTATGGATGATACCATCTGCGCCATCCCTCCTCGCCCCTTCAACACCAAGCATTACGTTTGCGCACTTACTCATGCCGTACGTCGGGATCTTATCTAATCCCTCCTTCACCCTCTCCTCTCCACCTTTCGTCTCGAAAAGCACGGATCCAGGAGGCGCAGCCCACCTAAGACGCAGGTACAAAGTCAGCGTAAGTCGAAAACTCGGGGATAGGTACAATAATCACGCACTCTATTCCAATCGAGCCCGCCCAACACACCCTCACTTTCCCCTCTGCACTCCTCTTTGCCGTCTCGACAAGCATTGGACGAAGCAGATGCGTCAAAAGAAACGGACCGTATACGTTTGTGCCGATTTGCAGATCGTGCCCCTGCGCGCTTTTACTCCCGTCGGGCGGCCACATTACCCCCGCGTTATTCATTAGGACATCTAACCTCTCCTCTTTCTTCATGAACTCTTCGACAGCGGGCTTGATGGTGGAGAGGTCCGCAAGATCCACGTGTAGAAAGTGAAGCTTGCCTTTTGATTCCGGGTGCGCTTGCTGAATCTCCTGGATGGCCCGGGTCGCCTTTTCTTGTGATCGCCCAGCGACATAGATGGTCGCATTGGCGCCGTATAGGATGTGCGCCAGCTGCAGTCCGATTCCGGCGTAGCCGCCTGTGAGGATGGTGACCTGGTGTCGCGGGTTAGGAACTGCTCAGTTTCACAGGCGGTGCCCTTGCAGCTCGGCCACATGTCAATGAAAACCTCGCAGCGATCAATTCGGATTTCACGGATGCTACCTGCATCACGTGGCATTACCGGATGGTCGCGCAAGTTGTCAGTGAAGTGTACGTACCGTCCCAGATAAATCACCCAGCTCTTTCTCCGTAAATGCTGGCTTGGGCAGGAAGAACGTCTGCTGTAGACCGAGTACTAGGGAGGATCTTTGTCCCATATTGTGTTAACTATACCCAAGATACAGTTGATTTGTGTTTGCTTGGCCGTTAGTGTTCTTATACACACGGCATGGCACCTAGGTATCGATAGCTGCACATGCATGTGATGTGCACTAGGATACGTAGGGGTCGGAATTAACCCCTTTGGGAAGATGGATGCAGATCTGTCACAATTACTCGCCAACTTGTACTCGCTCAGATCATCCTTAGACCATCCTTCCCGTACAGCGCATTCACTGTACTGCATGGAGATTGCAAATCGCCGACACTGGAATCGTACGTTGTACCATCACACTGCGGCACCAACACCTATTTCTTAAGTTATTATATTATAGCAATAGATACCTAATCACAGGTATATACAGCAAACTAATATGTCCTTCACAACCATAAGTCACCCAGGACAGCAATATGCACTATCCAAAAGTCCACCGACCTTATATGCAAGAATGCACCTGTTGCAGTATCGTCTGCAGACGCCCAACACCGTAACCAAGGGAGAAACGCCAGAAACAGTAATGTCGACACCGACCCAAAATGCCCGCTGAACATGCGATCATAAACAATAGTAGTATCCACAAGGGTACGTATCCGATAATCAACTGTAGTAACGTCGGAGCGTTACATAAAGGTCATCTTCAGCTCCTTCTCCTTTCCGAAATCGTCATCGAACTCGTCCGCCCACGCGTTGTAGGCAGGCGCCAGATGCGCGCCCTGGGTAGAGGGGTCGGTCGTGGAGGACCGTAACGGTGGACGCTCTACCGGACTTTCTTTCCGACTCGGGGTATCCCAAGCTGACGAGGGTGGCTGAGGAGACTCGTACACAGACGGGAGCGGTGATCTCGCTGGTGATCTTGAGGCCGGCGATTCCTTGAACGATGTTTCGAAAGTCATGCTAATCCCACCATCAGCCGCCTCGTCGTACTCCTCGAGACTCTTCTTCCGGTCGCCGTTCTGGTACGGTGTCGAAGCGCCCGAGTACGTGGAAAGGTTGCTGGAACTACCAGCGGGATTCTGCGATGCAACGGCGAGACTGTCGTTGTAGCTCTTCGTCTCCCTAAGCGCAGAGTACGGATTCGGCGAAGTCTGCGACATATCGATCTTCATGGGCGGCAGCGTGCTCTTGATCTCCTTGATTTCCAAGCCCTCTATATCGTACATGGCGTCGTAGGACAATGCTGCGACCTCTGCACGGATAGCATCGATGTCGAACATGATCGGGTTCTCCGCTAGCTTCGCCGGATCCTGCTCCTTAACGATTGCGTTCTGCGATTTCTCGTCGTAGACCTCCCAGTCTTTCTTCTGCACCTTTTTCTTCCGCCAGAAATTGAAACCCCCCTTCTTTTCTTCCTTCTTTCCCATCTCTTTTCGAGCTTCCTCTATCTCACTGATGAGCTCGCGTTGACGCTTCTCGTGGTTTTCGGGATCCGGGTCCTCAATTTCGCTAAATTCATCGCTTTCGACTTGCCAGCCGACTTCGCGGAGGAGCCTCGGCATGGCCGCTCGGTAGGCCATATGACCGTGTACGAATTCAGTGACGTCGAAGTTTTCGACACCGGGCACGTCTACTTTGGCGAGGCCAGCAACTTGCATGATGCCTCCACTGGTTGCTCGGAACAAATATCCTAGATCTCCTGTTAGGAAACGCAATGTCAATGTGAATTTTGACTCATACCAAGAATCCAATCGTTATTTGCATATCCGTTGACACATCGCCCAGGTACGATGGCCCTCACTTTGGTGTATTCTTCTTTCTTGGCCACCACCGGCGTTCCAAACATGTATGCGTTTTGTACTAGACCCACAGCTCCTCGATTGGCAAGCTCTTTCAAGCAAGCGAAAATGACCCTGGCACCCAGTGAGAAGCCGACTAACGTGATAGGACGAGCACCAAGATTGCGGTCGATGAGTGAATCAGCAAGAATGAGACCAGCCATGTCTGCACGGGCTTGGGAGACGGCCCAAGGATTATCAATAAGGTAGGATAGCTTCGTCAAGGCGAGAGGTAGTGTTAGCGCTGACATGAGAGCACCTAGAATTGTAGCTCCAAGCACTTGTTGTAGACCTTGAGTGAGAGCCTAGGCAAAGTCAGTTGTGGTCTTGATGCACTTTCGCCACACTCACCTCTGTAGCCAGAATATTAATGGTGTCACCCATGCTCCGAAGCATTTCAGGCTCCCAATGAACGGAGTAGATATCTCCCATGATGGGATCGACCGTACTGAAAGGCAAACGAACGTCATCAAGCTTGCCGTTCATCCAACCGGCTACTGTAACGATGAGGTTGACCCGTTTGTTGTTATGAAGCGGGCGGTACTCAAAAGTCTTGACGGCACCCGTCCGTCTGTTTGCAGCTCTTACACCGATTGTGCCGCCCGTAACCACGCCGGTAGTTGTAACAATAGCAGCTCCTCCTGCGCCGGCGAGAAACCCTCCGGTACCAGCAACACCAATCGTTGTGAATCCAGCGGCAAGACCAGCACCAAGAAGCGGAGCTAGTAAGCCGGCTGAAAGGCCAATGACAAGACTGCCACCGACTGTTGCAAGACCCATGAGAGCTAGACGCCTATTGCGCGCCTTTTTTCGGCGGCTTTCCATGTGCTCGTCTTCGTTCCAGTTCTCTTTGTTGGCTTCTTCTTCCATTTCAAGCGCTTCGGTAACCCTTTTCTCAAACCGACATATTTCTAGCCAGTCCACGCTAAGATACTCGCCGACGGTCTCTAATAAATGTCTTGATCGTGCATCGTACACAGAGTCAGCAATGAGAACCAGAAACAAGTCGCAAAGGATAGTCCAGCGAAGGTCGATATCCAAGCTTGAGGTTGTGGGTAATTGCGAGGGCGTCCGAACCGCCGGTAGGTCATCTCCAGAATGATTTGCATATGGAGGCGGGGGAGGGCTGTTCATGTAGTCGTCGTCTTCCAGGTCGAGACTTGAATTCGACTTGCCCTTCTCCGATGCAGAACCTAAAGGAGGCGAAGATATAGATGGCCTAGCTGAGTCGGCGTCCTTCGCGGAATCGGAACTTTCGGCAGCAGGGTTCTTCACACGAGCGTTCTGCATCAAGGCCGGAGTTAAGTCAGCAGACACCACACCGTGCTGCGACAGCTGCTCGATCATCATCTGCTCAGACTCGTTGACTTCCATGTGTGAGTATAACCGAACCATCATTTTCTGCGACCACATCTGGGTGGTTTCTTGTGCCATATCCAGAATTTTCTTGGTGTTCCTATTGCGCTCGAGCTTGGTGAAGCGCTTGGCCGTATCTACGATGGCTAACCGGACCAGACCAACATAGGCGATGCGTTGCCCCTCAGTCAAAAGGCTCTTGGTGGTTTGCATCTGAGCAAGCGGGTCACGAGCAGCCTCATCTTCATCGTCCAGCATTGTGCTTCTCTCTTTGAAGAGATACGCAGTGTTATCGTCCATGCTTGTTACTGACTCGACGTCGTCATCCATTATAACGCGTGTGTAGCCCTTGGCTGCACCGCCAACATTGCCATAGCCATGCATGTCCTCGAGCTCCTCCGCATTTTCCCTGGCGATGAGCCTGTTGTCATCGTCGTACATGTCGTAGCGCGCATACGCGGGCATGGTCTGCCATTCGCCATCGTCTTCTTTGACCTCTTCTGACGCTCGCGGCGCAGCCTGCATATGCGAGTATTCGGATATGCCCGCGGGGTTGTGTGCTTGAACAATACTGCTGCGCTTGTCTGCCGCAGACTTGGTGGAAAGTGTACGTGCATGTGCACTCGAGGCCTGCTCGCCGTTCTGGGTGGCTTCTGCCTTTGGTGGCCCTGCTTCGACATGCCCATTGTTGCCCGCAACATCCGGCTTGGTCTTGGTCTTGAGCTCCTCCAGGTTCTCTTCTGCTGGCGCAGGCTTCAGGGCCTCCTTCTCATGCTGGGCGGGCTGCTCCGTAGACGTCGGCTCGGACGCTGCATCCTTGAACTCCTCCTTCTTCTGGTCTCTTTCGTCTTCCTCGCTCTCGGGCAGCGGCGGTGCCCGGGGTTTCTTGATGGGTAGCCCAAAGTCGTCGTATTCGACTTCAGGCTTCGGCTCAGCCTTAGGTGAGTTCGTGTGCGGTGCGCTGTCAGGCTGTTGCTTGTCGTCGGGTGTAGGGGTGTCTTCTGCGTTCACGGATGGCATGGTGTCGTTGTGTCGCACACATTCGAGAGACCTCGTTCGGCAATGTCGAGGAGTCGGGGCCGCACGTTCGCTTCGCTCGAGAGCGCGGGGACTAATTATGTTTCAGCACAGTCAGCGGAACCCCCTTCGAACATGTTTTCGGTGTCTGTAGGCACTGCCAGTCCTGGATGCGGCACCTGTGGGGCCTTTGACGAATGCTTAATTCCGCGACCCACGCTAGCGCCAAACGGTCCCGCCAAAAAAGTTGGCCGACTTCCTGCAAACGAACATTCCTCTCTACCACGCGCAACCGATAACCACGCGCAACACGTGCTGAGGCTCTGACACTCCGCAAAGCCTCGATCCATGGTACGAGAACGAACGCGCACATCATCATCGTCATCCCTACTACGCAGCGTCTTTGGCGCATCAAGCGGTATTTTGGCAACACCTACAAGAACAACTCCTCTGCGAATTAGTACTCGAAAGATCCTCCGTGTAGGAATCACGCAATACCGGCAACATGAAGCTCAAACGCGCCAAAGCATACCGGAAGCTTATGCACCAATACGAAGTGACCTTTGGCTTCCGCAGTCCATATCAGATTCTGGTCGACCACCAAATCCTCGAAGACTGCTGGCGCGGGAAAATCCAACTACTCGAACGGCTCGAAGGCTGTCTTCAAGGGGCAATAAAACCTATGATTACCCAATGCTGCATGAGGGCGCTATATACGGCGAAAGATAAGGTTTGATACTCTATCCAGATCTGGGGAACTTTGATTAACAAGACCAGAATGACAAACTCATATCATGGTGCAAAGAGAACCTGGAGCGGCGCCGCTGTGGGCATCATGAACTTGATGAACCACTCTCCGCATTGGAATGTATCTCGAACGTTATCGACCCGAAGGAAAACCACACGAATAAACATAGGTTATGCGTTGCCTCACAGGATCGGAAGGTGCGGGCGCACGTAAGTACCTGCTTCGCGCCCCCCACACATACCCATCTAACAGAGTTACAGCTACGCACTATCCCTGGTGTACCCTTGATTTACCTGGAGAGATCCGTCATGATCATGGAAGTAAGTCAAATTTCTGGATACAGTAAATGTGTTCTCTAGAAAGCGACGGCAATGCTGCTTTTTCCTTTGCCCAAGACACAAGAAAAGAACATGTCCTTCTCGTAGCTCAGACGCAAACAAAGTACCCGCACTGACTTCGTACGGCAGCCCATGAACACCGCCTCTGAAGAGCAACGCGATCGAGAGGAAAAAAGCAAATTCCGCCAGGGACTAAAAGGCCAGCGCAACCCCGACCAACTTCCCAAGAGGAAGCGCGAGGACGAGGAGGATGCTGGCGATGATAATGTTGAGGGCCAAGCTACGGAAGAAGCTCGACTGCAGAAAAAGAAGAAGCGGAAGGGGCCGAAAGAGCCTAATCCGCTCAGTATGAAGAAGGCCAAAAAGGATACGCCTGCCGGCAATGCTACCAAGCCCAAGTCTACCGAACCGAAACCACCGCGATCAGAAGCAGGCTCAGTTGAAGCTACTGCAGCAGATGGTGAAGGCTCTGGGCCTCGTAAGAGGAGGCGGAAGCACAAACCCAAAGGCGATGGAGATTCTGTTGCCAACGTCGATGGTGAAGCGACTGCGGCATGATCCAGGAATTCGACTGTCATATCCTGATCGCGATTCAATATCCACAGGCTTCGTGGGAGGACGCTCGGCGCATGATGTGGTCCACTCACAACGTTCGATGTGGTAGATACAGGCGGTAGCTTGCATCTGCAGCACGACAGACCTTATGAAGAGCACGAAGCTGGGATATCAACGGGCCATGCCTTGACATCCGACGGCGATGGCGAAGAGCAAATAAGAGAGGCGTCTGACAAGCACCGCTCACACTTTCTTGCCTTGTGCGAGGAGATCCGATATCTTGGGCGGTAGTATTAGCGTACTACGATCGTTACGCTTGACGAACTCGACCACCACTTCGGCCGTCTTTTCAGGTAGATCCTCTTGGAGGAAGTGTCCGGCTGCCGGAAACACTTGCAGCTGGAATTTGCCTGGGATGTGTTAAGATACCACACCAAAATATGAATACAGCAGAGCTTACCCTGCATCTGCCCGATCATAAGTTCCTTATCCAACCTGTCCGTTCCCGCGAGTATCAGAAGCTTCGCGCCCTTCCCACCCAGAAATTTCGCACTCATGCCATTAAACCAGTTCTCCCAATATGCCTCCGTACTGCCCAGCTCCGTCCGCCACGCCCACTTCCCGTCCGGAGTCTGCAGCAGTAGACTAGGAACGCTCGCTCTCGCCGACTGCGGATTCCGTAGTGTTCTCGACCGTATATGCCACTCAATCGCCGCCGGCAAACTAGGAAACGTCTTCGGCCGACTCGCCAAATAACTCTGCATATGTTTCAGCGCCTCCATCGCGCTCCCCTCAACCACGTCCAGCACCGCATACCCCAGCAGCTTATTGCCCAGCAGCCCCTTGTTCGCAACATGCGTGACTACCGCTCCGCCCAGACTGTGTCCGATGAGCACCACAGTGGGCAAATCTACCCAGGCCATCTTGCTCTGTGTGAGGTGAACCATGTCGACGAGGTCTTGTCCGAGCACATCCACGGATAAATCGTTGTCGACGTGGCCGTCTGCGTCCCACACCACGCTCCCATGCTCTCTCGCCTCGACGGCTAGTATTCCGATATCTGGCATCAACTTCCTGACCTCCTTCGCCATCAATGCGAAGCTCAGCGCTGAGCTCCCCGCGCCATGGTGCAGGACCAGGAGATTCGCTTTCGGCGACGTAGGCGGGGTGAGGTAGACGTGGAATTTGGCATGCGAGCCTGTTGGCGAGGCAGGTCGCTCGAGGTAGAACTCTTGAGCGAAGTAGTCTGACCAGTGCAGGACAGGTGCCGGCCGTTGGTTGTTTGTGGGTATGACCGTGCCGGTGGAGCTCATGGAGCTTGCGGAGGAGCTATCATCTTCGTAGACATCTGTGGATTCCTCGGTGAGGGGTTCAGGCGGAGGGAGTGACGATAGTTTAGTTTTTGCAAAGGAGCGCGCGAGGTCGGACATTCTGGATGGGTGTAAATGGCGGGCTGTCAGCTGAAAAGCTTGTATCACGTGTGAACGGTGTCAATTGAGGATGGCAATGTGAGATCGAAACATTGCAGCATGCGAGGTGGGGGTGGTGCCACTGCAGGGTTCGGCGGGCGCCAGGGTAAGCGAGGAAGTGCATCTTGCGTCACTGATCTGATTGTTGTTGTAGGAGAATCCTTCAAGAAAGTCCAGATCCACTTCACTGTAGTACATTGATCGCTAGACACAACAGGGTCACGGTGATATTCGCGAGGCAGCAGCCTTGCGCCGCGGGCCTAGACAATGATGCGCATTAGCCGCGTACTATGCAGTGCTATGGTAGTTGACAAGCCCTGGTCAACCGCATTCGAGAACCATGACGTCGATCCGTTCCCTAGCGCCATTTGAGCTCCAGACCGTCGCCGCCGACGCCATTTTCAAAGCGCGCGAAGGTTATCTTTGCTGGGCGCATAACCTGTTTGCCCTTCTCATTGCTTCGTCTTTCAGATCTCTCTCCTCGAGACCTTTTTTCTCGGTGTGAGGAAGCTTCGTGATCGGAACCGGAGCTCTCTGAGCTCGCAGTACTTGACATGTGGGGATTAAAGAAAGGTCACGAAGACGACGGCGAGTCCACGCCACGAGAAGACGCAGCTTCGATGGATGCCCCGCGAAGCACAAGGAGTGTGCGTTCGGCACAGAGAAATAATCATGATTCTCGAGAGCCTACTGAAAGGACGAGACTGCTTGACGATGGACGTCGGCCTCCTAACGCGGATGGCTACTTGGATCCTGACGACCCAGCGGTTTGTATACCTTCTTTCTGGAGTCTTCGTAATTGCTAACTGTATGTCAGGTCTCGCCGTACAACCTCTGGTCCGTCCGGTTCCTCCGCTACTTTACGATACTGTTCTTCATGATCTCGTGCCTTTGGTGGACACTCCTCCTCATTTCTATCTTCATCAGTCCGCCTGGGATGCATTCACGCGGCAGCGGATTCTTCGATTTCGCGTTTACTTGCCTTACCATTGGAAACCTCTTAGTCGCCATCATCTTCTTCGCCGCGCCTGCTAAAGCTCTGCGCGTCACTACAGCTATTATTGCCGCCTTCCTTGTCATCGACATGATCTTGATTCTGGCAGTCCCCAGGATACGGCTTGAAGAAGGCTGGGTAGGTATTGCATCCGTCGTCTGGGCAGTGTTCATCGCGATATGGTGCATCATCACAGATAGGGTCGTTGCATGGGGCAAGAAGGAGGAAGAAGAACGTCTCACCGGACGCCCGGAGACCCGTCGCACGCTGAAGGAATGGCTTGCCGTCCTGGTAGCCACCATCCTCACCATCGCTTTCATCGTCGTCGCCATCCTCATGACCGGCACGCTGAGCATCCGCGCGCGAGACTCCACGCTGAAAATGCAGGGAGACCGCATCCTCGTCGACGGAGACAAGTACGCCGTCCACCTAGCTTGCATCGGCAACGTGACCTACACCGACGACAAGCGCGACCCCACCATCCTCCTCGAAGCCGGCGAGGAGCCTTCCGAATACGACTTCGAGCACTGGGCCTACAACGCCGTGCAAAATGGCACCATCAACCGCTACTGCTACTGGGACCGCCCCGGCTACGCCTGGTCCGACAACGCGCCCTCTCCCCACAGCGCAGGCATGTCCGCCGACGCACTATCAGAAGCCCTCGCCAAAGCCGGCGAAGAAGGCCCCTGGGTCCTCGTGTCTGCCGGCACCGGCAGCATCGTCTCCCGCATCTTCAGCTCCCGCCATCTGAAGCAGGTAACTGGCCTCATGCTCATCGACCCCATGCACGAGGACCTCCTACACCGCATCGGCAACCCCGGCCGCGGCTTCGTCCTCTGGGGCTGGGGCATTATCTCCCCGCTCGGCATAACCCGTCTCGCGGGCGCCATTTTCAAAGGTCGCACGAGGCAGGACCGTGTGTACGGGCGCAACGCATACCAAGGTGGAAAGTTCATCAAGGCGGAACTACAAGAGAATCTCGTTGCGGACTCGCTCAGTAAGAATGAGGTTTCGTCCGCGAGGAACATCCAGTCTGCGGACACGCCGTTGGTGGTGGTCAGCAGTGCGATCAAGTGCCGCAGCGATGGCGAGTGGGAGAGGAAGCAGAGGGATTCGACCAAGTTGACGGAGAATCTCGTCGGCTGGGATGTGGTTAACAAGGCGCCGCATCAGGTGTGGAGGACGTTTGAGGGGAGGCAAGTTATGGAGAAGAGGTTAAAGGAGTTGGTTAAGGCCTCGAGGAAGGTCAATGGGACGACGATCGAGGAGTGAGCCGTGGCCATTCAATCAACGAGGAATGGGTGGGGGCAGGAGTAACTTTCGTTGGTATATATGTTTTGCTCTTGAGGCTTGTAGGTCGCGCGGGAAGCAGGAAGTTGCGCAGGGGCTGTTGGAAAATTGTATGAGCATTTAGCACTGCGGAAGTCATCTGTACACGTAATTCTAATGACGAGATATGCCCACTCAACGTCTGCTTCATATCGGTACAATATCTACAGCATCGTACAATCTGCTGCACTCTCCGCAGCTCTTCTATTTCGATGTACAAATTCCAGAGTCCTTCAATCCTACATGTTCCACCTCCATGCCTACTAATCAAGAGCGTACGCCCGGAGGTCCATCCCATGTCCGAGGACAACGACGGAACCTTGATGCCAGTACTTTGTGAGGCGTCGTCTAACCCATCGCCTTCAAGAAATTCCTCTCCTTGATCCCCGCCCTCCTCTTATCCCTCATCGCCTTCGTCAACTCTCCTCTCGCCTCGCCCGCCTGGACCGCACCTTCTACCGTGCCATCTCCCGAGGGAAGGTCGATCGTCTGCTCATATATAGGCACCTTCGGAACGAGCATCCCCGGGTTCGCAAGCTGTTCCTTGCGGAGGCGCTTCGCAGCCAACCGACGCTGTTTCTTCGATTTCGCTATTCACTCAAGCATTAGCCACCGCAATCCACAATATAACCCTTCTCTAAGACCCGAATCGTGAGGGGTTCCGGGAACGTATCCAGGATGGCTTACAGAACAAATCTCCCGCCGCACCGCTCTCCCCCTTCTTCTCCTGCCTCTCTAGTATACTCCACAACCACTCCGGGTACTCCTCGTCCGCCATCGCAACAGGATCCTGTCTGTCTTTCAGGAAGTTCAACCCCTTGAGCGGCGTCCCTGCTGCCACGGAGCTGCGCACTAGCGGCGCCTTCTTCTCTGCTGGCGGCGCGGCATCTTTCTTCGCCGCAGGCGTTATAGGTTCGCTGAAAGGCTGCGCGGCGGAGGTAGATGTGGCCGCAGGGGGGGTGTGCGATGATGCGGAGGAGCCTTGTCGGGGTGCGGGCGTGCTTGCGGCGGAGACGGGGGTCGCGTTGCGGAGGGTTGCGGCGGAGGAGAAGGCGCGTGTAGATGGCGGGGGCGGTATTCGTGCGCGGGAGGCTGCGCGGAGGCAGGTTCGGCAGATCATTGTGTGTGGGTTGCGGGTGCAATGCGTGTTTGGATGGGGGTGTTGATTGATGCGCTCTTCGAACTTTTGGGCGGAGGATAGTTTCGCCGGGCCGAGGAGTTGCGGCTTCCTGGTCGATCGTCTGCTTGTAACTTAGAATGTACGATCGCGCTGTTGCGCATATATTTGAGTTTCTAGCAAGCTTTGTTTAGCGTTCTGTTCATCCATTGATTTGAGCTGATGGTCGCTACTGCGTCTGCCGAACGATTTCTGCCGAACAGCATCTGCTTCAGCCATGAAAGCGTCACGTGATGCTTGACCTCCCGTCCTGAGGTCCTCTGGCAGGTACATGGATCATCCCTCGAACACGAGTCCTGTGTCACCAGAAATTCACCCGAGAAGACTGTAAATGACGCACAGTGACATGGTGTAGAGTTGTATTTCTCTAATGTATCAAACCAGACCACAAGAGCTCACCTTTCGTGAGCGATTCATCATAGAGACAAAGTCTGCGGAAGAACTTCACCACATCGGATGCTGATCTACAAGATGTGAATGAGACGATAAGCTGAACCCACTGCACAAGTCAGGCTAGACCAGGATGGACAACACTTCGGCCACTGACCCCCGGTTCATCCATTCACTCCCATGCAGGCGTATCCTCGATACTCTTCGCCGGGATCCTCCCTCTCAGAGCTCCCAGCACTTTCTCCTCCAATTCCCCACGCTTCTGAGGCTGATTATAAAGCCACTCCATGCCTCGGGCTGCTACACCGCAACCGGGTTTGCGAATCCAACGTACCCTGATCTGCATGTCTCCAATCTTTGGGTCTACGTGTCTCGTCAGTATGTTGCCCCAAAGTTATTCAAGTTCTGAGTTTGCTCACAGTTGCGGAGACATTCCAGCACTCGAAAGATCGGGAGCAAGTGGCAATTTTTCATGGGCTTAGTACGGTCGGTAACGCGGAGAAAGAATTCGGCTAGATGCAGTTCAATGTCAAGTTGACGAATGCGAGGGAACACGAGCTGCAGAAGAGACATGCCGGCAACAGCGTTCGTGCGATCGGCTTGTTCATAGTAGTCCATCAGACTCTGCCAGTATCCACTGAACAGTGTGAAGTTGGGCAAACACACTCGTGTAATCCTACGGCGAAAGGTATCCGGCAACCGCCGAAGGGACTGGTAGAGCGCACGGCGCGGTTCGCCTATGTGTTCCTAGTCAGTATTGGCTCCAGGCGCCGGGAAAAGGACGAACTTACGGTCGCTGTAGAAGATGAAACGGGAGGCGCCATCCCGAATCAAATAGGTCGCTGCATCCTCAAACACAGCCTCGTCCCAGGCCTGGACCTTCTGCAGCATCTCAAGATTGCCGTCATTCGCTTCTGCGTGGAAGATGAGGTCTTGATGCTCTCTTACCAGGAGCAGGTCGAATACCATGAACTTCAGTTCAAGAGGGAGGCGATGGAACAAGTTCTCTCCTTGGTCCGCATCGGGCGGTGCCATGCTGGCGCGCAAGCTTTCACGAGGGGGATTGTGATGTGAGAATCTGGAAGTAGCACCTATCGAGACTTTCAAGGCATTGAGCATGTGCTAGACGGGGCGAAGACCGTACTAATACAACTTAATGGCCACTAGATCGATGGCGCCCCGTGAGGCCAGTTCGCTAAGCGGCGGTGGTTCGATTTTGCCTGCGGAGAGACGACTCGAATTTGGGTGGCCGGTTGACTGTGGAGAGTGTGAGACAAGTACTGATATGCATGGGTGCTGTCTGCAGTGTTTATATTGACTATTACCTTTACGACCAGTAGGCTCAGCCTTTTTCACGTTAGGGTGCTGCGTTGGCCAGGGACAATTGAATGGCTGATGCACTACACCGGACGGCTAGGTTGATAAATGGCACTCTCTATGGCCAAAACTTGACCCAGCCACCATGGACTATCCGGGCGCCATGGAGGTGATTGAGACTTCGAAGAAAGCGACTAGTGTGCCCATAATCAAGCGTATAAGTTATATTTCATGGTATTTGGGCGGGGGTGCATGTAGTATGTTCGTATTTTTTGTAGTTGTGTTCTCTGCTGTAGACTTGTTGAGCTGAGCATTAGTTGTATAAGAGGCTCATAACTTGTCGAATATAAAGAAGTAAACTGGCTATTTCGTGATCTATGTACATGAGGTAGACTATAGATATTGTTTGTAGGAGTCATGTGATGGGCTTGCATCAACACCCGCCCGTCTACGATTGCCACAGAGTACCTGATCTCACACTATCTTCAAGTTCATCATGTCCGGAGGTTTCTAGTGACTTCCTTGATTTCAATTTTGCCTGTTCCGGCGCCAATACTGGCTCATATAATAGTTTAGCAATAACATCGTGTCTACCCAGAACTAAGAAAGGAACCCCTCTGGGATGAGTTGTACTGAGTAGTCAAGCTCTACAGGCACCTATTATACGCATTACGTTGATCGTAGGAAACTAAACTATCTATAAGCTCATGACAGTACAAATTTTCTTTGATGCTTCTGAGGACGGAAACTTAGTCGACAAGCAGCCTGACAAACAGCCTGAAAACTCTAAGCACAAGCTCAAGAATCCAGCAACGCTGGGCAGCACGATGCCAGCGATGAGTTCAATGACTTCGGTGATAATGAGCCCACCGACACTGGCTGTTACACATCCACCGTCTCAACCATCTCTAGCCTTTCCATTCAATTCGGCTTCTTGGTTACGCTTTTATTTTCAGCGTACGCATGTATAGCGAAGCTCGAAGCAAGATCCACATAGCACAGGTCACCACGTAAGAATAATAGAGACTACGAGTTGGCCTATGAATTAATTCCTTGACGATATCATTAAAACAAAACTAGACAGGCATTCTGATTTCACCAACAGTGAACACTTGCCCGACCTTGGCTACCATTGTCTCAAAAGAGAACTCTAGTAGCACTCAGGGGCTGGGCTGTGCACTACGTTATCTATCCGCTCTTAGACCATTTTCCGTCGCTTCCCTTCTTCCAGCTTCCGCTGTCGTCCGAGTCATCTTTCTCCCATTTGTCGGTCGATTCATCTTTGTGCCATCCCTGCCTATATCTTGTGTCAGTCACTACATATCGACTTCTTATTGCGTCGTCACATACCCAGTCGAGTCTTTATACCACGTCTTGTCCGAATCGTCGTCCTTGTCGTCCTTGTCCCAGCTTGAGCCGGTATCGTATGAATCCTTCGAGTCCTTGCCCCAGCTTGACTTGTCATCATCTGTATCCATTTTACCCCAGCTTGACTTGTCATCATCCGTATCCGTTTTACCCCAGCTTGAGGTGTCATCCTCATCATCCTTGTCCCACTTTCCCATGGAGTCTTTGTGCCTGAAAAGGTCAGTGTAAACCAGAATATTTAAGTTAGGTACGAGGTATCTCATTACAAGACATATCGATCTCGTACCGCGGCGTTACTCACCAGCCTTGGCCAGTGCTGTCCTGGTACCAGTCGCTGTTATCATCGTCGCTGTCGTCCTTGCCCCAGTAGTCTTTCTTATACCCATCGTTTTTAAACCAGTCGTTGACTGGCCAAATCGAGTTAGTGTGAGTCCAGCAGTGGGAATCCATACCTCGTGGGTAATCCGAAGCAGCGAGGAGAGTTTTCTCTGCTAGATAGACGTCCACATTATATCCAGGAGTTGCTTACAGTCCATGCCCGAGCGATTCCAGTCGTTGTCATTGTTACCGCCGATCTTGCGCCACCACTGGTACCTGAATCGTCATGTCAGTGTGTGCATTCGGGGTGGTTGTGGACTCGCGTATGCGTATATCTCGGCCAGGCCCAAAGGACACATCCTATTCGCATCCGGACAGTTCTTACCCATTCTTGTTCCTGTAATATATTCAGTCAAGGTGCCAGCGCAGGGTATGTCGAGAAGCTTACCACCAGTCATCCCAAGAACTGTAGCCCTGATCTTCCCAGGGGCAGTACTAGAAATCATCAGCAAGGATGTCTTGTAACAACAACAAACTCCCTCGACGACTTGCCTTCTCAGCCCACGACTTCCAGTCGCTGCGGAACGTCAGTAATTATCACAGTTACGGGGAATGGGGACAAGATTGTCTCAGCTGGCTACTATGTCTGCGGATATCAGACATTCACAACAGCATAAACGCCCATCGTCTGCCCTGCATCATGTTACGCACCCGTAATCTTTCCATCCACCCTTGTTCTTCCAATCGTCGTAGTTCTGGTAGCCCCAATCATTCCAGTCCATGCCGCCCATGCCGCTGGTTTTCGCAGTATCGCGAGCGGCGACGCCTTGATCGGAACGCATAGGGGCAGCAAGCACGGCCGAAACCATGATGCCGAAGGCGGCGAGTGCGTAGCGCATGTTGAAGTATTGTTTAATCAGTGCTTAATATTGGTGGACGGAATCGAGCGATGTGGCTTGAGAAGAGGCGGTGCTGATGGAATTTGTCCACAGCTGAACTCGTGCTCTATGACGGTCATGGCCACTTATATACTACCTCTCCACTGAAGGGCATAATGCTACGGAAGAAGGAGATGAAATCCTTGGCTTCGAACACGCGCCTGAGCCTAGCCATTTCGTAGGCCAATTTGCGAGTGCATCCACACGATAAGGCCACCTGAGACCCCAAAGGCCAACCGGACCTATCGCCGCTTGATCCATGCACTGAAGACCGTGAGCATGTTTACTCTGTGACAGCAGAAACGTAGTGGAAACGCCTGTCCAGGTCTAGTGTCTTTGAATTCCTGGCAAGAGAGGTTGGGAAGTCATGTGTGCGACCCCTTTCTGCCCATGATAAGTTCTCGGAATGAGGGATCTTGTCCAGTAGGGATAGCGTAACACAGAGCGTGTATACCTTTGCCAACGACAACAATATGAACCTAATCATCACCCAGCGGTGCTGCGTCGACCGACTTGATTAGTAGTCGGGGATGCAGGCTGAGCGGAAGAAGATTTGAGTACTTTTCGAACTCTTGCGACGAATGACCGAGTACGTTCGGAAAATTTAATGACTGTTTACCTGCGTATGTAGACGAGAAGGGTCTGTGAGAGTGACGATGCATTCCAACAACATCGTGATCAACAAAAACTTGAAACCGCCACAGGGAGGCTGCCGTCGCGTGGCATCAGCCTCACATAATACGGCTCCGCACTACGCTAATATCGAAGGCACTCATGACTTCCGATCATTACTTACCAGAGACTATCAGCCCTGGAGACTAGAGATCACATGATTGATGCGTCTCACGATCGAGCAAATGAACACTGTATCCAAGGGAGACCCGTCCACAGCCCGTATGCAGTTGGTTGAAAGCTTGCAGAGGCAAGGTTCCTACTCTGCTCCAATATCTCCCTTGCTAGAGGCCGCTTGATCCTGTGCGCACATGCACACACACAGGTCACCGGAGACTGTCGCCTGCAGCACGTTTACGTCAAAGAATGGACCCATTTCATAATCATGAATCCTTGCAGTAGCTACGTGCCACGCGCTGGTGGTTGCAACTTGGCAGTCACCGCTGAGACACTCGCCCTCGTGATGCGTATATCATATGTTCCACTGTTGATTCCACGTGTATACCAGCTCTCACAGGGAAATGTCTACCCATGCGTTGCGGAATGGTTTGCCTCTTCCACTAGGTCAGGACATTCCGATATTTGGGTGCCCGAACAACCATCACTGAGACCGCTGTTGGTCAAAGTCGCTTCGGAAATCCACGAAGGATCGATGCATTCCACGGTTAGGTCGATCTGCGAATCGAAGGCCGGCGAGGATCCGACATCCACCATGGTTCTCGCAACGTGAACCTTTCCACAATGTGGAATGAAGATATGAAGTGAGTTCCCGCAGTCACTGACGTGACCGTTGCTCTCGTGGTCTTCAGAATGACCTTCAGCAGTGAAGACTGCGTTGATTGTAGTGCCGAATCTGCTAGCGGCTTCCATCATCATCAGAGGCCGAAGTAGACTGGCAAGCTTGCAGGCGACCGCGTCATCGCTGCTACGGGCTGTCCGATCCATATGCTCAAGTGTCTTCTCTACCAATCCACGATCACTGACGCGCTGGTGAGTGAGATAATAGAAGGCCTTGCTTCCATCGCCATCCCCAACGGAAGTCCGTAGTCCACGGCTGCCGGAAATGTGCGCCAGACATAGTGCTGTACTGGCAAAGAATGCGATGAACTCAATTCCGCGACAGTAGGACGTCACCGTTGGGCCGCTGCGGAAAGCTACGAAACGAATGAGTATGTCCCGGCTTGCATTGACCGCTGTGATCTTGCTGTACGTATACAAGTGGCTGTCCGAACAGTACAGGAGATATGGGAAATGCAGCTGCATCACCAGAAAGTAATATGTGAGCTGCATCATGATGTTACTTGTCCACATGGAACTATGGATGTTCCGTAGTGAGGTGTCAGGCGCTACCCACCATTGTGGTGGCATGCAAGTAGACGCGCATTGTAGAAGCTGGTCAATCTCTTGCGTTACCATGAGATCCTGCAAATCCCTTTCGTTACGCTCTATGATGCGCCCGCCGATAATGACAAGTAGCCGCTCCAATTGCTCCATAGGTGAACAGAGCCTCAACTCTTTTTTATCCAGAAACCTGTTGTCACTCGAGGCTTGCGGTACACCCAACATAAGCGAAAGGTAGCGGTCCGATTCGACCAGGCGAAACCAGATGTAGTCAAAATCGATTCGCGTCAGTGTTTGTGGTTCAATGACCTTCGTTGATGGCGAATGGGCTTTTCGATGCAGTCTCAGTAGTTGAGCTATAACCATGGCCTTCCGGAATGAAAGCAGCGCCCGAGTCAGGTTCCCACGGTAGTTGTGAATCATGCTTTCGAGTGCAACACATTCGACCGCTTCAACGGACTGAAGTAGTTCGTCATTCGTTGTCACCAGGGTAGTGGCTGTATGCAGAAGGTGGTCAGCCATGTCTCCGAAAACCGGGGTACCACTGGAGTCGACAGGAGGAAACCGCTGAACGAATGCACTCAGCAGCAGAACCTTTCGAGCAATGACCACAGGATGTGCCCCATACGGAGGTAGTTGCAGTACTTCGCGCGGTGATACATTATGTTGACCTATCACATCGGAATGCGGACTGTACAGCGGGCCATGAAGTATACTGAAATCGTCACTTGTAACGCCATGGATCAATCCCAGATCTCGATCGCATGGCCAGACCTCAGCAAGCGCGCAGTACAGGTTATGATATGTTTTCGACAGTGCAACGGGTTCCGTTGAAACGAATTCAAATAAAGATCCTGGCCCAGTTGGCTTTGACGCAATCCTTCGTTCTTTTTCTGGACGATGTTGCGGAGAGCCTGTCGCTACTGATGCCATCCGTTTGGGCTTCATTACCTTCTTTCGAGTTGCCGACAGCTCTTCATCGAACTCCTGACCAACACAATCTAATCCTCGACTTATACAGCCCACGCAGATAGAGTCGACGGGGGCAGCGAAGATACATCTTGTCTTGCGTCGCTTGCACTCCCAGCAGCTTTGAGTACCTTTGCGAATCTTCCGTTTCCCCGGGAGATTGGTCAGCAACCCACCATTGGTATCCATGGAACTTCAGGTGTAGCTTGTCAGAGCTTGTAAAATCTAGCTTGGGGTGATGGAGTGGTGCCTTGTTGGGACGACGAGGGGTCTACTTCCTTCCGCCGCGGCGGAAGCAAGTTTTAGACTAACCCCATTCGGACGTCATCATGCCTTTCCCTTCCTCAAGTTCGCCGCGGTGGAAGCAAGTCACAATAACAATTCGATTGATCAAGTGTATTTAAGTCACCACATCCGCAGAATATCCGAAGAGACCCTCATGCGTCCTCATCACGACAAGTGTGCCAGAGTTACATTCCTCCCAAGCACTTGACAGGAACAAGACATGGTTACAATCGCCATAGCTGGAGGCAGTGGCCGTATGTCATCCATTCACATACGCGAGCTCCGGACTGACATCATCCAGAGGTCGCCCAAGAAGTTATCGACGCACTCGTTGCAACAAACAAACATGAAATCATCCTTCTAACTCGAAGCGTAAGCAATGTAACTTACATTTAATCGTTCCGTCGCTGACATACACCTAGGCTCCCAAGGAGAACATCGGAACCAGCATCACGCAGCGTGTGGTGGACTACAACAACACGGACGATTTAGTCAACGCTCTGCGCGGGGTGCACACCGTACTGTCTTTCATCCAGGTCCTCTTAGACGTCGATCAGAAGTCCCAGAAAAACCTCATCGACGCGGCGGTTTTAGCTGGGGTGAAGCGTTTCGCTCCTAGTGAGTACGGGAGGTAAGCAACGAGCGCTTGAAACCTGCGCAAATAGAAGCTGACTGTCGAATAGCGCTGGGACGATGCACATGCCGTGGTGGGACGGGAAACAGAAGATACGGCAATATCTCAAGGAACTGAATGAACCATGCAAGGTACAGAGATTCTAGCTACATCATTGTCATCAGAAATCGTGGGCACGTCGTAGGTTGAGTGGTTTCGAGATCAGAGCTAACAACACACCCAGGTCCTCGAATACTGTCTCTTCCAGCCAGGTCTCTTCCTGAACTACTTGGCGTATCCACACAAGACAAGCAAGCATCTCAGTCCCCTCGGAACAGTTTTCGACTTTCAGAATAGCCGTGCTATAACCGTCGACGGATACGAAACTGCTGCCCTTACACTGACAACAGTGACCGACTTCGCCACCCTTGTCGCAAAGACAATCGAGTATGAAGGCGAATGGCCCGCGGTCGGAGGGTTACAAGGGAATAAACTCACAGTGAAGCAGATCATTGAAGTGGGAGAGAAACTCCGAGGTACAGAAACTGCCTTCCCTTTTAGTCAGCTTGGCTAACACAACGACAGGCCGTCCGTTCGCCGTAGAGAAGGTCACTTTAGAAGACCTCGAGAAAGGCATTCTGACATCGTCGTGGTGCTTGGAAGTGCCTCACAAGGCTGTTTCTGCAGAAGCGGCTGAGCAGATGTTGAAACAGGTTACTATCGGCATGTTGCTGAGCACGGCCAAGGGCGCGTGGGAAGGCTCGGACGAAATCAACCAGTTGTTTCCTGATTATTTGTTTACTCGTATCGAGGATTTCCTTGCTGGGGTTTGGCACGAGGCCAGCGCGTGAAGAGCGGTTGTACGTAAAGGCGGCGAATAAGATGAGAAGATGAGATCTTGGCGAGAGACTCCCCGGTAGTTTTGTAGATCTGTCAGTTCTTGTTTCGTGCGAAGCTCAATTATGCGATGCTGGCTTGATGTCAGTTGCGGCATTGGTTGTGCGAAAGTATCCGAGGGTGCCAGTCTGAGAAATGCGCATCTGTTCTGATGGCTGCGCGACGCTCATTGCGCGTCGCCTGGCGGGTTATTACCCCATGGTACAGTGCAGCCCTACCCTAGCCATCCGTATGCTCGGTTCCGGGGATATCTATCCTGAGTCGAGACGGATGAAGTGGAACGCCTCCAGAGCACAAGATTCTTATATCCTCATCATTCCCTTCGCTCCACGCGCGTCGCCC
Source organism: Didymosphaeria variabile (assembly GCF_027946475.1). Taxonomy (NCBI): domain Eukaryota; kingdom Fungi; phylum Ascomycota; class Dothideomycetes; order Pleosporales; family Didymosphaeriaceae; genus Didymosphaeria; species Didymosphaeria variabile. Next base: position 1,910,235 of record NW_026611628.1, on the reverse strand, counting down.
GGCGGTTTGTTACCCCATGGCACAGCACGGCCATATCCTAGCCATCCGTATGCTCAGTTCTGGGGATATCTATCTTGAGTCCGAGACAGATCAAGTGGAACGCCTCCAGAGCACAAGATTCTTATATCCTCGTCATTCCCTTCGCTGCAGCCAGCGTTCCACAAGCGGCCACATCCGCATCGCACAGCCAAGAGCACCTCGAGCTGGAACACGTCGTCGAACCATCATCATCTCCCTAATGGTCCGCGGGCGTTTTGTAGTGAAAGATGCTCGTTTATGGTAAACTATACACTTCCCAAGGCTCTTGGTCCGCTATTAAGGCTGGTCTATTACGTTATTAGATCCACTGCTAACGGCAGCACAACCACTTCAATGCTTGGCCCTACGTCAAGGAATATGAAATTTCAGCTTCATGGAAAGTCGTCGTCGCCTGCGCCAAGGGGCAAGATGTGAACTCGTAGTTCCTTAGTCGTACTTATGTTACGTCGCGTTCGCCTTCCTTCAGCTCTGCTACGGCTCCGGCACGCACCTTCGAGATCTGGCGCAGCATTCCCTTCTTCAAGACGTATACGCGAAGATATCCAGCTAAAGTCTTACCAAGCCGGATTTTCCTCGTTCGCAGCAAAGATGGCACCGAAGGAGGCGCGCGTGATTGCGTCAGAGCACCCTGACAAAGTTCGCATGCTAGTTCTCGAGGTATGAAATTCGCGACGGAAAGAGTCATACCCGCTAAATCCTGGTAGACAGATGATCCGCATCCTGACACCAAGGGAGAGAGAGGATCCTTTGGTGAAGTGCTGAATGATATTCTCGTAGACGCAGGGGAGCAACATGACCCAAAGCTCGCTATCGAGACTATGATACACTACGCCGTCGAGCCACGAGGTGGCCGGATACCAGAGCCTTCGGAAATCACCGATGAGATCCACGCGATTCTGATCACAGGAAGCGTATACGATGCGCATAGCAATGACGCGTGGGTGTTGAAGCTTTTGAACTTAATCAAGCGTACGTAGGGACGCGGTTTATCGTTTGGAGAATGCTGACATCGCCAGACTTGTGGATACATCGACCTGACATCAAGTTTACTGGAATCTGTTTCGGTCATCAAATACTGTGTCGCGCTCTAGGCTCAACTGTCGAACCGGAAGAAAATGGCAAGTGGGAACTCTCGCATACCCGGGTCGCACTCAGTGATGTTGGGCGCTGGCTCTTCAGACTCGATCCATCAGAAAAACACATCCGTCTTCATCAGATGCATGTCGACCTTGTGGTAGATCCGCCCTCGCCTGCCAAAACGGATTTGCTGGATCCGAGCACAGATGTGCACGTATGGGGAACCAGTGATCATACTGGCGTGCAAGGAGTGTATATCCCTAGGAGACTCTTCACCACCCAAGGGCATATGGAATTCGACGAGAAGATGGTCAAAAGACAGCTCGAGATGAGGGTAGAGAGTGGCGCTGTGGAAAAGAGCGATGCCGAAGAAGCAACAGAGAGGGCTGAGTGGATGCACGATGGGCTTCTGGTCGCAAAAGCCGTGTTGAGGTTCTTCCATGGTGACGATGACAAAGCGCGGTAAGGTGGGAGTGGGGTCGGAGTTGGGCCGGAGCACACGCAGTGCGTACATGTACTCCGATAGCTTCGAATATCATCCGTCGATCGACAACGCCGTAAACGAATTCGCTGCATGCTGGTGACAGACGGACGCAAGTTCAAGAATCCTCGCGTGACATGAGTAGGGACGGAAACGAAGTTCCTTTTCCGGTATGGTGACGTATGACAACACCACCTGCGACTTCGGGAAAGCGCTCACGAGTCTGCGGGAATAAAAAAGTCGAACGAGCCGCTCCTTCAACGTTTCGCAACCTTCTATCCAAGTTTGCCTCCTTTCCGCCAAAGTCCTACCATGAGTCTTGGACGAACCTATGAATCTGCGCTTTTCCGTTGTCCGCACACCATCCTAGTACATTCGCGGTCGCAGAGGCATACACCCACCCACAGACGCACGGAAATATCGGCAATGCGGAGTGGCCCACGACACCAGCACCTTTTGGGATTAAAAGTGGTCACTAGACACAGTCCGTCAACGAGATAAAGATGCCCGTCCTCGACTCGTAAACGTCCTCCTCGAGCTCTTTTCCTGAGCGCAACACGCAAAACATGGGGAAACCGGTAAACATCCCAATGGTCAACCCGGGAGAGATACAGAAACTGGAAGCTGTCACCAAAGATGTCGAGAAAGGGACTGAGAAGCCCGCGTTGCAACGACAAGGCTCAGGCCCGCCTTATTCGATATTCACTCCCCGGATGAAGATATGGATCATCTTCCTTGTGAGCGTGTCGGCTTTGATATCGCCCTTTGGCGCAACGCTGTTCTACCCAGTGCTGAACGTCCTCTCTGACGTGCTGCATGTAACGCCCACGATGACGAACGTGGCCATCACGACTTATATGGTAGTTAATCCATCCGAGGACTTCTATTATTGCAGTCTAACACGAATAGATCGCCCAAGCCATTGCTCCTGCCATTATCGCGGGCATGTCGGACGGAAGTGGGCGCAGGCTCTCCTTCATAATATGTTTTATCATCTTCATTTGTGCCAACCTTGGTTTAGCCCTCGAAACAAATTACGTCGCGCTTCTCCTGCTACGTTGTTTGCAGGCCTCTGGGTGTAGTGCTGCCATAGCGCTATCAATCGCTGTGGTGGCTGACATATCCACTTCGGCAGAGCGAGGCAAATACATGGGATATGCCACTGCCGGTATCTTGTTCGGTCCAGCTTTTGGCCCGACTATCGGTATGTTCACTGTTTCTCATGGAGCTTGCATCGCCTGACGTGCTAATTCGCTATAGGGGGCATTCTTGCTCAGTATCTAGGATGGCGGAGCACCTTCTGGTTCCTAGCTATCTTTGCTGGCGTCCTGCTTGTTATATTTATCTTCTTCTTTCCCGAGACATGTCGGTCTGTGGTGGGTAACGGATCGATACCTCCAACTGGCGTCAATCGGTCTTTCTTCAGCTACCTGCAGGAGCGGAAAGAGCGACGTGAGGCCGTGCCTGGTGAGGAACAGTTACCGCCACCCGAGAAACGCAAATTTACGTTCCCCAACCCACTCAAGACACTTCGCATCTTAGGCGAGAAAGAGTCGTGCATCCTTCTTCTGTACAACGGGCTCTTCTTCACCGGAATGATGGTCGTTTCAGCCGCCCTGCCAGATCTATTCAAAGATGCATATGGCCTGGACGAACTCAAGATCGGCCTGTGCTACATAGCCGTCGGAACAGGCTGCCTAGTCTCCTCATTAACCATGGGCCACGTCGTAGACTGGAACTTCAGGCGCCATGCCGCGTTGAACAACCTCACAATCACCAAAGGCAAACAGCAAGATCTTCAAAACTTTCCCATAGAGAAAGTCCGACTGCAAGTTGCCGCGCCTGGCCACATGATTGGGACTGCAGCATTGATCGCGTTCGGATGGATGGTGAAGTACAAGACACATATTGCGGGACCGGAGATAGCCCTTTTTTTTATGGGCTTTGGAACCTCGACGGCTTTCAATCAGACGAATACGCTGCTGATTGATCTTCATCGCCACCAAGCCGCCACTGCAACTGCGGCTATCAACTTTGTACGATGCTTGATGAGCGCGGCTGGATGCGCGGCGATTATCCCCATGTGTCATGCGATGAATCCGGGCTGGGCATTCACATTACTGGGATTGGTATATGCAGTTCTGATAAGCGTAGTCTTTTGGATCATGAGGAACGGTATGAAGTGGAGGCTCGAGCAGGAAGAGAAGAAGCGTGATGCCGGGGCTGAAAATTGAGCAGCAGCAAGGATTGAACTTCCAGATGGAAGTACGAGCAGTCAGGCTTGTTTCAACTAGCTTGTGAGATGACCGTCATGACCACTAAATATGATACCCAATCGAGCGTTCACATTTCCAGAGCGATGCAGTGGGTACACCCTTGATTTAGACTGCCTACGTACAAGCCAGGCACATATCATGCCGCAGCAACGCCCCCCTTCAACATCGTATAATTCTTCTTCGTGTTCCAAACCCTCCACTCCCCAGCATTAACAGCCTCATACTTCTTCACCTCCCCTTCCCCCTTCACAATCGGCTCAATCACCGCCTCCGCATCCGGATGAATAAAGAACGGAATCGAGTATCTCGAGGGCAGAATCTCCCCAGCAACACTAGGGCTCACAACCCGATGAACCGTACTGCGACACCGATCGTTGGTCAACCGCTGCAGCAGATCCGCAATGTTAATGAGGACGGTGCCCCGCTTCGGAACCGCAGGCTTGAAGTCCCCCGTGTGAAAGGGATCGACTTCCAGCCCGCCTACCTCGTCCTGGAAGAGCAGCGTGCAGAGGCCGAAGTCTGTGTGCGGGATGATCCTCGCGTGGCCTTCTTGCTCTAGGATCTTACGCGAGATGGAGGGGTAGTGGAGGAGGCGGAGCTGCGGGTCTGCGCGGCGGGTGATGTTGTCGAAGAAAGTGTCGCCTAGGTGCATGGCCATGGCTAGGCATTTCAGCACGTTCAATGCGAGGGTAAGGCATTGGCTATAGAAGTCGTCGAGTGTTTCTTTGAAGCGCGGTAGGTCGCTTGACGACGGGCATTGAGGATTCGAAAAGCGGCGGTGTTCGTAGCACTCTTTGTGGTCGATGCCGCCGTTTGCTTCGTCCCCGTCGGCGGTGTAGCCTTGGTTTACTTCTGCGTCTTTGAGGCGCCATGCGAGCTTTTGGTGGAGGGGAAGGTCGAAGAAGGACTTGGCCTAGTCACTGTGAGTGTTTGTATACTTGAGTTGGTGTTGAGGGCGCGTACAAGGTCGAACACTTCATCTACACGTGATTGTGGGATGCCGTGGTCGGATATGTATACCCATCCCACAGTGCTGAATGCGTCGTAGACTTCCTTGGCTACCGCTTGCCTGTCCGCGTCACTGCCGTTAATGAAGCGGTCAAACGAGACGACGGCAATGTCCGCAGCCTCAACCATTTTTGCGGCGACTCTATGGCGACAAAACTTTAGGTTCAAGTTAGCACTGGCGGTTATCTTATGCCTCAAACCTGGTTGCTAAACATCCAAGAGTGAAGGTGCAAATTACGTCGGCAAGGCGGCTGCGATTTCTCACTCCGACATGTTATCTGTGAAAGATTCGAGTAGGATGCTGGTAATCAACTTCCTCGAAATCACTTGCCACCAGAAGTGGGACCCAGTTCGGCCGCAACGAGGTTGGAGATCCCCGCACCAGTTTTACGCTAGTACCCCATTTTTTAACTTGGCGTGAGTCCTTCCTCTCCAAGACACGTGATGCTGTGATTGTGCATCTCACGGTGTTCGTATCAGCATTTTCGTCGCTGTAGGGGGGGTCGAAGCGAATGCCGATAGGCAGCTCGATTGTGCAGAACGAGACGCGGCTTCCGGCCTGGATCAACAATCACTTTCCTCCTAGAGCCGCACCACGCGAAACGATAATCTTATCCGGACGATAATCTGCTAGAATCTATCCGTGCGATAGCGCGAGGCGAGTTAGTAGTCGCTTCTGCATTTGCAGGGCACAGGGTTCTGGTAAGGTGGGGAAGACAACTTGAAGTCTAGAAAGTCCTCCATTACGCCCATCTTGTTACCAAATTGTCAAGTCTCATCGCTGTTCGCATCTTCTCAGACGGTGTTGAAGATGACTGAAAGAAAGATATCAAGGCTGGTGCCTCGCAATCAGAAAGTGCTGCTGGCATGTATCATTGCGACCTCGGCTGTTGACTCGGTGGTGAGTACCATGCGACCCTTCGGAGAGTTTTGTAGCTTATACTTTGGCAGCTGGTCGGATACGACTCTTCTCTCATGGGGTCATTCAATGTGATGCCCTCGTATAGCAACTACTTCACGCTTACCACCGCGACGAAGTCACTGAACACTGGTATCAGCTATATGGGCGGCGCACTCATGTCTCTTTTCGCCGGTTCACTGGTTGACTGGCGAGGGCGCAAAGAGTGCATCTTCTGGTCTGCAGTCATCACCATGATTGGGGGCATCATTCAAGGCGCTGCTCAGAACATTGGCATGTTCATCGCTGGTCGCTTTATCGTGGGGTTCGGACTGGGTCTTGCGCAGGTGTCGACTCCGACCTTGGTAGCCGAGACAGCACCTGTGCAGTGGAGAGGCTTCGCGTTGGGTATGTATTATGCCTGCTGGGGCGTGGGCACACTTCTTGCCAGTGGGGTCTGCTACGGTGTAAGCATGCTCGTGCTCCGAAAGGTATAGACACTCACGCGACGCAGACCCAAAATATGTCATCGACATGGGCATGGCGCATCCCTTCTGTGCTTCAAGCTGGCCCCTCGGTCTGCTGTATGATTATCCTACTCTTCATCCCAGAGTCGCCACGTTGGCTAGTCAGCCGCGGCAGGCATGAAGAAGCTCTGGAAATCCTCGCCATCGCTAACACAGGCGGCGACGTTGCCTCGCCTATTGTGCAAGTCCAGTTCAAAGAAATCGAAGACACGCTCCGCTGGGAGAAAGAGCGCGAACTCTCCGTTTGGAAAGCACTGGCGCAGCCCGCTAACCGGAGACGTCTCCTCATCACATCAACTTTCTCAATCATGGTCATGCTGCCTGGCACGAACATCGTTATCTTCTATTTCGGCGACATGCTGTCTAGTGCGGGTATAAAGGATCCAACGACGCAGTTGCAGATCAACATCATCCTTACTTCGTGGACGCTGGTGGTTGCCATCGTTGCATCGTTCTATGCGGACAAGATAGGGCGTAAGACACTGTGTGCGTCGTCGCTCACCGCCGGCCTCGTCACTTTGTATGTCCTCGCTGGATTGACCGCCAGATACGGCACGTCTGGGTATGCACCCGGCGTGTATGGTACCATCGCTATGATATTCATCTACAACGCAACGTATGCGTGGGGCATCACACCCCTGACAGTGCTGTACCCACCCGAGGTCCTTTCTTTCGACATCCGTGCAGTGGGTATGGGCATCTACACCTTCACTACTAAGCTTTGCGGATTGTTTGTCACATTGGTCGTTCCATTCGGGCTCGCGGCGATTGGATGGAAGGTCTATATCATCAATGCGTCGGTCGATATTTTGATGGTGATTTTCGTGCTTTTGTTCTGGGTTGAGACCCGTGGTCTTACGCTTGAAGAGGTGGATAAGATATTTGACGGTGTGAAGCATTCTGATGTGCCGGATCTGGAGGCTGTCAAAGAGGGCAAGATTGTGGATCTTGACGTAGGCGATGTGGCGTCGGTGACGCAGCAGCAAGTTGAGCTTGACGAGAAGAAGTCTTGAGCAAGAACGCCACTTCTGTGGAGGGGTCCGTGGAAAGCGATTTGCCATTCAGTAATGCTGACATATGTTTCCCGTAAGAGCCGCTGGGGAAGAGAGCTAAGAGATACCCGTATATATTACAACTCTACCGAACACGCTCCCATCTATTGTACCATGGTATATACACCCTTCAGCCTCACACGTTTTCTACTCCTCCGCGCCCCCGTCAACGCTCTTCACCAAATCCTCAAAGATCCCACTAAAAGAGTGATAATACTCATCCTTCACCCTAACATCTGTCAAAAACACCCAATCCGCCGCCTCTTGCACCTGTTCTACTACAAAGTCCAACACCCTCTTGCTCAAGTCCGGCAGACTGTGCAATATAACTGCGAGTTTCGATCTTCGAACACTGTGCGCTTGCAACGCGTCGAAGTTCGCCCGATTCAGCCACTTGTCGAAGGTCTCCTCGAACACGACGGTTATGTCGGAGATGTTGATGTAGGATTGTTGCGTGAATGTGGGCGAGGCAAGAAGAGAGGGCTCTATGAGGCCGGGGTTGTGGACTGCGAGTGTAGTGTTAGTAACCTGGGAGCAGTAGACGGAGATGTGACACGCACCGACGAATCTATCGCGAAATCGGGTGCCGTTCTTGACTGCTTGGCTCGCTCGGCTGAGGTAGTCGTACTTAAAGGTGTCGTATGTGCTCGGCGTCTCGTCGAAGAAGATGCCATCCACCCTTAACTTGGTGTTGTTGGATACCTTCGGCCATGTGGCATACGTATCGATCTCCTTTAGCACGTCGTCGAGCGGCTTGGTGGTGTAGTTCGTAGCTACGTATCCCAATGTGCGAATGTTGTTGTAAGCTCTTAGCTGAGGGATTGCGCTGAGGTAGTATTGATCTGGAAGAGAGCCAATGCAAGGACCAGAACAGGGATTGATGACCACCGTGAAGTCTACATCAGGATGTTGTTTTGCACTGGCTACATGTGAGTACAGCCTATTGGAGAAGGAGACGGTCGACTAACGCTGTGAACAGTGGATCCCATGCGCCTGCCCAAGGGTACACATAGAGCGGTAATAGTATCGACATCTTCTCAAAGATAAAGCCGCGCTAAAATTATCGCAACGAAATCTTGTCGAACAAATGGAGAAATTCGAAAAGCGCCATCAGGCTCGGCGCAGAATATGTATCTGGCGTCGGCCTGCTGGCAGCCTTGATCGATGTCGTACATTCACTCTGGCGCAAATGAAATTGTCTTGACCGACGCGCGGCGAGATGCAAAATAGCATGGGCTTGGATGGGTTTAGCCGGGTTAACAGACGTGGCATATAGTGGTTATGATGCAAAGTACCGAGCGTAATATCGGCTTCAACATGCACGCAACAATAACCGGAGCACTCCGAAGTCTCGAAGCGATGACAACCGTAAACTCGTGTTCGGCTGGCCATCTCCCACGAATCAAAATCAGATAAAGTATCGTGGTTCTAGCGTCCCGTTCCTTTGCATATGCACATCGAAAATACTCGGGCAGGGATTACACCACGTGCTTGCGTGTGCGGTTGATGTGCTAGGTTTAGCTGTGGCAACACAGTTCTATTTTCCATACCAATGTCTGCCACCCACCGTATGTACCGTATCTGAAGACAACTTCTAGGAATCCCAAATGTATGTAAGCCAAAGAAAACAGCCATGACCTAATTTGACTAAGTGAAGAACCTCCACATCTCACTCTTTTCTCCATCACCCAGCATCTCAGTCGGTACCTCCTCTGGCTTGATCCTAACGCCTTGCTCCCTGTCCCGCCGTCGATTCTCCATTTTCATCCAGACCCCAAGCCCTGCAGTCACCGTAATGCACACGACATTGCAGGCCGCTGTAGCAGCCAAAGTAGGAATGTACTTAGGGGAGTACTCCTGCCTGAAGGTCGCCGCACTGACAATACCGCCGAGGTTACCTAGGCCGACGAGCAAACCCGTTGTAGCCGCACGAGACGATTCATTGAGGTTATTGTTGTTATGCCATGAGTGGACAAGACAAGAAGGGATGTACGCGCCGGCGCAGAGCATGAAGCAAGCGAAGTACGCGACACCTTTGTTGGCGAGGACGTCAATCGTCGCAAGGATGATGAGGCCGACGAGCGAGACCGACAGTGCGAAGATGATGTGAAATGTGCGCTCGCGGAAATGGTCACTGCTATAGGTGACAGCCAGCAGGAATACGAAGCCAACAGCGTTTGGTGCCACGGTCCAGAGATTGGTCTTGACTACACTATAACCTAGACGTTGAACGATCTGCGGTAGGAAGTTGGATGTTGTAGAGAAGGCGACGGGGTACGTGAATGCGATGATACACCAGGGTATCATTTTCCAGTTCTTCCAGCTACGGAAGCAGTCGTGCAGGTTAAAGTCCGAGTGGGCGGTGCTTGACAGATCGCGGAGGGTGCGGCGTTCAGCAAGCTGCTTCTCGGCTTCATTGAGGAACCACGCGTTTGCTGGCGATGCAGGAAGCCAGAAGTACGCGATGAGAGCAAGGATGACGGTCATGGCGCCTGCTTGGGATTAATGCTTGCTTTTGGTGAAGCCGGATTGGGTATCTTACCTTCGATGATGAACAGCCACTTCCATCCCGGAATCGAATGCTGAATCTGGAAAACACCATACGAGATCAACCCACTGAAGGCCGCCGCAAGCAGCGCACTTCCGAAGAAGATCGAGATGCGAAATCCAAGTTCACCACGTGTGTAGAATAACGTCAAGTAGAACACGACTCCCGCAAAGAATCCCGCCTCAAAGGCTCCAATGAGCAATCTCAGCGGAAGCATCCCGCCAAAGCTCTTCGCTGCGCATTGCAATAGTGCCATAGCGCCCCAGAGCAGCATCAGAGAAGGCAGCATGACCTTCCCGCTCCACTTCTTCGTCATCATATTCAAGGGTAAGTCGCACAGGCCGTTTGGAACGTAGAACAGCAGAATCAATAGGCTGTACTGTTCGCCTGTGAAGCCAAGATCTTTATCCATGCCATCGGTCTTTGCGTTGCCGAGATTGCTTCGGTCAACTGAGTTGAAGAAGTACATGAGGGAGAGGAAGGGCAGGAGGTAGAGATCGATCTTGCGGACTATTGAAATGTTAGGACACTAAAGCTGCGAACCAAGGAAAGTGTACGTACCGTACGCGCGTTCAGCAGCTTTGTCGACGATCGCATAGGTCACACCAATCTCATGGTTCTTGGCCATCGTCTCGGACGGTTGGTACTTTTCGGTATCCATGGCCGCGAAAGTATCGTTGGCTGTCATCGTACTGCCCAAGCGATGAAGTCAAGGAAAGCTTGATCGTCAAACCAAGGCGTCGGTACCGGGGATATAGATGGGCAGACTTCTGCAATGCAGAGCGACAGCGCATCGCCCCAAAACACTCACCCATCTAAATAGCTTCCAGCCCGATGCCACCCCTCGCGTTGTAAGCCTCCCACCTATCAACCTACCAATCATCGTAGAACTGCGCGATTCTGCGTAACTGTGCACAAGCTAGCGCCTTCATCCGCATCAACTGCAAGCAGTATCTCAACTAGGTAGAGCGCTCTGTACTGTTGAGTTACACCTGCTGATTGAGCCATGATACCTAGGAGTGGAGGTTTCTTGATAAGAGTGGGGAGTGGGGAAACAACCTAGCTCACAGGCTAAGCTGGTTATGATGGAGAAGCGGAGCTTGTTATGCTTAGCTTAGCAGCATTGCGATAGCAGGATGAGCACCAAAGACATCGTAGTAACGTATGCATGCGGTGGCAGCTGTGTAGCAGGCAAGTTGAACAGTACTCGGCTCAGATGCTACCCCACTTCGATTTCCGTGAACAATCAGCTACAATGAGTGGCTGCACTTGTGTCTGAGTACGGATCGATAAGGCCGTGATCATGAAAGAAAGAAATCGTTATAATGATTATGTGGTATATGTGTTCCGCCATCCAATCTATCCTCAATGCTTCCAGTTGACAGCGACGAATGGCTGTATACATCCTACCAACGCCGATACTATGCAATATAGATAACAAGTTTTCCAGTCATATTCATGAGTCTCGTAAGAAATGCGAATAGTAATCGTCCATCCAAGCCACAGCGTTCGTCCCACTTTCGAAGCCACCATCTGCAAAACGCCTGACAGTGCCAACGTAGCCGTCGGGTCGGACATTCGCAACGACTACTTCGCCGTCGTCGAGGCCATCAAGCCACTTGTCCATGACTGTCTGTTTTCGCGTATCTAGATGCGGAACATCATCCAAATAGAACGACCAACGTGAGTCCTGAAGCATGCGAGGGAGTTGTGCTATTTCGATATCGGCGCGGTTCATGTCCGTCACTATTGCGTATGTGAAGATGCCACTGACAGGCGTGTATCTCTCCGGACATACGAATTGATCGTGTGGAGCTGCGAGAGGTGGCTGCATGGTGTATGATGCGTTTCCTGCCATGGTCACGCGGCCAACGTAAGAGGAATGGGACTGATGAGCCTTGCTAAGGACATCGAGGAATGGCATGGCTGCATGTAAATCTCTTGCAAAGATGTAGATTCGGAATTGGCCAAGAGCTGGGATGTCGGTCTGGAGGTCTACTGGGTTCGCGTCGATGAAGCGAGTAACTTTAGCAGGGGGTAAAAGGAAGCCTGGAGTGAGGTTGCCGCGCGTGTAGCCCTTAGCCTTCATGTTCAGGACATTCGGCTCATAGCTGACGCCATAGCCGGAAATGAATGCAACGTTTTTGTTGAAGTTGTCCGCAAGAGCTTGAGGGTCGCCTGCGGAGAAGGCGTTGGCGTGCTCGAAGTCAAATTCTATTAGATCTTGGGCAATCTTCTTGCGCTCTTGCTCGTATGTTTCGATCAGCGCGGGCTTGGCCAAGTTGCGGACTGCGAAGTTCATCTTCCACGCAAGATTCCAGGCATCATGCATGGAAGTGTTCATTCCCTGTGCAGCCTTGGGCGAGTGAGTGTGACTGGCGTCACCGGCGATGAAAACACGTCGCTCATCGTCCGAGAACCGACCTGCGACCCTCTGGCCAATCTGATAGCGTCCAAACCACTCCACGTTTCTCCACTCGAGCCGATACGGTCGCATGATTTCTTGGGCGCGTTTTTGCACGAATTCTTGGGTCTGGCGTTCCTTTGGAGGAGTCGTGGTTCCTGAGGCAGGCTTCAATTCGATGTACAAGCGGGTCAAATTCCGCTCGCGAGGGATCATTAGAACGGAGCCATGCTCTTCGGAGTGCACTGCGACCTTGCTCCAAATGTCCGGAAAGTCGGTGTCTAGCACACCATCGATCACGCCCCATACAGCATCCGACGAAGCTCCCTTCGGCGTAGCACCCGGTATACACTTACGCACCGCTGAATGGGCTCCGTCGCAGCCCACAATGTAGCGCGTGGCAAGCTTCCTACTGCTCTGTGAGACATCCTGCCTGCAGTGGACCGTGAGTGGTCGTATGCGCTCCGGTGTGTATTCGAAGTCGGCAAAGGCTGTATTGCGGAGCACCTCAACCCCGCGCTCGGACAGATCGTTGATGAAGGTGTCCTCCACCATGCCTTGGTGCACCAGGAGAATGTAAGGGTCTAGAACGTCGACGACTGGCGGGTAGTGAATCTCGCGGCCGGTACGGTGCATGGGTTTCTCGGGGGTTGACCTCCAGAAGGAAATGTCGAAGACCTTAACACCCTTTCGCAGCAATGGGTCGGCGACACGCATCTGCCTTAGCGTCTCGATTGTCTTGGGCTGCAAACCGTCGGCACGGCCAGTGGACGTTCGGTCGGGTCGGTTGTCAACGATCTGTGTCTTGATGCCGTACCTCACGAGGTTGTTCCTGCACATCCGTTTAGCCATGGAATACACCTGCCACGGGAAGGCACATACGCAAGCATTAGACCTGCCGGCCCTGCACCAACCACCAATACATCGCTCAGAAAGGTATCATATCCAGTTGACCAGCCATTGGCGGAACTGGCGGCCGTCGATCTATGGGTCTCGAAGCTGGTCGCGGTGGAGGGGATGGATTCTGTAGTGAGGCCTGGTGCCATCTTGACAACCTTGGAATGGACAGAAGGAGTGGAGCTGTTGCTGGTACTGGACGACGGTGAGCGCTTCATGAAGGACCACATTGACGGAGCCATCCTATAAGGCTTGCTATACAGCTGCACGATCGCCTAAGATGTAGAATGGGGGTGGGTGGAGGGGCAAACGTTCGACCGTCTGCCCATTTCCTGCGTCCTCCAGACTGCTTTTGCAGAGATGGGATGCGCCATGTTTGATCCGAGCATGCGGTGCTTGCAAAATTCTGCAACAGATGGGGTGACATCACCCAGGTTCGCTTTGGGCGCCATTGTACAGCTGCGGAACGCGACGAAAGCGTACGGGTGCCAGAGCGGAGAGTGCTTCCGAGCTCCCTGGCTCGTGCGCTCCCCCACTGTTCATCTCACTACCGTTCAGGCCATCCGTCCCGGCATCTTGTTTACCATGCCTGCCGTGAGAGCAACGGCGGCTAACTGATAATTGACATTGTGTCGCGTGCATACCTAGGTAGTAATTGGCATGGCCCTCTTCTGGTTGTGTCGCCAGGCAGCGTGGTTCCTCCTACCTCGTCAGTGAGCAACATGACAGCTTCAACCACACCCCAGTGGCTGCAGAAAGTCAACAAGAAGCGCAGCATCCGTGACGAGTCTATTCAGGCTATTCAAAGATTTTTTGATGTAGAGGACGCCGCATCCAGAGTAGGGCTCCTCTTTGGCCCATGCGAAGAGCTGCACTGACAGTTCCTCAGACCCTGCACGCAAACGGACCTAGAAATGGCACGGCAGACGACGCCACGTCACAGGAGACGAGCTTCAACAGCATTGCAGATCTTCTCGGAGCCATTTCTGCTGGGACTCTGACCGCTTCCGAGCTTTGTGCTGCGTATATCAAACGGTGAGCTAAGATCGCTCCGCGGACCACACAAAATCGTCCCATACTCACGCCATATCCGTATCCGCAGAGCCATCGCAGCTCACAACAAAGTAACGAGCTCCACCCCACGAAAATCTCGTTCATTTTGCTGATGATGCTAGACGAACTGGTACGTCAATACGACAATACGCGAGCCCCCTAGATGAAAATTCACTGATTCTGCCAGTCTCACCGAAATCCTCTTTAAGGATGCGCTGAAACAAGCCAATGAGCTCGATTGCTTTTTCAAAGAGAATGGACGCCTTGTGGGGCCTCTACATGGAGTGCCCATGACGCTGAAAGACCAATTCGACGTCCAAGGCTACGACAGTACGCTCGGGTATGTGGGGCGAGCATTCAAGCCTGCGGAGCAGGACTGTGTTCTGGTTGCGCTCCTGCGGCAAATGGGCGCCATCATTATCGCCAAGTCCAACCTTCCACAGAGCATCATGGTGAGTAAATGACCTCGGTATTCCACAGTCGGCGCGAGGTAAACACGCAAGTAGGCAAAAAGTTCCGACTATACCCTGCATCCACTCTGCCCCGCCTCCTTCGCTCTCGTATTGACCCACGGCAGTGGTGTGAAACTGAAAACCCCTTATTTGGACTTACCACGCATCCGAAAGATGCCGGATTTACCCCTGGAGGCTCCACAGGCGGAGAAGGTACACTACTCGCCCTACGGGGCACAATGGTAGGCTGGGGCACAGACATTGGCGGAAGCATACGAATACCTGCTCACATGCTAGGGCTGTATGGCCTTAAGCCCAGTGTAAGCCGAACCGCTCCCATGTGTGTGTACCACGGCCTAGGCTGCAGGTACTTGTCATCGGAGAAGGATTTTCCACGTGGAATCCAACCACAGCGCTGGAGTCGTCGCTGATATGTATGCAGAGTACGCGGCTCCCCTATCAAGGCGTTTCGGTATCGACCGAGGGGCAAGAGCATGTGCCTTCTGTAATAGGACCGATGAGCCGGAGTATCGACTCACTCATCGATGTCACGAAAGCCGTCATTGATAGTCAACCATGGAACGAAGATCCGAAATGTTGTCCACTAACTTGGCGAGACGAGATGTTCAGAGATGCCCAGACAAGACCGCTGGTCATTGCGGTCATGCGGGACGATGGAGTTGCCAGGCTGCACCCGCCTGTAGCGCGAGCACTAGATGAAGTGGCTCGAAAACTTGCAGATTCAGGCCATGATATTGTGCCGTGGAAACCCGGAACGTTGCATCAAGAATGCATTGACATCATGGTACGCTGAACGTAACCTCCAACCATGATCTTTGCTTCTAAGACTGCCCAGGATCAATACTACACCGCCGATGGCGGTGAAGACATTAAACGCGACATCGCAGCTGGGGGAGAACCTTATATTCCTCACGTGGAAACGCTCGTCAATAAGGGAAAACCCATCTCCGTGTACGAGTATTGGCAGCTCAACAAGCAAAAGCTCGCTGCACAGAAGCGCTACCTCGACCTGTGGAACTCGACCAAATCCACGACTTCGGGGAAGCCAATAGACATCTTGTTATGCCCAGTCATGCCTCATTCGGCGGTGCCTCATCGGAAATGTCGCTGGGTGGGCTATACAAAGGTGTTCAACTTTGTAGATTACCCTTCGGTAGTATTGCCAGCTGGCGAGGTGTCGATAAAGCTTGATGGTGCAGCCGCCGCAGACATGGCTGCTTACGAGCCCAGGAACGCTCTCGATGAGTGGAATTGGAACTTGTTTGACCTGGATAGTATGAATGGCATGCCCATTGGCGTTCAGATAGTGGCGCGGAGGCTACAAGAGGAGAAAGCACTTGGAGCAGCAAAAGCGGTTGATAATATCTTGAAGGGCGCTAATATACCATAGATAAAGATTACATTAGAGGACGATGTAGACTCCTCGCGAAATCGTCCGAGGAACGATTAACTATAGAATTGCATGCTAATTGATCCTTCCCTTCCCTGAATTTCCCAATATGCGGGATCCTTTCCATCCCTGTGTTCTCACATAAGACCATTGTGATGATGCATCGCTTTGAAGCCTTATGAGTGCACTCAATTCAAGGCTTCAAACATGGTAACGCGAATCATTTCTCTCTAAGACATACTATCATCCTAATGACCATTGATGCCGTCGGTAGTGGCCTGTATGTTAGCTGGCAGAAGGACGTTCGTCAGTGGTCGAGTGCAAGTGGAGCGGTAGTCATGCATGATAGACGCCACAGGTCACGGTACGCGATCCCCCACCTTGGAGCTCCCGACGCGCCTTCCCTGTGTCACGCGTATCAAGGATCCAAGAGAGGGGTAGCTCTTGCTATCGCCAGCTACTTTGTTTACCCTTCTGGATTTGACTTCTTCACTTCGGTTTTCTATGCATCTGCAGGCGATTGAGCGACTGAGGCCACAGATTCAAGCTTCATCGATTAAATCGAGCTACAACTACATCGAAACCAAAATATCATGGGCAAGAAGCGCGTTCTCGTGTGCTATGGCGTCGATATCGACGCTGTCGCCGGTTGGCTAGGATCATATGGAGGCGAAGATTCTACCAGCGACATCAGCAGAGGTGAAGCGCTCGCCCGTTACATACTTGCAATGACTTACATAGCACAGGTCTCTGGGCCGGAACAGAAGGCACGCGCCGCCTCCTCAAACTCTTCGATAAATACAAGATCAAAGCAACATGGTTCATCCCCGGCCACACCCTCGACACCTTTCCCGAAGACTGCGCAGCCGTGCGCGACGCAGGCCACGAAATCGGTCTCCACGGCTACTCGCACGAGAACCCTACAGACATGACCTTCGAGCAGCAGCGCGACGTGCTCGACAAGACGTACAAGCAGCTCACCAAGTTCTGTGGCAAGCCTCCGCGAGGAAGCGTCACGCCATGGTGGGAGACTTCGAAGGAGGGATGCGATTTGCTGCTTAGCTATGGCATTGAGTACGATCACTCCATGTCGCATGAGGATCACAAGTGCTACTGGCTACGGACGGGCGATACGTGGACGAAGATTGATTACTCCAAGAAAGCTGAGGAGTGGATGAAACCGCTTGTCAAGGGCGAAGACACAGGCCTGGTAGAGATACCAGGTAGCTGGTACATTGACGATCTCCCGCCTATGATGTTCATGAAGAAGGCGGCGAACAGCCATGGATGGGTAAATCCGAGGGACGTCGAAGCCATTTGGATGGATCACTTTGACTACTTTTACCGCGAGTACGATGAGTTTGTGTTTCCGATGACTATTCATCCTGATGTCTCGGGACGACCACATGTTCTCCTCATGCATGAGAGGTAAGCACTTCGGCCCTAGATTAGTGGTGTAGCTAACATCCTCAGAATCATCGAGCATATAAACAAGCATGAGGGTGTTGAATGGGTCACAATGGAACAAATGTGCGATGACTTCAAGGCGCGCAACAAGGTGCCGGAAGGCGCAAAGATGCCTGCACCACCGGGGGAGATCTTGAAGAAGCAGGCGTCGGGAGAGGCATATAACCCGGGTTTCTGAGCGTTTAAGATTTCATAGCCATGAATGAGTCTTAGCAATGATCTCACCTCCCGTCGTAATGAGTTTTTTCCTTTATCACACCATTCCGAAGTCGTCGGAACCATTCCGTAAGCCCCGTCCTTATCGATTACATACCCCTCCCGCTCGCATCGGGTTGCCTCCCCCACTCTTCACCTCGCGTGCCTATTTCCCCAGCGTAGGACATGTGTGCCTCCACCTTTGCATCTGTGACCAATCGAAGTCCATTACGAAGTCCCCCATTTTCCCCGCCCGCAGCGCAATGATTTGAGGGAAGGAGTCTGTCATTCGTCTGGCCAGATAGGCAGCGGACAAGCTCCGTGGAAGGAGGATGCAGCTGCAGATGGCTGTATTGGGTGGAGGACTCTGGAATGGGTTGGGTCGGCCTAAGATGGCGGCAATTAGGATGACCCTCACTCTTGAGGTATTATGTAGGCGTCTTGTACAACCGTCTGTGAGGGTTGCTTCGGTTGACTCCAATCCATAAAACCAGTTTACTAATTAAACTCTTTCTGAACTCCCAGTCGAGTTGTACGATCAATTCTTTCCCATCTGATAGTGGTTGAGATTATCGCCTTGAAGCAGTGACACAATGGGTCGGTCAAAGCCGGAGGTCATACAGCAACAGCACAGAGACGCCGCCACCAGGCTCGATGTAAGCTTTCGCAATCCATAAGAAGACGTTATATCTGAGTACCACAGGTCATAGTCATCGGCGCTGGTCTCGGCGGCCTCGGAGCCGCCATCTCCATTGCCCTCACGGGGCACAACGTCCACATCCTTGAAGCCGCGTCAGAGATAGGAGAGATTGGTGCCGGGATCCAAGTCCTGCCCAATTCATCACGTGTGCTCTTCTCATGGGGTATGGAGGAGCAACTCACCCGACATGCTACTCGGCCCAGGCAATGCAACTACCTCCACTGGAAGGGCGCAAAGCTTGCGCATATGGATTTCCATGAGTATGCGGAAGAGCTGGGGACGCCATTTTGGGATTTTCATCGCGCGAATTTGCATCTTGAGCTTTTGAACCGCGCGACGGAGCTGGGTGCGACGATGGAGACGAACTCTAAGGTTGCGAACATCGAGTATGAGTATCCGGAAGAAGGGCGTACTATCGCGGTTGCGGTGTTGGAGGATGGGAGCAAGAGGAAGGCGGATCTCATAGTCGGCGCAGACGGCATCAACAGTAGATGCAGAGAGATTTTGCTGGGTCGTACAGATCCTCCCGTTCTGACGGGCGATCTTGCGTATCGGTTGCTGCTGAATACCGAGGATATGATGAAGGACCCTGAATTAAAGTCGTTCATCGAGAACCCCCAGGTCAACTACTGGATGGGTCCTGATGCACACGCTGGTTCGTTCATACCCACCACGTCATATCTAACAGGCGCTGATCTTCACCACAGTCAACTACGTCCTCCGCGGCGGCAAGCTCTTCAACATGGTTCTGCTCGTCCCCGACGATATGCCAGCTGGTGCCAACACAGTCGCCGGCAACGTCGAGGAGATGTGCGCTCTCTACAAAGACTGGGACCCGCGAATCCCGAAGTTGCTCGCCCTCTGCGAGTCAGTCTTCAAGTGGCGCCTTTGCATCCGGCCAAACCTCAATCCGACCTGGTCCCACGAAAGCGGTGCTTTTACCATCCTGGGTGACGCTGCGCACGCGACGCTGCCCTACCTTGCGTCCGGCGCCGGGATGTCTCTCGAGGATGGCCACGTCCTAGGTCTCTGCCTCGGTCGTCTTTCAGGGAAGTCCGATGCTGAGAAGAAGAAGGCGCTCAAAGTGTACGAGCGGTGTCGACGCGAGCGCACCGAGAAGGTTGTGGCGCGCGGAAACTTGCAGCAGCACCTATACCACGTACACGACGGTCCCGAGCAGCAGGAGCGTGACCGCCTTCTGAAGGAGTTTTCCGTGTTCGATGGCAGAGGAAAGCCAGCAAGCGATCAGGAGCTGCAGGAAAAGGGCTTGAAGGACAATTCGGATCCGTTCCCATGGCGATGGCATGGCGTGGGGAAGTGGCTACTCACGTATCAGTGTGAGCCGGACGTTGAGTTGCGGTGGGCTGAGGTGGAGAATGAGGCTGCGAGTGTGGGGTCGAGAAGAAGGGCAAGTGCAGAGGTAAGGGCGCAGTTGTAGGAGGCTAGGTTGCGTATATGTAAGGACTTAGCATGGGACGGAGTTTAGTTGCGATGTATCTATCCATTGTGCATGTTTATTGCTATTGCTTGTTCAGGTATAGAGAGCTCCTTCCTCACCGTGGAATGTTCCCTGCCTTGTGGGGGCTGACGTTCGGCGCCTGAGCGAACGTCAGCCTTCTCTCAGCCTGCCAACCTGAACACTTACATCACTTGCTAACTCAGGATTATTCGCAGGCACCTGTCGCACCTACTGAACTGTACGATCTAGCTTCATTCTCAACCTGAGCTATACTTGCAGCCGTCAGTATGCGCCTTCTCCATTCGAAAACTCTCGAGTTTGCTACCTTCTACGGCGATGCAACCCCGCCTTACACGATTCTCAGCCATACCTGGGGCGATGAAGAAGTCACGTTCGAAGATATGCGCTTCATACAGAAAAGAAAATCACTCCCGGAAGATTTGCGGAGAAGTCCAGAGTTTATGCTCGCATTCGACGCCGCCGCCAGGCTGTTGTTTCCGCCCAATCGCGATCCAGAGAAACTCGCAGGCTACGAAAAGATACGAAAAACTGCCGAAATTGCCAATAGAAGAGGACATAGGTATTTCTGGATCGATACATGCTGTATCGACAAGAGTAGTAGTAGTGAGCTTCAAGAAGCCATCAATTCAATGTACAGCTGGTATAAGAAGTCGGCTATATGTATCGTCTACCTGGAAGATGTTGATATATCTTTCCCGGCAGGAACTTGGGAACTCGCACCGGGACATCTAACGCGTTTCGCGGCCTCTCTTAAGAGCTCCAGATGGATCACTCGGGGTTGGACTTTGCAAGAATTGATTGCTCCGGGTCGGCTAACTTTCTATAACAAGGACTGGGAGCCCATGATCTCAAAATACGTAGCTGCTGCGGCTATAAGCAGTGCAACAAAGATCCCCCCTTACGTCTTGGCTACTGGTCAACTTCATCGGGCGTCTGTTGCACAGAAGATGTCTTGGGCAGCGAAACGGGAAACAACGCGAACCGAGGACATGGCTTATTGTCTTCTTGGTCTGTTTCAAGTGCATATGCCCATGCTATACGGAGAAGGCCAACATGCTTTCCTACGACTTCAACATGAGATCCTCCAGAATTCTGATGACAATACCATCTTTGCCTGGGAGCCGCTATCTTCACCTATGCTTCCTTCCATCTATCGTGGCCTCTTAGCTAGAAGCCCTGAAGCGTTCTCTTCAACATCGAAACATCAAGTTGAGAGAAGTTACTTCACCACCGAAGCAAAAGAGGGAATCAGAGTTGACTTAGAAAAAGCCCCTCTTGTACTTCCCTCCGGCGAAGTTTACTACGTGGCAATACTCGGCTCTGCAAATGGGACCAAGCTTTCCTTCGGCGACATTCATCATTTGAAGCAATTTTATATGTTTCTAAAGCAATTGGATGAACCTAATAATGGCCGCCGCAAACAGTATGTGAGAGTCATGGGCATTCCCAATAACGCTCAACACCAAGTGCAACACAACATTCTGATCTTCCACGCCGAGACAATATGTGTCCGTCAACAACCAATCATTCCATTGAATTTTGAGACCACTGAATTCAGTCGGTTTGTACTCAGGCCGGACACATATTCTGCGACTGGTCTACCGGATATACAAGCAATGACAGTGTGGCCGCTGGGACTTATTTCCGAAAAGAAGGAGATTATGATTCCGAGTCACAGTAAGGACTTCACCGCCTTAGTCTGGCTTCAGGAGCACTTTAACTCCAGTGTATCGAACGTTCAGGTCTTGCTGAAGTTTACTCGCTTCCCTCGTGTAGGATATTGGTGCGATATTATCACAGGGAAACAGTGGCCGAAGGATCGTGACTCCGTAGATGAATGGAGAAAAGCGATCGAAAGGAACCATTCGGTCAAAGAGCTAGCCCAGCGCAAGAGATACCGCATAGGCACTAGATCGGAAATTCGCACAGTGTCTATCGAGCCAGGAATACACGCAGATCAGATATGCCTTTTCGTAAACATTGATGGACTGATAATATGATCATAGTTGAATGAAGGCGCATGTTTTAGACGTTCCCTGTGTGTAGCATTGGAGCTCTTAGTATTCTATTACACATTCGAGAATTGCGGTAGATTTCGTCGATTTACATATCATAAGCACACCGGAGCACAATCTTTTGGCGTATCGCGCTTCTGCCTACTTACCACAGCCCGGTCCCTGCAAACGCGGGACGCTCATTACTGTGATCATGGGCTCAAAAACAATGCTGGAGACACTGCTCGACAAGCAACTTTCCTTCGAACCAGGAGAACCCTTCTACACATTCCACAATGGAGTTCGGTCGCCTTCCACACACAACCTTACCCCAAATACACATACAGACGGTCTACCATCTCTCATCTTGGTCACATGGGATATCGACTTCATGGCACCTGAGCCCTAGGCGCGCATGGCCTCCGCTCTATATTACCTTGAACACTTATACTCTACCATACCCTCATCATCAGCTGGACCTCATCTTCCGCCAGGAAATTATGGAAACACCCGCCTACCCTGACGCCGCAAATGACCTCAGCCAAACCGCATCCGCACTCTGGGCACGCACCCGCTTCCACACCACAGACCTGGACACAACGAACTAGAATTCCCACTACGGGCAGATCACCCTCATCGACTGCCGGCGCTGGAGAAGATTGGGATCGGGGCAGAGGTGGAAAATGCGTTGACGAGGAGGATATCGGAGAAGGAGGGGTGGTCGACGTTTGTGGCAGATCATTATGGGCTGATGGGTGTGTATGATGTGGAAGGTGGATTTGTTCACGTTGACGTGTAAAAGGGAAGACTAGACGGGTAAGTCACGACTGTACATTCAACACATGATTTTATTTGTCCTGCTAGCATCTCTCCACGACACGGGTAGATATCTATGCTATTCTTAATCCGCACCAGCGCCGGCAATGCAATTGAGCACAAGTACGCGCATCCTATAGCTTTGAACTCAGTCACGCCGCGGTCGTTGCCTGCTCGTAGAAGGGATAATCTGTATAGCCCTTGCTCGGCGGATCGGCGCCGTAGAAGGTAGTGCGGTCATATGGGTTTAGCTCCAAGCCCTCTGCCAATCGCTTGGGCAGATCAGGGTTGGCGATGAAGTGACGACCGAAGATGATGAGGTCGGCATCGCCTGCGTCTAGTTTGGGCACAGCATTGTCACGGTTGAAATTACCGGCTGCGATGAACCGGACGTTACCCTTTGCTAGAATCTCGCGGAAGCGAGTGAGGTTGTTAGTCTTCGGCTTGATGGTAGCTTCCGCTTCGACGCCTTCATTAGGGTTGGAAGTGTAGGTAGAGAGAGCGTCAAGTTTGGCCTGCTCATCGAGGACTTCGTCAAAGCGGGGTTCGACCCTACTTGGATGTTAGCATTGGAGATGTAAGTAGATGGTTGTTGGACTTACATGTGTACGTATGCAGGTCGCTCATTTTCGGGCAGTGCAGCGATCTTCTCACAAAGGTACTCCCAGTGCTCATTGGGCTTGCTGTCCTTGGTGTCTTGGAAGTAGTTGTACGGTGATAACCGGATACCGACACGGTCAGCACCAATAGCCTTGCAGCACTCCTTGATGACCTCAAGGGGAAACCGGATCCGGTCCTCGATGGAGCCGCCATACTCGTCGGTCCTGTTGTTGACGTTGTCGTGCAGGAACTGCTCAAGCAAGTATCCATTCGCGCCATGTATCTCGATGCCATCGAAGCCGGCCTCGCGCGCTTTCTTTGCTGCCTCTCCCCACTTCTTTGTGATGTCGTGGATTTCGTCTACGCTCAATGCTCGCGGTGGGTTCTCCTCGCAAGAAACGCCATCGAGCCATTTACCGGTCATGGGAACTGTGCCCGAGCTTACGGTTTGCTGACCATTACGGAAGGAAGGTGGTGAGGCGCGACCGGTGTGCCAAAGCTGAGAGAATATGTAGCCACCCTTTGCGTGAACGGCGTCAGTGACCTTCTTCCAGGCGGCCACTTGCGAGTCCGTGAAGCACCCTGGTGCTCCGGGATAATTTCCGGCCTACATTGTTAGCAGTTGCCACAGTCTTAGCATTGCGATTCTAGCTTTACATATTTGAAGATGTCGGTGGCCTCAGTCAACTGTAAGCCGCCCTTGGTCGCCCTCTGGCTATAGTATTCCTTTACCAAGTCGTTTGGCACTGTGACACCATCGCTTTCTTTGGTTGAGCGCATACGCGTCAAAGGCGCTTGTACTATCCTGTGTTCAAGGGCGATCGCGCCCAGTTTAAAGGGCGTGAACAAGCTCGTGTCCTTGAGGGGTCTGAACCCCGGCGGCGTATCTGCTTTAGGCATGTTTGTAACTCGTGCGAGAGTAGACTGTAAGCGTGTGACGAATGTCACGGAAGGTAAACACAACGGTTTGGAACACAAAAGTATGAAAGAATAAACAGTTAGCATTTTCGAGCCGGGGATCTATATTGTACCTACGCTACTCCAGCCATCGCGCGACACGCATGACCCAATCCCATGTTCGGGAGTGGTGTGGCAGGAATGGGGGATGAGCAGGAACATTAGATGGCGCCCCATGCGGAGCCGACTACAGTAAACGAGGGAGGTTTCCGAAGATCTTGTGCTACATGTACTTCGTGCGCTGTCACATTCATAGGATTACTCCAGGGATGTCTACATATGTACAGTCTTGAGGAAGTAGTGCAGTATTTCGACGTAAAGATTAGGTTGGTGGCCTACGTACCGATGCCGCATAACCTGGAAAATAACGGCACGACTCGGATGGCGAGGGTCTCCCAAAATTTGTTTGCTATTGCCTAGCTGCGATTCGCGACTCTAGACGGCGCGCCAAGTGGAGCGGATCACAAGTGGAACATAGTGTAGCAAGGGACAAGAGTGGGGTGGATGATAGGTACCAACAATGGTGGAAGGGCGGGCCGAGGCGGGGTAGGACTTGAAGGGCGTTACCAACAAACGGGCCAATGAATTCGACCAATGACTTCAGCGTTATATGTGAGCTGGGCGTTAGCTGACATTCACCATTTGAAGAGCTGTACGTTGCGGTCAATGTTGGTGAACCTTTCGGCTCCCTTTGAATCAGCACTGGAGAGTTGAAACCCAGACCCGAGCTCTGCTTTGAGCAACAAGTCAGTTCACAGGGTTCCATCTATCATGGCTCTTCCAACGCCACCCAAGACAGCTGCTAATCCGCCGCGCGCTGCCTCTGCCGCTGAAGCGCTCACACCGTTGATCCAGTCAACATACAAATCGCCGGACATTCATTGCTACATCAATGGAAAGAAGACGATTATCAGCAATGCGAATCCTCACTGGACTCTGTTGGACTATATCCGCGCTCAACCTAATCTCAAGGGCACAAAGCTAGGATGCGGCGAGGGAGGATGCGGTGCGTGTACAGTCGTGTTGCAGGTCCCAGATACTTCGTCAGAAAGAAGGAGGATAAAGCACTTGGCTGTCAATGCCTGCTTGTTCCCGTTAGTGGGCGTCGATGGCAAGCATGTCATCACCGTCGAAGGAATCGGCAGAGTGGAAAAGCCCCATCCATTGCAAGAACGAATCGCGAAGATGCATGGTAGCCAATGTGGTTTCTGCACGCCTGGAATAGTTATGAGTCTGTATGCCATGGTCAGGAACTCGTACGATCCAGAGACGAAAAGGTTCACTCTCAGCGAGCGGGACATCGAGATGGAGGGTCACCTCGATGGAAATCTGTGCCGATGCACAGGCTACAAGCCGATTCTGAACGCAGCGAAGACCTTCATTGTCGAAGATCTCCAGGGTCAGCTCAGCGAGATACCCAGCATTGCAAATGCGGACGATGGCAAGGCCGAAAAAGAGGTTGCTGACCTGGTGCGAAACGGTTGCGGTGGTCCGTCGAAGGGGTCTTGTGGAAGACCGGGAGGTTGCTGCCGCGACCAGCCTACCGTGCCTTCCGATAGCAGCTCCAACGGAAGTAAATCCCGAGCATCGACGCCACCCACAGAGCCAGTAGATTCGCCTGTGGAGGAGCACATTCCTGCAATTGTGAGCGTCACAGAAGACCCAGAGCATGATCCTGCTGTCAGTGGAGCTAGCTATGCAAAGCCGTTGAAGAGCAAAGAGAAGAATAGTGCAGGCAAAGAAACAAAGACAGCGACTTCTCTTGAGACTGAGATTTCTAGTACCAAGAAGGGAGTTCCGGTAGTCCAATTTCAGGAATATGTTCCCGATACCGAGCTGATCTTCCCTTCGGCTCTCTGGAAATATGAGCCGCAACCTTTGTGCTACGGCAATGACAAGAAAATATGGTTCAGACCAACGAATCTTGACCAGTTATTGGAACTGAAGGACGCATACCCGTCGGCAAAGTTGGTTGGTGGTGCTAGCGAAGTCCAAGTCGAGGTGCGCTTCAAGAACTCCGATTTTGCGGTCTCGGTCTACGTTTCGGACATCCCTGAGTTGAGGCATACAAAGCTTCCACTCGAGGCTGAGCTCGAAACCGCTAAGGAGCTGGTAGTGTCTGCCAACACTTCACTCACTGAACTTGAGGCGATCTGTAAGGATGTCTATGCCAAGCTGGGGAAGCGTGCAATGGTTCTTGAAGCTTTGCGCAAGCAGCTTCGTTACTTCGCTGGACGACAAATTCGGAACGTTGCTTCACTCGCTGGCAACATTGCGACTGCCTCACCCATCTCGGACGCAAACCCTGTACTCCTAGCTGCTGGCGCGACGCTGGAGGCTGTCAATAAGTCACAAGGGACCATTGAATTGCCAATGAATAAGTTCTTCGTCGCATATCGAACCACTACTCTACCACCGGATGCGGCTCTGAGTCGTATCCGGATACCATTACCTGAACCTGGTGCGCGGGAAGTGTTGAAAGCGTATAAGCAAGCCAAGAGAAAGGATGACGATATTGCGATCGTGACAGCTGCCTTCCGGGTAAAGCTCGATAGCGAAAATAACGTCGAAGAAGTTTCAATTGTATATGGCGGTATGGCTCCCACGACCAAAGACTCCCCAAAGACCCAAGAAGCGTTACGAGGCAAGCGTTGGTTCCACTCAGAAACATTAGACATCGCCTTAGCTGGTCTACTCGAAGACTACAACCTTCCCTATAGTGTTCCTGGAGGTATGGCCGACTATCGTAAAACATTGACGCTGTCGCTATTCTTCCGATTCTGGCACGAGTCTGCTGCTGAACTTGGGCTTGGTGATGTTGATACGGAAGTCATAGACGAGATTCACCGTGCAATTTCAACCGGCGCGCGAGACGATGTGAACCCATATGAGCAACGCGTCGTTGGCAAGCAGATTGCGCATCTCTCTGCACTCAAGCAGTGTACTGGAGAGGCAGAGTACATCGATGATATGCCTCGCTTCGAACGCGAGCTGTACGGCGGCTTGGTTCTCTCCTCAAAAGCACACGCAAAGCTGCTCAGCGTTGATTGGGAGCCAGCTCTCGCTATGCCCGGCGTGGTCGGGTACCTTGATAAGAACTGCCTTCCCAAAGATGAGAACATCTGGGGGTCCATCAAGAAGGACGAGCCATTCTTCGCTGACGAAGAGGTCAGACATCACGGCCAGGTCATTGGCATGGTGTATGCTGAAACCGCACTCGAAGCTCAAGCCGCCGCAAAAGCGGTCAAGGTAGACTACGAGCCCTTGCCAGCAATCTTGACCATCGACGAGGCCATCGAAGCGAACAGCTACTTCCCACATGGCAAGGTGCTGCGGAAAGGCCTCGCCCTCCAACATAAGATGGATGAAGCTTTCGCGAAGTGCGATAGAATTTTCGAAGGACAGACCCGCATGGGAGGACAGGTAAGCTTTTCTGAATTTGTCCCAAGAACGGAACTAATTGGATGGTAGGAACACTTTTACCTGGAAACTAATGCTGCGCTTGTGGTTCCTTCTGGTGAAGACGGCTGCATGGAGGTTTGGTCATCAACGCAAAACACTATGGAGACGCAAGAGTTCGTCTCCGCCGTTACAGGCGTACCCAGCAACCGCATCAATGTACGGGTAAAGCGCATGGGCGGAGGTTTTGGTGGTAAGGAATCACGCAGTGTTCCTTTCGCTTGCTACCTCGCCATCGCAGCCAAGAAGGAGAAACGACCGATGCGATTGATGCTCAACCGTGACGAAGACATGCTTCTCAGCGGACAGAGGCATCCTGTTCAAGCCCGCTGGAAAGTCGGTGTGTCGCATGAGGGCATGCTGCTGGCGATGGATGCAGATGTATATGACAATGCGGGCTTCTCGCAGGATATGTCCGGCGCTGTCATGGACCGATGCATTACTCACTTCGACAATTCCTACGAGTGTCCAAACGTATTCCTTCGAGGTCACGTGTGCAAGACGAACATTCACAGCAATACAGCCTACCGTGGATTCGGTGCGCCGCAGGGCATGTACTTCTCCGAGACAATCATGTACAATGTTGCGGAAGGCCTAGGAATGGATATCGACGAACTGCGGCTGAAGAACCTCTACAAGATCGGAGAGCACACTCCATTCCTACAGCACATCGACGAAGATTGGCATGTCCCATTGCTCCTAGAGCAGTTACGGCGTTCTGCCGATTATGAAAAGCGAAAGAAGGTAGTTGAGGAATTTAACGCAAAGAACCGCTGGAAGAAGCGCGGGCTTTGTCTTGTCCCTACCAAATTTGGTCTCAGCTTTGCCACTGCCCTACATCTCAACCAGGCTGGTGCATACATCAAGATCTATCACGATGGCAGTGTACTGCTGCACCATGGCGGAACCGAGATGGGTCAAGGGCTCTATACGAAAATGTGTCAGATCGCTGCGCAAGAGCTTGGTACGCCTCTCGATGCAATTTTCACTCAAGACAGTTCGACATACCAGATTGCGAATGCTTCGCCCACAGCTGCATCTTCAGGGTCTGACTTGAACGGCATGGCTGTCAAGAACGCATGCGATCAGCTCAACGAACGCCTGAGACCGTATCGCGAGAAGCTAGGCAAAGATGCACCACTGAAAGAGATTGTGCACGCAGCCTACCTAGACCGCGTCAATCTTGCAGCCAACGGCTTCTGGAAAATGCCGCGCATTGGCTACAAATGGGGTGATTTCGACATCAACACAGTCAAGCCCATGTACTATTACTTCACGCAGGGCGCGGGCTGCTCAGAAGTCGAGGTTGACTTGCTCACCGGGGATTCGACCGTGTTGAGGACCGACTTAATGATGGTAAGCCCTATCAATCTTCGCATGCGATACACACTAACTCTACCCAGGACGTCGGAAACTCCATCAACCCCGCAATCGATTACGGTCAGATAGAAGGTGCCTTTGTCCAAGGTCAAGGCCTCTTCACAATGGAAGAATCCCTTTGGACGCGCAACGGCGAACTCTTCACGAAGGGCCCGGGCACATACAAGATCCCTGGTTTTAGCGACATACCGCAGGTGTTCAATGTGAGCATGCTGCGGACAGACAATGATGGCAAGCCACTCTCATGGAATCACCTGCGTACTGTGCAAAGCAGCAAAGGCATAGGTGAGCCACCGTTGTTCTTGGGCTGCACTGTCTTCTTCGCGTTGAGAGAGGCGATCAAGGCGGCAAGGAAGATGAACGGGCAGAGTATCCTAGGTGGAGTTGGGAAAGATGCGTGGAAGCTCGATAGTCCCGCCACGGTGGAGAGGTTGCGCTTGGCGGTAGGAGATGATTTGGTCAAGAGGGCGGAAGTGAAGAGAAAGGAGGGGGAGACCAATTTCTTCGTGGCAGTGGCGTAGTGGTTTTCATGGCGTGGGTTTACATTTTCCTCTTATGCATGCTTAGCATTTGTTGTAAACGTGATACGACTAGAGATTGATACACAAGAATGAACTGTAATGTCTTCTTTGAGACTCTATTTCATCGCCGCTAGTGCCTCTTTTGTATATTCGGGTGGTATCAATAAAGATTAGCAACAACTTCATGGATGGTTCTGCTGAGAACTTGTGGTTCCAAACACTGCCCTGAGTCACGACTTTTTCTTTTACGAACACAACATTCTCCTCCATAGGTTGGTGATCAATCGAACTTTCACGCACGCTTGATAACATAAAGTGTCTCCACACACATCTAATATCACGACAATGATCCGTATCTCTTCGCTCTATCGCACTCCGGATTGTTTGCCGTGGCATATGGCTCTTGTGTAAGCGCGCCGGCGGCGATGTGTCAAAGGACCCTGGCTGATGCCACGATACAGGCGGGCCGCAAGTACCTATGGTATCAGCCCCTGGGGTGTTCATGCGCAATCATAGCGGCGCTGGGCGCAAACTACGATGATTGTGGCAAGGACATGACCCCACTCCTTATCTTCTCCTGCCCCACTTTTGCCATTCACGTACTGGACCTTCGGCTAGCTTGCTCAACCCCGCATCCGGAATGCTCGCTTGTGCGCTACCGAACAGGGGCGACTTATTTACTCCGAGTACACGCTTATCTCGGCCGACGACAATCTTCCCAGCTTGTACAGTAGGGGACCGGAATTGCCATTTTGGACCTTTTCCGACCCCCATTATACCATCCCCGGTTCCCCCAACCTTCAACGTTCTACCAACACGTGTATCGGTTTGAGCTTGAGGGCTGAGATTCGATTATGGCTACGGCGGTTTCCACAATGCCTCGAGCACGAAGGAGAAAAGACTTGAGCAAGAACGCAGAGAAAAGATTTGTATGTCAGAATGACGGATGTGGGAGAAGTTTCACCAGGGCAGAGCATCTGCAAAGGCATCTGCTCAATCATTCTACGGGTGAATTCACTTGCTCGAGATGTAGGGCACATTTCAAGAGAAGAGACTTGCTCGGTAAGGAATCACGTCCCTTTTTCTCATGAGTGGGAACCCTGAATGGACATCGAACCAACCCTTGCGTCCACTTTTCCACTTTGGTCATCATGCAAGAGTGGATGGCGTGCGCACTCAGTTTTCTTTCTTACCTCACTTGCCGTAGGGCCCATGCGTTTGATGTCGGGAAGGTGTTGACACCATGCAGACCGCCATATGGCAAGACACCGCCAGAAAGACGAAGAAGCTGGTGCCGACGGTCAGGGTGTACTAAACACACGTAAGCGTATGTGGAAGGATGCCGAGGGGAATATTGTGACGAAAAGGCCTGCATTGGATTCTTCAGTCGAAGAGCATTCCGACTCTGCACCTCAACAACCACAGCATCACGAGGATTCACTTCAGTCACTATCCGACCTCACCCAGTTCCAGTCTCACGAACACGGCGCGCCGATATCTCCACTTTCAAGTGATCCTTCACTCTGCCGCTCCACATTCGATGATCACGACTCTGGCATCTCAAGCGGCTACCATCCTTCCAACCTTGACGTTACCGCACTGTCGGGAACGGAATCCCTCTCCCCCATCGACCGACAGTTTTGGTCAACCAACCTTCTTCAACCTCAGCCTGAGCCCCTTGCGCCCCTCGCGTTCAACGATGCTCCTTTTGACGACATCTTTAACCCGGATACGGCAAGCTCATTCAACAACCCATTCACTACAATGAACAATTATACCTGGCTTTTCGGTAAGCAGATCCTTTGCCCACAGATGAAATGCGCTAATTTTTCATAGATCTAAAATTTCCTGCAGAGGCAAGTCCCCATGTCTTGTATACTATCTTTCTTTCGCAATGCATGCGTTTTTTTTATACCCAATCCTTGTACCCAATGCATGGCTGTACGTCCAAAACAAGAGAGATCTGTTATGCATTCTTTCAGGCTTCTCCATCGTATCGCAAGACGCAAATTCAGAGCCAGTATCGCCTTCCTCCTCGCTTTTGCAGCCTTGGCGGCACCTTCCTCCTTCCTCCATGAACCCATCCTACCAATCACAATCTCGTACAGTCTTGTTCATCACTTTTCTCAGTCATTTTTACAATTTCTTTGGTACATTACTCCTTTCTCCGTGCTGACGTGTATGACGATGCAGAGCCAGATGCAGCCAGTTTTTGATGACCCATTTCCGTCGTTTCAATTCAACAATTCGGTCTCCCAACCTAGCCATGATTTCGACCTGCAACTCGACCATCTAGTGGTGCACAAACCCATGTCGACTGCGGCACAGTATGGGTCCGGTCCTTCGCTGAGAACAGACTCTCCACAACAGATGTCGCCTCCGGCTGCACTGATAACCCCACCGCTGACCGAGGATGCACGAACAAGCCACAAGACTTCTGAGCAAGGAGAGACCACGGGGAGCCACAATATGAATCCCCTTTCAACGGTCTTCTCACACCAGCCAGATACCCCTCAGAACCCCCTGAATCTCGAGCGACCGATGTCGCTGCTGCAGCCTTCAAGATGCTTACCTATTATCGACGAGCTTGCACGCGCTCAAGTACTGGATCTTATCGACATCGCACAGCCCACGGCCCCGGATGGCAGTCTAGTCATGCGCGACAACCCGCTCCTATCACTTTCGTGCTTGCAGACTTACTGCGATCTCTTCTTCACCCGATTCAACACAACTTATCCTTTGATTCACATGTCCACGTTTGATCCATCTAACGTTGATACCTTACTGCTCGCGTCGGTATTGCTGCTTGGAGCCACATACGGCGAGAAAGATGCCCACCAACTTGCTGTAAGTCTTCAATGTG
The DNA here is from genome assembly GCF_027946475.1 of Didymosphaeria variabile. Taxonomy (NCBI): domain Eukaryota; kingdom Fungi; phylum Ascomycota; class Dothideomycetes; order Pleosporales; family Didymosphaeriaceae; genus Didymosphaeria; species Didymosphaeria variabile. Next base: position 1,877,680 of record NW_026611628.1, on the reverse strand, counting down.
TATAGCTCGCTGGATATTCGGACATTATTAGTGGATCCTGGGACGACACAGGTCAAACAAACAGTCAAACATCGAACTGCTGAAAATGTAGCTTGATTTCACATGGTAAAGGTTGCTAACCAGTGCTAGGTGTGTATCCACGATGTCCTACGACCGCAAATCTTCGCAAACGCAGGCTTCTCTGCGAAGCCGGATCTCTGGGTCCTGCAAACCATCTTGCTAGTCGAATGCTTCGGCAAAAGCAGAGCCGGTCAGAAACAGCACGACATGAGCCACTTGTTCCATGGATTGCTTATCAACCTCATCCGACGCAGTGACTGCCAGTCAATCCGGCCTCCGACGCTCGAAGACGCGACCGACGATCTCGAGGATGACTGGCGGACGTGGGTGGATGCCGAGCAGAAGAAGAGACTGGCTTTCCTTTGCTTCATGTGGGACACACAGCACGCCGTTCTTTTCTGCCAGTCTCTTTGTATGTCGGCATTCGAACTCCGGTCTAATCTGCCATGTGACCAATCTCTCTGGGAAGCGGACTCGGCGGAGAGCTGGCACCAGCTTCGTCAGAAGCAACCCGCAAGCCCTCTATTCCTATCTTGCGTGAAGATGTACCTCAATCCTTCCGCTTCAAATTCGGTCCCCAAGAACCTCAATGCACTATCGCGAGCTTTACTGCTTCATGGTCTCATGTCCATTGCCTGGGATATGCAGAGGCGAGACCAAACGTCCCTCGGTGTCGTCGACACCAATCCGCTTGGCAACTGGCAAACCCGCCTTGCAGCGTCATATAAGGCTTGGAACCATGACTTCGAAGCCTTCTGCTCATCTTATCAATCACGCCTACCCTCACCATCCCACAACCTCGCCAAAGAATTTCAGGCCTTCCAAACAGCCGTCTCCTCCCTCTACCACTCCGCACACATCCTACTCCATACCCCATTTCTCGACCTCCAGATCTACGCTGGCGCAAGACACATTCTAGGGCGCCCCGTGGCACGGTTAGATTACGCCCGCAGCCAGAAGGTCGTCAAGAAATGGGTTGCCGATAACCTCAAAGAAGCGGGCAGAGCTGTATGGCACGCCGCAGCTCTCGTGGAGCAAGGCGCCTCCATCCTCGACACTGAGTCATCTTCCAGCGACCTTGGCGGGAGCCGCCTCTGGCACCTCCCATGGGCTGTGTACTTGGGTACGCTGACTATTTGGGGCGTGTGGTATGCGCGACCTGTGCTGCCGCGTTCGTCTGGTCTTCACGATGACGACGAGGATGAGATCATTTGGGATCCGCAGGCGGAAATGGATAGCTTGCTAGAGACTGTGTTGAAAAGCGATGCGGACCGGTTGCTGGAAATTGGGTATGAGAAGGGGATTGCGGGTGGCTTGGGCAAGAGGGGGACAAACGGGTTGGCTGCTGTGGTGAGCCGGTGTTTGGGGAAGGTGAGGTGGGCGGTTGTACACGACGGGATGATGGTGCTTAGAGGGCTGGTTCAGTGGAGATTGGTGGGCGGTGGAGGAATGTCGTGATTGGACGTCAGAACGATTTATGCAATTACGGCACGGGTATGGCGTTAGGCGTCTGAGCATTTGGGATGAATACTTGGTGCACACTTTCTGTGCAGTAGACAATATGATGTGAAGGTACTTGCACTTCAAGGGAATCACCAACGCTGTCCTTTTCGGACTCATGACTGTTTCTGAGTCAAATACACGCCTTCGAAAGGAACCGCAACGATAGCTGCGCTAGCGTGATGGCGAGAGGGAGTGGCGACACCTGGGGGTTGCAGTCGAATCATAGTTTTGCCCGGTAGGTTGGTTGGATGAAAAGTTTGTAAAATGTTGAATGTTTTCCGTGGCTTGCTGGTGGAAAGGTTAATTTGTGTACATGTACGTTTCAGAGAAACGATACCATATCGAACATACCCTTCAATCTGCCACACTCTATTGGATTTGACGACATTTGACAATTCAAATACACTCACGATGGTTCATAAAAGCTGCGGTTAAGCAAATCACATTGCTTCAATGCGATTGGGCCTGAGCCTTTGAGGGCTGATGAAGCAATCCACAGACCGCTTATAGAATACATCTCACAATCACGTGTGGAGTCCTATTCGGTACATCAACGCATCGTGTCGCTTGAAATAGCTATAGTTCGCAGGTCCCGAAGCTGAGGACCAATGACTTTGGTGTCGAATGGAGGCTACCGGACGCTGAGTGGCCGGGGGGACGTGCAGGACCGAACACGCTTTGCACCTTAAAGAATACACAAGTACTGAAGGTGTTTGATGTCTTCGACTTCTGGCTATTGTTTTGATGGTCCCTGGGTATGACTCGCAACATGATGGAGTTTTCGTCCTACCAAGGCAAGTGCACACGCGACACAGCAGAATGACGTCATTCTTGCAGACCTTGACTTCCACTACAACGAATGTCTCAACTCCTGCGAGGAAAGGTCTTACGTTTTTTTCGTCGTGTGTTTTCGTTATGACAACCGGTGTGTCCTTTCGCGCTCTTCTATGCGCGATCTTGCTCATTGCAATTGTTCGAGCATTCGCGCCACAATACGATGATGGAGCGCAGCAACCCCTGCGACCTTTCGAGTCCACAATCGACGATGTGGACTTCATCTCCCATCATTGGGGGCAATTATCAACTTACAGGTACAACACTCCAGAACTTTTCAAGGTAAAGAACGTTGGCTTGCCCAATGGCTGCCAAATTGAGCAGGTCCATCTACTGCAGCGACACGCGGAGCGTTTTCCCCATCCTGGAGACGCGCAGGATGGACTCAACATTGAAAGGTTCACATCCAAAGTCATGAAAGCTTTCGAAGAAGGAAAACACTTCAAAGGTCCTCTGGCTTTCTTGAACTCATGGCGAAACACTCTTGGTGGCGAGTACCTGACTGGAATTGGTGCTATGGCTGAGATCGCATCCGGCGTTCAGTTCTGGAACGTGTACGGTAGAATGCTGTATAATGCTTCGGAAGGGCAGCTCGGATACCAGCCCGAGGATGTGGATAAGAGGCCACTATTGCGAACTCCCTCGCAAAGTAGGATGCACAACAGCATGACGAATTGGGCTCTGGGATTCTTTGGACCTAGCTACCGGGAATCAGCTCAGTTTTCTGCCAACTGGACGGAAGCTTTTCGCACACTTATCATACCTGAGGTAGAACCTGGACCATGGAACAACACGCTAGCTGGTAAGTACACAGTTATATTGACGTACATCTGATCCCTTCCTGACTATGGCAGCACAACATTGTTGCAACAACTCTGAAGCGCATGGTATTGGTACCATCGGAGATGACCAAATGTGGAATTACGCAGGCCTTTACCTGCCTCACGCCACAAAGCGTCTGTCAAAGTACACACCGAAGCACTTCGATCTGCAAATCAAAGACACATATGCTATGCAGCTTCTCTGCGCGTACGAAACGCAATTCCTTGGAGTTTCGGAATTCTGCGACCTCTTCACCCGGGACGAGTGGCGGGGTTTCGAACAGAGCTTGGACATCCGCTTCTTCTACAAGCACTCCTTTGGGAATCCGACAGCGCGATCTCAAGGCATCGGCTACGTGGAAGAGTTGGTCGCACGGCTGCAGGGGAAGCTCATCAAAAAAAGCGATACCAGCGTCAATAGCAGTCTTACAGATAACGAAGACACGTTCCCGTTAGGCATGAAGTTCTATGCGGATTTCACACACGACAAGATGATACTGGCTGCCATCACCGCACTCAGTGTGGACTACTTCAGGGAGGTACCCGACTTGAAGAAGTATCCGCCAAAGGAAGGCCGCCTCTTCCACGTCGCGCATATGGTCCCTTTCACTGCGCGACTGGTCACAGAAGTCATCGGGTGTGACTCGGCCCACCCAAAGCCCGAAAAGAAGGAGCGTGTCCGCTATTACGCATCGCAGTATGGTTATGAGAGCGGCGATGAGTCAAAGAGCTCGAAGCACAAGTTCGTGCGGATGAGGCTCAATGGCGGCATACTGCCACTGTCTTCGATCAGAGGCGGGGCCTGCAAGGGACGCTCAGATGAAATGTGTCCGCTCGAACAGTTCGTCGAGTCCCAAGCGAAGGCAAAAGAACGAGCAAACTATGCGAAGGCTTGCTTTGGCGATTACAAGGTGTTGAACGATGGGCGGGATGTAGATGGCACAGTACCGAGATGAAAAGACTCGCCTTGGGTGGAGGTACACTAGTAGATGAATTGCCACGACGAGATACTCAAGGAGGGTAACTTCGGCGTCTCTGCAACAGTGGAGACGCCGAGTATCGAGCCACATTGGGCGACGAATGGTCTGAGAGACCCCGCACTGCTTGCGAAACGCTGTTTTAGCCTGCATACCATTGTTTACAGAGCAGATGCATGTCGATATACGACCCGGGTCTTGGAGGTGCTTGGACACTACAGAGTAATAGACGATATGATAGAGATATGCCAGTGACACACAAAATCCATCGCCATTGGCTCACCCATGTGTGCTGCACTAACAGCTGCCACCGGGTATGAAGCGATCATTTCAGCAACCGGAAAGTGATTATAGAAAGCACATGCGTACGTGACCTCGAGTTTTACTTGGCACGTGACCATGTGAAACCAGTGGACGCAGGTGGGCGCCGCTTGCTACTTCCTGTCGCGTCGGCTAAACTTTCTCTATATGTATCCCCACTCTCCGACACCATAACCTTTCTGGAACCTTGCCTCTTGCGCAATCACCATGGAGCCTTCGGATACCCGCGTACAGAACGCCTTTGGATCATTACCGGTGGAGCTGTTCTTGAATGTCTTAGACCAATTGGTGGGCACGCGCGACGGCCGAGTACCTGTTGCCTACTCACCATCACATTCGGCAACCAAGGCGCTGCGCGCCCTAACACTGGTGTCGAGGACCGTTTACCTATGCGCATCACGATATCTATACGCGAGTTGTCTGTACTTGAACGACGTCACGAGGCATTCTTACTTCCGCAGAACGCTGGGCCTGGATCTGGGAAATCACCCACTAGCTCTTGAATATGGCCAGGCTGGGCGCAACGAAGAATTATTCCGCGAAGCCGACATCCAGCGACATCTGGTCTCTCTATTCATCTCACCTGCTAGATCAGAGAGGTGCGGAAGGACGCCTCCGATTCGCTTGCCTCAGGTCATAGATGTGTGTCTTACCGTGGGGTCTACGTTAAAGCGGCTCGCCATCGACCTCAACCCAGTCTACGTGCCAGCCTCAGAGCAGATGGTTATGAAGCCCTATTGCAGCAGTCACAATATATTCCTGCATATGCCGAACCTGGAGGAACTCATATGCAGCTATGACACGTCGGACTATTTCCGATATCCGCCGCCCAATCTCAAGCGTTTGGCCATGACTGCGAACGACATAGAACCGGCTCATCTCGACTTCTACTTCATGGTGTCCTCTTTAGAGACGCTGTTCATTCTTCGTCCAAAAATACTCCTTGCCAGACATATCGACGAGCTGTTTAACAGGTACAATGGCAGGCACATTGACATTGTGTTTGTGGATGTGAACGACAATCATCTCACGCCAAAGTACACCCGGGACTGGACACCCGAGGATCGCGTCACGATATGGGAGGCTGATGTGCCGAAGAGCTTTTATGGCGACGACGATGATCTGATCTTGTGCGACAACTGGATATGGGAGCATGGAGTGTACGGCGGTCTATGGGATCAGGATAAAAGAAGGATGCGGAGTTGGAGCGAGATTGAGAGGACGCTGGCGGAGCCGGCGCTGTAATAACTTCTTCACCACGACACTTTACGACATGACGACTCTCAATCTCGGGCATACGTTCTCATAACAGATTCCTTTGGTCCTGGTGCTACGTCTATTCCACTGTATGATCTACAATTACTCGAATTTCCGATCGGGCTGTTGTTGCTGGTTTTGGCCTGTTTCTATATGATCGCCAGCCGCCCGATGGAAAAGCCATTTCAACATCACCGGCTTCGGCTTTCTTGTACTTTTGGAATCTTCATTCAGATCCTTCTTCCTCAGTTATACGATTGAACCTCCTTCCTTTAGATACCTCAAGTCTACACAAAATTACTATTCGAGTTGATATACAGCAGTCAAAAACCTCCTGTGCAAATTCTTCAATGCACATCAAGGCCATGTCGCACCTCTGAAAGGTGTAAGACGCACGAACAAGGGTGATAACTAAGTCTCAAATAGGTCACACAACAGTCCTTAGTCCCATGAGCGCAGTAATGGGTGGGAAACATGATCAGACCATCAGATCCGAACTCGATTTCATGCCCATTCGACCCCAACATAACCTCGTAAGCATGTTGTCCTGGCGCAGCGCTCTGTCTCTGCCACTATCAATCGATAGACAAAGGTGGGGGTGAAACACTGCTCCCGTTGGAGGCAGCCCGGCCGCATGTCATACTACCACCACGAACCCCACCACTGTATACGTCGCGTGAGAGGGGTAGCCGCGGGGTCGAAGTGATAGCAATAACGTTCGAACGCATAAAAACGCTTCAAGAAACAAGCAGGCGTGGCAATCACGGTCAAACCATCACGAGCATCGCACCCTCCTTAGTTGTCACGCTAGCTAGCTTATCCCCGATATCTCCGTCAGAATGGTTGGTGTCGGTGACGCTCCCCCGATCCTCGACTTCTCAGGTACACATCCAACATACTTCAGGACGCGATGGCATTGAGCGCTGACCCTGGTTGAAGCGTTCTACACCGGTGACACGGCTGCAAAGAAGAAGCTCGTAGACGACGTGCGCAGCTGCTGCCTCCACAATGGCTTCTTCCAGATCACCGGGCACAACGTTCCTCTGGAGCTGCAACAAGGCATCATGGACTGGAACAAGAAGTTCTTCGACCTGTCGCTGGAGCAGAAATTGGAAGTGAGCAAAGGTGCGATCATCTCTCCTTCTACGCCGTCCACTTTACTGATCGTACTGCAGACACATCAAACACCTGGAACCGCGGCTACGAGCTCCTCAAGTCGCAAATCCTCGAAGAAGGCACCCTCCCCGAGCTCAAAGAAGGCTTATACATCGGCGACGAGATCTCCAAATCGCACCCCTACTTCATAAACAAGAAACTCAACTCTGGCCCTAACATGTGGCCCTCCACCACGACGCTCCCCGACGTCGAAGACTTCTCGAAAACCGCGATGGCATACTACTACAAGGTCGTCGACCTCGCAAAGGATATACTCAAGGTCCTTGCGCAGACACTAGACCTCGAGGAAAGCTACTTCGATGAGTTTGCAGAGGGCGCAGTCGCGACGATGCGTCTGCTGCATTACCCGAGTCAGCCCCCAGACAGTCCGCAGAAGCTCACGCGGGGCATCGGCGCACACACCGACTTCGGCACCATCACGATACTGCTGCAGGATAAGGTTGCAGGGCTACAAGTTCTGGACAACCAGACGAAAGAATGGCTAGATGTGGCGCCCACGCCTGGCGCGTTCGTCGTCAACCTGGGCAACTTGATGATGCGGTGGAGCAACGACAAGTACATCTCGAATACGCACAGGGTAATCAACCAGAGCGGGCAAGAGAGGTACTCTATTCCGGTATTCTTCTCTGGGAATCCGGATTTTGTGGTGGAGTGTTTGCCGAATTGTAGGGCAGAGGGCGAGGAGGCGAAGTATAAGCCTATTACGGTGGAGCAGGCGGTTTTGGGAGGGTATGCGGATAGTTATGGGAGGGCGGAGAGGTTTAAGAAGGATGCGGCTGCGAAGGCGAGTAAGGGGCTGGTGGCGAAGGGGGTGGCTGTTGCTTAGAAGTATGGATAGTAGCAAATTGAATCGTTACAGTCTTGATGATCGTCCACGCAGCGTTCACAGGTATGATGTTTTGTATTACCGGCATGAGTGTACTTCAAGCTAGATCTGTCTTAACGAAGAATCTTCGCAAGAGGTGAAGCGCTCGAGCACGAACTTGAAGAAGCCCATATATTTCATCGCATGAAAGAAACCTGAGCACCCTGGACGCCGACGCCAACATTTACCTCATAACCCGCCAAGTAAATAAGCTGTATATGCGTGTTAGTCCAAATGCCGCTCACATGAGCACACTGTGCAAATTCCCATGCTCATCGAAATCCTCGACATCCTGATCCTCATCCGTCCCAATCCCAGGATACCAGTACTCATCCTCTTCTTCGTCGTCCTCTTCCTCCTCCTCCTCACCTTCTTCACTGTCAAGATCCAGATTCTTATCAGATATCTTCCAGAATGCTGTCGGCCCCGCAGGCCCATGCGGGTCCATATCCTTATCGAACCACGTTCCGATGACGCCGCGCTGTGATCGTACACCGCCAACCTGAATGCCTTCACTGCGCCATCGCTCCTCTCCGCTGTCACACGTCAGTAATACTCTGCTCAGTAGAACTCGATGATCGAAATCTACTTACCCGTAAAACACCGAGATGGTACGCCATCGCACCTCCCCCTCAGGCGTGAGGCGTACCGATCCACGAATCCTAGAATTCGCATTCGGATCCCAAGATGCGTCGACCGAGCGGGACGTCCCCACAAACTTCACAACAGGCAGAGCCTGATTATCGAACTCGCGTGGTGCCAGGACCTCCGTAACCTTCAGGTCCATGATAATATGTCTAATAGCTTCTTCCGTATTGATAGGCTCCCTCAGCTTATCTGAGGGCACTCTCATTGCCTCAGTGTTAAAGTTGTAATTGTACAGATCGTTGTAATCCATGAAGCACACGATGCGCGACCACACGCCCGACACATTATACGGGTCTTTTAGCTGGAGGGGGATGTCTGGCTCCATGTAAAGCTTCGGCGGGTACTCAGGTAGTATCTTTGCGCGCTCGGGGAGCACGCCTTCGAGGGGCTCGGTCCAGGGTGGGCGAAACCGGTGGAGGAAGCGCCGGCAGCAGAGACCGGAATTGTAGCCTAGGACGATCATCAGGCTTTCGATCATTTCCCAGTCTACTCTCATGCTGCCGTCGTCGCGGAAGGGGCCCCATATGGTTTTGTCCGTGTAGTTGCGTAAGTCGTAGACGCGTGATCGCGCATAGGGGTGCGTGGAAAGAACTTTTCGCCCGATGTTGCTGGAGGGGATGCCGAAGAGGCAGTGTAACTTTGCGCTTAGCTGCCGGTCTTCTTCGTCCTCGGCTTGCTTTTGGTTCGAGCTGCCGCACCGGCCGTAGAGAGATGAACGACACAGGAATGCATCGTAGTTCTGGAAGATGGGTTGGAAGAGCTCGGTTGTTAGTTGCTGGTTGTAAGATACGCCGGCTTCATCTGTTGAGCCGGTGGCGATGAGGCTCTCGAGTGTTGAGGCGATGAACCTGAACTCGTCGCGCTGTGCTTTTTAGTGTTTGTCTTCGACGCAAACGAGTGCTTGTACCTTCAAATCAGTGTTTGCGGACTCGAGCATTTTCTTGCACCTCACGAGCCGTTGCAGCTGTGGTATCCATGCTGGTTCTGGATCGGTTGGTCGTCTCCGTGGGTCATCCTGCACGCTATCAGATACGTACAGTATTACTATCGCGACACTCAACACATACAAAGTTCCTGAGATATTGTGCTTTGTATAATGCAGTATTGCTCTTGATAAAGTCATTGAAGCCGTGCGATGTCTGAGCAACGCGGCCTACATCCTCGGGGTCTATCTCTTCCAGAATGCGGATCAGAACATCATAGCATAGATCGAGGAGTTCCGTCATGCTTGCAGCCTGTCGGTCTTGTTACCAGTCAATGGAAGATGCAGCTGTGTGCATGTCCGCGCTCAATGTCGTTATGTACAGTAATCTAGTGGGGTTAAGCCCGTTCCGTTCATTGGCTCCGGCGATAAGGACGTATAGCCGAATGCGATTTGACCGTTAAACGACCATCGATTTATGCTTCGTTATCCATTTCCGAACTTCACGCATGGGCAGAGAGGTAATTTTGAGTGGTCACAGCGAGTTCATTGTACTGGATTCATCGGAACATTGAGACTCCAACAACCTCGGTATCAAAGGTGGACTTTGTCCCTGGACTGGAAGAACTGAAGCTTCACGCAACATAATGGAAAAGAAATGGGTAACTCTTCTTAGTGAACCATGGCTCGTGCATCGTTATGGTGAGTCGCTTTGTCGGCGAGGCACTTCAGACCAGACACGCAGCCTCCCACCCAACAGTAAGCGCCTTGTTCTCCAACCCATCAAGAGAGTACTTGGGACGGTCTACGTAGCATTCCCCAAGCAGTTTGAATGATCGACAACCTATACTTTGCTGCATTGGCCTCAACACAAATGGCACTTTTGCGCCGTAAATGAGGCACACGTGGTCCCCGATCCGGACATGACTCGAGCAAACAATCCACGAGCTGGGAGTAAATATGCGCGTTCGTCCGACGCAGAACGTTGTGAGTTGCTTGAATGTGCAACCGCGAGGCCGACTGGGAAAACTATTTTTACCGTACTGTAGGAGCCAATCGCTAATGGCATGTGTCAACATGGCATCATGGGTAATGGTGTCTTCGAAATCGTGTTGGTCCTTCTGTACCTTAGTCCGGTCGACGATCTCGACGGTTATCAATCTAATATTGAGTGCTGGGCCAGCGTGGTCAATGTGAGGACAGACTGTAGCCAGCGGAGCAGTCCAATGCGATGCCTTGGACTGCACTTGCGATAGAGATGAAAGACGTTGTGGAGAATCTAATTGCGGCAGCCATGACGGCTGCGAGGATTCTGTCTGCTCTTGTTCGTTGGAGGGTGCAGGATAACTGTGAAGCCCCCTGCTGATGACCCCAAGGTTTCCATCATGCCAGTAGTTAGGTCCGGGTTCGGCTAAGTCTCGAGTAAGCTTTCTGAGGTTGGTAAGTTCAGATTCCAATTCCCTGCCAAGGAAACAAAGCACCTCAAGGTTTCCGTACGCGGATACCATAGCAAGAAGGAAATCGACGTAGAGTGCCAGCACTGACTTTCCGTAGTCCGCCACGATGCCACATGGCGCGGAAGTGTCAAGAAGTCCCAGAAGCGCGTAGATCTTATCCCTGGGATCTGACGAATTGCAGCTCCGCGCGGTGTGAATGAGGGATACGAAATCGGGCAGTGCTTTCCTATTCCCGGAAAATAGCAGCACCGGTGGTACTTCGCCTAGGGCGTTTCTTGGCTTGATATATCTAGCGTTAAGATGCGCAACTGTGAACAGATCCCATTCGAGCGTTGCAGAGCCGCACATAAGAAAGGCTTTTCTGGCAACGGCGACCTCTTGGAGGACCCAGACTCGAGTCCACCAAGGATTCGAGAGAAATTTCGAGACATCGTTCTGTTGGACGCAATGTCGGGGGGAAGCACGTCGGCCATGACCTTGGCAGTATCGGCAGTGCCCATTGAAACAGTGGAAGAGCTTTTCGGAGTGTGTGCTGGATTCGGGACCAAAGTAAATCATAACTTGATCTGCTGCTGCATAAATTTTGTCCATGACTGGAACTTGGTGATTCTTCTCTGCATTATCAAGCTGGTTGATGCAGATTGCATCGATCCAGAGAACGCGGTCCCTGTGTTCGTAGCGAAGGTCCAGCAGTGCGGCGAAACAGTTCGCAGTCACTCGCAAGCAGCCTTCTGGGGTATACAGCGATCTAGTAAGGCTGTTTTCACCCCAAGTGTATGATAGTGCCTCAAAAGACTCGTGATGATCCAAGTTGGAGTGGAATACGCAACATTGTAGATCTTCATGGCGACCTCCAGCGCCCAAACGGACGAGCCTAAATGATTTGGATGATTGGAGTGGTCCGTATTGATACCCTGCATTCACTCGCCATGCGCTTTGCGGTGCATCAACGTCGGCGTGGAAAGATCCACAACTCAGACAGCAAATGCCGCCAGAGACTCTTTCAATGGCGGGTCGCTTGCAGTCGCATAAAACCATTAGGAACGTTCTTTCGACCGACATCGTAATTTAATTTCCAGTGTTGATTATTGCAGAGGTGGGATATTTCGTAATTAATCAACGATCCGTGTATAGGATATGGGACATCTCAACGTTGAGAAGGTGATTGTGAGATCCAGCGAATCCGGATAAGACACGAGTGATCTAGAAGTTTCGGGCCTAGCAGTGGCTTAAGTAGAATCGTGAGCTGAGTGGCTGCGTTGGTTACACAGTCTCAGCATAGCAGGAAGGACGAATAGTGCCTGTTAACTCGAGCAGGCTGGCGGGGCGCAGCATGTTGTCCAAGGCTGAAGACCCCAACTGATGCTCAAAGTGTGCCTACAAAATCGTTGCAACGAAACTGCTGGACAATCACCTCTAAGTTTCCGAGTCGGGATTTACATGTTCCCACATCTAATGAGGAGAAAGTTGAGGGCCTAGGATTGCGTAACTTGCCCGCGGGTGCAAGAGGCTGCAGCCTTGCACGCGGCCTGACCGGTGAGCGCATACGTGTGCCACTTTAACTCTTGTAAACTTATCATCTCGTACCGCAAGACATTCCTGGCTAATTGTAGAAGTAGGTTCGAAGGTTAGCGCAACGTATACACAGTAAAGCTGCGTTTAGATATCAGTAGTCGCGCGTCCTCTGAAGCCAAGGACAACAGATTGAGATTTTCAGGTTCCAACGCAGAGAATCGCTGAATGATTGTTGTACTCTAGGCTTATCAAATGATACTTGTGCACGTGACACAGGGCTTCCATTCACTCTCAACAGCACATTCGTTCCACCATTGTTTCAGTAATTCGTTTCGTTGACGCTTCAACATATCCAGGCCCGAAAATTGTTCTGGACTATACGATAAGCCTCGTGTTCAGCATCTAAAGTTCTCGCTTCCACCTTGCGTCATATTTGCTTTTCCTTCGGTTGGCGTCCCTTCGTTGACTTGTGTATGGACAACATGCTCCCCTAAAGCGGGGTTCAGCCTAACAGCCATGCAGTGGTTGTCTCCCATGCAAGTAATACCAATAGCTGGCTGGCCAATATAATGCGATGTAGGGCTACGTCCCTTCCGTAACACTCGGCCTCCCACCTCAGCTAAGTATCATTGCTTATCGCGCACGATTGCCCACACTGAGGGGAGTATGACCATGGGCACGAGTTCGCAGCTCACTGTCATTATCTGCGCGACACTTTCTGGCTTTTGCTTCGCAGAGACCTACACCAACGCAGCATGCAACGCCGTTCTTCCCACCATGAGCTCATGCGCATCGCGCTGGGACAGTATCCGCACTGAGTGTACCAAATCCGTAACTTCAAACTACATCTGGCCAGGACCTTGTGAATGCTCGTACTACGCGAATGATCTCCCTTGCTTTGATGAGCAAGCCTTGTGTGCTGCGCAGGTGTGGACGCAGGTACCGCAATGGTTCCGCGATGGAGTGACGAGCTGCTTGATGAAGGATAAGAGCTACACGATCCGTGCTCAACTAGGCAATGAAAAGAACCCATTCCTAGTCAATGGTTTAGCAGGAGCGATGCTCACGAGTTCTTCTGAGGTTGTGTTGTCTACAGTGACAGGCGCGAAAACAGGCGGAACTGCATCGAAACCTACTACGGTAAGGTCCAAAAGTATTACGGGTGATATTGCTCTAACATCCAGTGGCTAGCCCAACAACACGGCCTCAAGCGCAACCGCACCCGCAACAGATACTGAACAGCCATCTTCGAGAACCGGCAGTACTTCTGCTCGCCTATCCGTAGCAGCGAAGGCAGGGCTCGGTGTTGGTGTGTCCCTCAGTGTCATTATCGTTGGCCTTGTAGTTATCTTATTGCTACGGCGAAGAGGGCGAAGGCAGGACTACCAACAACCGATCGAGACGGAAGATAAGACCGTGGCCGAGCTGCACGGTCAAGACGCAAAGATTCACGAAGTATCGTCTACAATGGTCCGCCCAACACTCGAGTTAAGCGGAGATCCTCATCGCGATAACCTTAAACTCAACCGGACTTGTTGGCTATGAACGCATCAGCAAACAGTTCTGGGACTAAAATGAATGGAAAACTTCATCATGCACAAGAATTGGAGGCGTAGATACCCCGCTTGAGGACGAGTATCTATCAAGGAGAATGCGCTCAATCCATGGCCGGTTGATCATGCATATTGGACAGTTCTAGCTATAGCAGTACGCTTGGGGTGACAATGGGGCAGTGTAATGATATTTGTGCTCGAATCTGGAACGGCTAGCCCCACCTTCAAGCTTCCGAGAGACTTGCACTAAAAGTCGCACGTGACGTCCGCTTACCGAAGGCAAGTGCCATTCGTGTCTGCTTGGTCAGGATTGTCAAAGCAAAACGGCCGCCAAGCTTCTTCCAATCATCGCTGCTTTCTAACGTCTTACACAAGCCCTCATCATGGCGCCAACTTCTTCGACTATTTCTAGCTCCTCATTCGAATCTTCTCGACGGCACCCCCGCTACAAGTATAAGTAGACCTCGCGCGATCGATGAAGACATTCTTCTCTATACTTTTCGCCATCGCTGCAGTTGCAATCGCACTCTACAACAACGAGTATATGCTTTCACGCTTTACCCAACTATCAAAACACATCCGGCCAGTTCTGAATACTACGAGCACCACACGCACGATGACGGCCAATGCTACAACGAACTTCAAGGGATTGCCCGTAATCCCCGACGAGCCCCTCACCACGACTGCCCCGCGCAAGATCCAAAAGTCGTTTCTGGCTAGCGAACAGTCTGAAGGCGCAGGTGCACGAGTACGGAGATCTATTGGGACTCCGCAACTCCGCAACTTCTCGCCATTCCTCATGCTCGACCATTTCGCCATTCCGCCAGGCGCTGGGTTCCCTGACCACCCTCATCGGGGCCAGGAGACGATCACATATTTGTTGTCTGGCGCAGTCGACCACGAAGACTTTGCAGGAAACGCAGGCACGATTGAAGCAGGCGATCTGCAGTTCATGACTGCTGGACGAGGCATCGTTCACGCTGAGATGCCGCGACAGAACGAAGACGGATCGCCCAACGTGGGCATGCAACTATGGGTCGATCTACCGAAGGAATTGAAGTCCTGCGAACCGCGCTACCGAGACCTGAGGGCTAAGGAGATACCTGAAGCTACCGGCGATAATGGCAAAGTGAAGGTCAAGATCATCAGTGGACGCGCATACGACACGGATTCGCTCAAAGAGTTGGCATACACCCCTGTCTGGCTGCTCGACTTCACAGTGCAGCCGGGCGGCACCGTGAAGCAGGCATTGCCTAAGGGCTGGAACGCTTTCGCATACACGCTCAACGGCACCACGATTTTCTCCTCGGCGGGTGTATCGCGGCCGATCCCCCAATACCACAACGTTGTCTTCGACAAGAACGGAGACAGCATTGAAGCTGCCGTAGAGGAGGGTGCTGAATCTGAGTCGCGATTTATCCTCGTCGCTGGGCTTCCACTAGACCAGCCTATAGTCCAGTATGGTCCCTTCGTCGTTACAAGTCGTGATGAGGTCATTCAGGCTATGACGGATTATCAAACACACTCGAACGGCTTCGAGCGCGCCAACAACTGGGAATCTGAGATCGGAAAGAGCATGGTTCACTGATCACGCTTTATGATGTTTTGAAATGTTTTCTGTACATAGAGTTTAGATACCTGAGCTGTTCACGTTCAGCCTCTTCCATATAAGAAGTGAATTTTCGTTTGAATATCTGCCATTGTCTCTTACAACATGCGTATCCTCATAGTAGAATGAAGTGAGTTCACCTAAGCTGATCCGTCACACCCATAACACTTCTGCATCACGACCACAACTCCCTACGTCCTTCCCAAACTACTATTATTACAGTATACGAAGCAACGAACCCTTCCCCCAAAACAACATAATCCACATCATCCACACCACCATTACCATCCCCCAACTATGCCTCCCCCTCCCTCTCCGATCTCACCCTCCATCTTCTCTCCCACCGGCACTCCCTCCTCTCCCACCTCCTCTACACCTCCCCCACGGCGGCCCCATCCGCACGCTCCCCTCATCCTCTCATCAGGAACTCGCTTCTACGAACTGCACATCCCCTGCCTTTTACTCTACGACCGCTTCAGCAAGCCCACGCTGACGACGACAGCGATGACGCGCGCGGAGTGGAATGTTCTGCATGAGTTTGTAAAGGAGGAGGGCGTGTTGAAGGTAGTACTTAGTCCGGATGGAGGGGTGACGGATGTTCTGGGGAGGTTGACGGCGGAAGGTAATGAGGAGGGGGTGGAGAGGAGGAGTGGGCGTGAGGTTTTGGTGGCGGGAGAAGGAGGGAGGTGGGAAGGTGAGGATGAGAGTGAAGAGGGGGTTAGATTGGTGGAAGGGAATAGTCGGTAGCTGAGGGCGTAGGGTGCAGGTCATACTTGTGCAAAGGAAAGACTGTAACAAGGCGCACAGGGACACAAACAAATCCAGAGAGTCCAAAGTGTTTCTTCTTGCCTACATCAATTGACTCCTAGCACACACTCGTGAGCAAAAGTACAAAGTCACAGTTCAGGTTCACGCCAAAGCTGTTGGCATCAAAAATACAACACATTGGGAGGATAGCTTCGGTAAGGTCGCTATCTCTACAATGATTTGCGTACCGCGGCTTCGTACTAGGCATCACCAATTAACCGCGAAACAACAAATCGGAACATAGCTATCCTCACAAACATGACCTAGCAGTACATGCTAAAGTGCCGAAAGAGAACATGCACGAGGCTACGGATGACTGACCCTTCACGTAGGAAAGTTCGATGCGAACAGCCACACCAACGTCCTTGCTTACGATACCCTGTACGTAACATTGCGCCAATTGGAGATTCGAGTGAACGCTAAAGCGTGAACAGCAGCCTCGATCAGGTCTGGCAGTCGCCGCCTCCTACAGTCAATCTAGGCCTCTTAGACGTCGGCTCAGACACCCACGGTAAAATTCTGGGAAAATGCCAGAAAACGGCTGAAGAGATCTCTAGCAACTCTGAAAATCTGATTGAACGGGTGGCAGATGTGCTGAAGAAGCACAACGTGAGCAATATGAGTTTTGTAATTTTCAAGCAGTGTGAGAATTTGTGTAAAGATGGAACAGTAGTCGAATTGCTGTTGATGCCGGTGGCGCGGCTGAGAGACGAGATCAAGTGGCGGTACTATGATAATATCGTATGAGAAGAATTTCCGTACACTCCATAGGTCCGAAAGAAATTCATAAGTCGTAGCGAAAGAAAATACAGGCATCACAGCTTGTAGAACCCTGTCCCTGTTCTTTTCTTTGGTGCTGGTTCTAACTTTTGGTCTGGGCGATCACTTTGCAACCACCTGCGGAAGGGCACGGTCCATTGGGCTGCGTCGTCCAACGCTGAGTCCAAAGTCCACGTGATGATGAGCGTCAAACCAACGACGCTCAGTGCGCAGACCCAATAAACCCAAAAGCTTCCTTTGTTCGGTGCGTAATCATCCTGCATGCTGAACAAACTAGACGTGTATGCCAACGGCACGAACAATAATGCGAGTAGATTCAAGCGCTTCACGCGCTTCGCCTCTTCCAAATTCTGCCGGTTGCCAGCAATGCTCGCTAGACCTGTCATTGACTGCATAAGAGTGTCCGCACGCTCTTTGAGAACCTTGAGCCGGAAGTAAATGTACTGGAAGTCTTTCCGGCAATCTTTCCAGCCTAAGCCGCGCCCATTATCTAGAACGTCGATGGGGTACCCGAGACTTAGCAGCGTATCCTCAACATCATCTCGATAGTTACCACAACGGCGAGAGATCGTTTGAAGCGACTTCCATTGATCTTGCTCTTCGACCCAGGCGGTGGTCAAACGTAGTTCGAGGGAAGGCAACATGGCCTTGATGTAATCGACGAGCTGCAAATAATGTGCAGCCACGATCTTCTTAACGAAGATGGACGATTGGGTCGGTTCGGCCCAATCGTCTATAGAAAATAAATCGGCGTGGTTCTTGTAGTAGTGGATCAGGTCTCGAAGCATAGAGCTATGGGGATGCTTCGGCTTGTTGGCAGCGACGAGAGAAGAGGCAGGTGGTATGAAATCGACATAACCATCCTGGAACGGCGAATTCTTCAGCTCCTCTGATGGCTTCAAAGATCTGTAAGTGCCGCTAGGTATGATGTATTCTCTTGGCTGCACATCCAGCTTTTCGAGCTGAGGGTCGCAGAGGATGACCACTTGTATAGAGTCAGTATGCACGATAATTTGAATCATTGTGACTTACCATCCCAACCGCCAAGCGACGTTTTTCTGCACCACCAAGATATCTTCCTTCTCAGGATGCCGGTCGTGGTATCCTCTTTGTGACGCGGTGGCGTCATACCTACATGTCGTCTCGTTCGGTTGCAGAAGTAAGGCTTGTTTTCGATTGCCTTGGTGAACTGCCTCAGTTCACAGTACTGGAGATGAAAGCTGTTGTCCGGATTGAGCAGGGTGGGATGTGGCAATGCGTCGGAGACAGGAGTAAAGTCGTTGCTCCAAACGCAGGTTCTTTCTTGTCTCTGAAAAAAGGACGGATCCATCATGAAGTGGCCGCCTAGAATGGAGATATATTTCTTGGCCAAGCCTTCCATGATATATATCCGTCGTCGATCATGATTCTCGGCGGACGGCGAGACCTCTTCAAAATGGGTGGCGAGGTCTTGATGACTTTTGAATTCTGTTTTCTCGAATTCGACTTTCCCATTTGAGGGTGCTTCAAGTAACACTACTAGAGCATTGTTGTCCGTCAAGGGATATCTTTTATTGTTTGGATCCGGTTTCCTGAGCCCAGGGTTGGAACCACTGAGTGCAGCGATGTATTTCTGATAATCGGAACCTGATACGGTAAGCGAGGACTTCAGAGGTGTCATGAAACGTTATACCCTCTTCACATAACCAACTGCCAATCGATTCTTCGCTGGACCGTTGCAGATCTGGACTGGGAGCCACAGGTCTGTTGTTCGCTCTCGCACCTGCGAATCCGCTCTGCAGGTTTCGCATTGGCGACATGATGATTTTAGATAGGAGGGAAGACCCAGCAAGAAGATGCAAATCCCTGCAATTAAATTCTTTTGATCAACGTCAAACCTGCTCGCGATAGGTCTGTCGTTATGCTTGCAACGGACGGAGATCGGGCCGAACGGGAAGAAATCTGGGGTAGGATGAGTTGGCAGCGCTTCGGAGGGATCGAGTCGACTCTTGAGTTTTCAAGTTCATGCGGCTCCGGGAGGCGCAGTCTGGGGCTGATTTCGTACTGCAGCTCGCAGCGCCACGTCATCCGTGCACCATTCTCGCTTCGAACATGCGTCGGATGGTGTTTGATCCCATCGTCGCCGCAGGACTCTGCGCGATAACAGGCAGCTGTTGGAAGGCTGCAAGATGTTGCGCCGGTCAATAATGGTCTGAGGCAGAAGCAGGGCTGAGCCTTGCTATACGAAGGAGGCAGAACGGCGATGTTGACCGCAGAGGAGGCGAAGCGAGCTAATATATGCACAACATCGCATTGGGGATGATTGGCGGTATCGCCTGCAGACATGCGCGCCAACGTGCAGAGTGAAGTTAATGAAACCAGATCTCTTCGCTCGGTTTGAGATCGAATTAACGAGATTTCGAGAGTGGACCGTAAATGCGAAAGGGGGAGAGGATTCCTGGAGGAGGTGCGGCGTGCTTGGTGTCCGGTCGGACGTCGTACGCTAGCTCGATTGCCGAGCTTTCATTAAGACATATATTATAGTCGCTGGTTCGATTGATGGCATGAGAGTGCATGAAGCGACGTGAATTCATGAAGTGCGATGTGGTGGTCAGTTTGGTTCCGACGTTAAGCACTGCAGGAAGGTGCGGCCCGAGACCGCTAGCGCACCAAACATCTGAACGCAGCATCTACCAATAAATCGCCGCTGTAGACTCGTGCACAATGCCTACAACCACGATGCTTCCACGTTGCTATGAATGAGAAGGAACCGCCAGATATCATGTTTGCAAGTCCGCAGTGCTCTTCGTCTACTTCCTTCCTAGATACACTATGTCTGCCCGTTTGTACTCTTTTCACCCACCCCATAGTTGACCGCAACCGCTTGGGATCTCGTCAAAGCGAGGTCCTCACTCATACCTTCAACTATCCTTTCCGCGGCTGGCGATAGAACAGATCCTTGGATCTCCGCAAACTTTCTCTGGACGGAGTTGATCAATTGGCCATGCCTCTTCGCATCAACCATCAGAATCGCCGCCGAGTTGGAGTAACCGTCTTGAAACTCCACATCACACATCTTGCATCAATCGCGCCGAGGCATAAGTTGATGCATCACCATATGCTGCCTCAGCACCACAAACAATGAATGTGTTAAAGAAAAAAGTATGTTTTGCTCATCTCCAATCCATGGCAGATGTGGGTAGGTCTGCAAAGAATAAAGCCTCCACGAATGGGGACTTTCCGTATCCTTTGCAACATCAACAGTGCACAACAGCAGGAATGGAGCTGGAGGCACATACAAAAATCACCACGGTCCGGTGTCCACTTGCAACTTACCCTGTGGTGATGATGAGTAGCACCGTCGTAGAAGCGGTTCGTCGCGACCAGACACATTGTGTGGTTCCCAAAAATTTCGCAACAGGACAGGCAGCACGCACACCATGGCTGCGCGATCAATCTTTTTAAGTCTTCCGCGTTTCCACATCGCCAGTTCCATTCCTAATTTCTCGACCCAGAGAAGAGGGCAGAGGGCACACCATGTGTTCTCAATGTGCATGTTTTTGTCCTCCACTCCTCCACATGAACAGCTTGCAGCGTAAGTTTGAAAGTAGCCGCGTGGCAATGAGTGCACTCCCTCTGGGTCTCAAGGCCCTCATGGGACGAGGGTATTGGAGTTTTTGGTCCCCATCTGATCGAAGCTTTCGAACTTTTAGTCACTCTATAGCTGAGCAGTGTGTGAAGAATAAGAGTTCCCCACTGGAGGCTTTTATACTCCTTGAAAGCCCCTTAGTGCACGGCCTCGCGCAATGACGTAGCTAGGAGTACATCAGGTGGCATTAACCAATCTCCTCTCAAGTTTAAGAGCATATTCTCATGGGATCTTCGCTCCGGGAAAGGTCATGGTGTATTGTCTCAAAGCCTGCGACGAGGAGAACCCATAAGGCGATAATCAGCAACTTTTAGCTTTCTGCCCGGCAAGAACGTCTATCCTAGTGTGGAGACGAGGAGAACCTCGCATAGTACCGTCGCTTGGAGTATTGGAGACCAGAATCCAAGAACATGGTGTCCGCTTATTGGTCTTATGATGTTTCCTCGAACTTGATTCTTTCAAGACAGCAGCAAAGCACATGAAAGTATGTGACGCAGGTTTTGAGTCCACGAATCCTCCGCCACATGACTTTCGTGCTTTGAACTAGAGTCGACCAACTCCCTGCCCATTTGGGAAAGGCACTGTACTTTTGGTTCTCATCGGCATGCTGTTGGTGGGCTTTCGTAGCCTTCAATCGGAGAGGGGGTGTGTAAGAAACATACTAGGATATGGAAAAGACTTTATACTTCGCTCATCGAGGCGTACATTCAAAGCTTTCGACAGCGAGTGAAAGGCATGAAGCGGAATGCTCTGTATTTGGGTCCATATGTCAGCTTCACAGAATCTTTAGTTGCCGTCCAACTGCTGCCATGGTTTTCTCGCGCTGGACTTCTTTTGAGTTTACCAGATCTCCACTCCCACATGCTCATTATCATTCTCACTTTCACTCCCCATGAACTCGAATGGGGTTGCTTTTAGTCACCCTCAAGCAGAGCAAAGCTGTAAGAAGTAGTCCGGCAGAGATCCACCCCGCCTTGACTTCCCCCTCGTGCCAAATGTGGTTCCTCGGGCGCAACGAGAAAAAGCCCATAGCATCTGGAGCAGGGGCTTTTGAGTCCACGACTCCTCCGCCAAATATCAAGGTCGACAATTGTCCTTTGAGTCCACCAGATCTCCTCCTCCACATCGGTTGTTGTGTGAACTCATTTTCGGTCCCCATGAAATCGTATTCGAAAGATTTTAGTCATCCTCAAGCAGAGCAAAGCTGTGAGGAGCAGTCCAGCAGAGATCCACCGCGCTCTTATATCTTCCCCATGCCGAACATGGCTTATTGGTGTCTCATGTTCGAGACAGAAAGCAAAAGCGCATAACGAAGAGATAGTAGGAGTTTGAGTCCACGACTCCTCCGCCACATTTTATGGACAACAATGCTATTTGAGTCCACTTCTCTTCCACCACATCAATTCTTCGACATGCTGCTTCTAGGCCCCCATGCGCTTGAATTGTCGTATTTTCAGTGATTTTAAAAAGAGCAGAGCTGTGTAAGGCTCAGATTTTTTAACAACTCCTGGGCCTTAATACTACTCCCTTGGCGAGTGACTATCCGGCGAGACGAACCAAGCTCATGTCTTTCCCGGGTTGGCATTAGTAGTCCAGGACTCCTCCACCACATCGTATGGCCCATAGATGTTTTGAGTCCACCTCTCCTCCACCACATAGAGTTGCTACGATGCTGCTTCTAGTCCCCCATCGCCTCTGCACTGCGTAATTTAGGCACCTAAAGCGGAGTAGAGCTTTCCTCGGCTCAGAGTTTTAAACAACTCCTGGGCCTTTATACTCCTCCCTCGTCGAGTGACTATCCGGCCAGAGAGCGAACGAAGCCCATGAGTTTTGACCTTGGTATTTTTGAGTCCGGCAACACCTCCGCCACATAGTCTCGTGAGTAGTACATTTGTATATTGTCCTTTTTGAGTTCCCCATCCGCCTCCAAACATCGGAATTCGTTGGCCTTGATTTAGACTCCATCAGCTCTCCCTTTCGTACTTTCAGTCCATTGAAAGCAGAGAGAAGCTTTTTGAAGAGCGAAGCGAAGCTGTGTGGAGAACAGATGCTTAAAGGTATACCGGGTTTTTATACTTCCCCAACCTCAGTGCCGTCACGTGATGCAGTAGAGAATACGGGCAGAGCACATCGCGGCGGTGCGTGTAGATTTTGAGCCACGGGTCCTCCACCACATATCTCGGCGGTAGGTCGCTTTTAGACACGCCTCCTTCCACATTTCGTGAAAGAAAAAGACTTCGGTTCCCATATTATGCCATCGTCGTCTTTCTAGTCCACGAAACGTGAAGCAGGTTGTGTGAAGAACCGAACAGCGAAGACCCATGGATACTTTTGCTCGCTTGTCGTACACACATCTCCCTCCGACAGCGACGTCCGCCCCATGCTCCAACACCACGTCTAGTTTGAGTCCACCACACCTCCTCCTCCACATAACAACCTTTTCTCCACGCTTTCAGTCAGTCCTCCACCACTCCTCCGCCATCACGTTGTGTCGTGGCAAATTTTAGTCTCCACAAGGGAAAGCATCACTGTCCTCCACCAACTTTTAGGAGAGACGTCCTGTCCAGCACACATGATGCAGAACCCAAACGTTTTTTGCACAGGCCAATGTCGAGGTTAAAGACAGCGAGGGAGAGCGTAAGGAGCTTTAAGGTGGGTTTTGAGTCCACGGCCTCCGCCACATACACTCGCTCAGGAATGGTTTTGGCCCCCGGACTCCTCCACATGCCTAGGTGGACTGTGATTTTTGGTTCCCATAAAACCCATTGTTCCCAGTTTTCGTTGCCCCTGCCCAATCTTTCTCCCAGGAAGAGCGCATAACAGCATTTCCCCAGCCTTTTCAAACGTCTCCCACATCTCACAAATCTCTCTCCAAGACAGCGAACAAGCACGCATGTGCCCGAATCACACTTTTTTTTTCTACGTCCATACACCACCACATTATCTCGACGAGCGAGCTTTTTTCAATTCCCACTCCACAGCTCCGCCATGCTTTCGGTGCCACTACTCTTTTGCTTCCCAAAGTCTCATGCATTCTCGATATCATCATTTTAGTCGCCCCTAGGCAACGCATTTGTTTAACCACTCCTGCTTTTTAGAGATCCAGCAGTCCTCCGACATTTGTTCTCACGGAGGTTCATTTTGGCGAGGACAGCCACCGAAGCCCATAACATGTTGTGCTGTATATTTGAGTCCGCCGCCATGCGTCCGCGCCATGCTTTCGCTAGAGCTACTCTTCGCTTCTCATGCTGTTGTGAGTGCTGCTGTTTTAGTCGCCCTCGAGCAAGGCATGTATTGGACGAAAAGAGATCTCTTTTCAGAGATCCAGCAGCCTTCCAACATAAGCTTGCAGAGGTCTTCATTTTGGCGAGGACGCCGACCGAAGCCCATAGCACGGTGCACGCTCTGTTTGAGGCCGCCGCCATGCTTTTGTTGAGTTACTCTTTTGTTTCCCAAAGTCTCATGCCATTGTAATTGCTGCCGTTTTGGTCGGCCCCAGGCAAGGCATTAGCCTCATTAGTATTCTTTTGGTAGATCCAGCAGCCTGCCGATATTAATTGTCCATTTCTATTATTATGGCGAGGACAGCGCCCAAATCCCATCGCAATGCGCAGTCTTGATTTGAGTCGGCCGTCATGCCTTCACCGGAGCTTCTTCTCTTCCCATGTTATCCTTCAGCATCTCGTTTTCGTAGCCCTCAGGCCAGGCATGATTCGAATTTTCTTTTTCTTTTCAAGATCCAGCAGTCTCCAACATTTATTCTTAACGACTTTCATTGTGGCGAAACCGCGGACGAAGCCCCTCCCATCAGTAGTATAGGGTTGGATTTGAGTCCGCGCCATAACTTCCTGCAGAGCTCTTTTTGTTCCCCAGGTCTCATGGCACCGTCATCTTAGGTGTTGTAGGCGCCCTCAGGCCAGACATGCATCGTGAGGTTGAGCTTCTTCTCAGAGATCCGACAGTCTTCCAACATAGCTTTACAGCGTCGATCATTTTGACGAGGACAGCGACCGAAGCCCATGTGACAGGAGTGGTTGTTTTTGAGTCCGGTAGTCCTCCTCTCTCTCCGCCACATGGGGCGCTGCGAGTTGGACTTTTGAACAGCCACCAGTCCACCTCCACCATAGCGTGTATCGGAGGTGTGCTTTAGTCCCCATAGGTCGTAGACGTATGTCTTTTAGTCGCTCACAGCGCACCAAGTCCTGTGCAGAACAAGTCCGCAGAGAATCCCCGCCCTTTTATACTTCCCCCCAGGACCCCGGGGCCATCAAGGTATCATATCACGTGCACCATCACCGCCACCACCAACGCGCAACGATGAACATTACCAATTCTATTTTCTGCCTACACAACCGCACCACAGCACAGCACATCCCCTATCTCATCCCCGCTCAAGCCAAGCCAAGCCAAGCCAAGCCAATTGGAAAACCGCCCTTCCGAGCAGCACGCACACATAACAATGCAGAGCTGACCGATCGACATGTGAAAAGTGCCCGCCCGTCTGTCTGTCTATAGAAAAGAGGTGAGAAGAAAGAGAAAGAGGAATACCAAGGGCATGCCAGAAAGACAAATGAACAGGTTTCGTGTGTGTGCCCAGACAAGTCATGGAAAGCCGTGCCTGAACACCTTCGAATGCAAACTCCCTCTGTCGTCTCGTCGCGGGGCTCGACTCTCAACGCCGCTGCCCTTCATACCACGTGTACGTATGCCAATGCTGCGCTTCGTGCCCGCATCCCGTACATGTCCTTCGTTATGTCATCTCATCGTCGCCGCGCTGCTCCGTCGTTTACTGTGACGCGCACTGGACGCGCTCAGCACCGGGGTGCATCTCGTCGTCGTCGTCCTCTGCGCCCGCCATGCCACGCGCGCGGCCACCTTCCCGTGCAGCGTCCACGGTCTCGAGTGTGAAGTCTTCGACCATGGCGTCAGTCGGCGGTGGGGCGGAAGCTGCTGTGCGGGGCGGCAGGACCGATTCGAGAGCCTTGATCTGCTCTTCCGACATGGGTGCGCCTTCCTCACCGCCGAGGTGCTCGGGGAACTTGACGTCGAACTGGATGTAGAGGTTTCCGTAGTCGTGGTGACGGTATGATGGCATGCCCTGGCCGCGGATGACCTTGACCTCACCTTGTTTGAGTTAGTTGCAGGTCTTGTGAAACTACAGACAAATTGGAAACACGTACCTGGGCTGATGCACTCGCCAGGGATGATGTCGACTGTTAACCACCGCTCGTCAAGGTGCTCAATGTG
Organism: Didymosphaeria variabile; assembly: GCF_027946475.1. Classification (NCBI taxonomy): domain Eukaryota; kingdom Fungi; phylum Ascomycota; class Dothideomycetes; order Pleosporales; family Didymosphaeriaceae; genus Didymosphaeria; species Didymosphaeria variabile. The sequence goes on along the minus strand of NW_026611628.1, from coordinate 1,851,700 downwards.
GATCTTGCCACCCGCAAGGGCAGTGAGCAGGTCGATCTCGGCGTGGTAGAAGAGGTCGTCGTCTTTTCGCTGAAATCGCGGGTGCGGCTTCTGCTCGATCTCGAAAACGACATCTCCGGGCTCGACACCGGGCAGCTGGTCGCCCTCGCCACGGAACTCAATTCGGTGGCCGGACTTGACACCGCGGTCGACGTGGACGTGGAGGACCTTGCGCTCAATGATCGTCTTCTTACCGTTGCACTGCTTGCAACGATCACGGTCGCGGATGATCTCTCCCTCTCCCTGGCAGTCAGGGCAGACGGTCTGGAAGCGCTGGATCATGGGACCCATCTGGCGCATCATGTGCTTCATTCCTCGGCCGTCACAGCCAGCACACTTCTTCACTGCGCCCTCCTTACCACCGCGGCCGTCACACTTGGGGCAGATTACTGACTTCTGCAGAGCCAGCTTGGAAACCTTGCCACGATAGATATCCTCGAGCGAAACCTTGTGGACGTGGGAAATTGTGCGCGCCTTCTTAGGGCCCTGCTCCCTCATGCCACCGCCAAACATGCCGCCAAACGGACCTCCGCCGCCGCCGAAGAACTGAGCGAAGAGGTCCTCAGCGGCCATGCCACCGCCGGCACCGCCCTGCTCGAGACCCTCCTCGCCATACTGGTCGTATATTTGTCGCTTCTCGGGGTCGGAGAGAACTTCATATGCGTGTGAGAGGTCTTTGAACTTTTCCGCAGCTTCGGGGTTGTGTGCGTTCTTGTCTGCGGCGCGTCAGCAAAGATGTAATCGCTTACGCCGCAATGGCGAAAAACGTACCTGGGTGGTGCTTCAGTGCGCCCTTCTTGTAGGCCGACTTCAGCTGTGCTTCGGTGGCATCGGGCGACACCCCCAGGATGTCGTAGAACTTCTGGTCTTTGACCATGTTTGCGACTGCAGGGGTCGAGTCCGAGGCGTGGAGGGGCTAGTGGGGGTGGTTGAGGTTCGAGTTTTCGAGGGTCGAGGATCGTCGAACAGGCAGAGGTGCTCTATATGGCAGGGAAGCGCGTTAGTGTGGTTCCGTGGTTCAGGCAGCTGCGACCCTCGTGTGCCTGACGGGCGCGCGCAGTGGCCGCGGTGTCCCTTTCAGATCAGGCTGAGGCTGCAACGACGGTACGTACGGTTCGCAATCGGGGTTTCACAGATTCAGTGGGTCTGTGAAGAGTCGAGAATCGTACTCGAAGAAGTCAAAGAACCTCGCAAGTGTTCACAGTGGAATATTTGAGTGGAGGGCGGAAGGCTTGGGATTTAAAAGTAGTCAACCGGGATCTCGCAGATGCACCGACTGCGCCGAGCGAGAGAAGTTTCGGTGCGATTCCACGCCTTTCCACGTCTAATCCTGCGGCCTGCCCGCCTGTCACGGTGTCGCTAGTGCCTGGAAACTGTAGCGACAACTGCAACGAAGCCACGCATTCAACCCAAGAAAACGAATATGCGTCTTGGGCACGAGCGTGTGCGGATATGGCAATGGTTCACTCTCCCAAGGAACCGCGATTCGAATGCGCTAGGGCCACCAGCCTCAATTCAGCCACTCCTCAGCCAATGACGATCTGCAGGGTCCAATCGCGCGTTTGCCGTCCGTTATCGCCGCCCGATTGGCGAGCCGAGGGCAATTGTGAAGTCATGCGAGACATCATTTGTGGTTTTCGTCAAGCTATTGCTCTTTGCAGCAAACGTTCAGGGCATCTCCATGTTAATATTCGGATGAGAAATTGAACAGTTGACGTACGAAGTCACCCCAGGAACACAATGTTAGAATCCCGCTAGTTCCCCACGTGACCAGATAGCCACTATATACTATACCACAAGCTGTCTCTAGATAGTACAATCAACCTATTCCACACCCCTATTATTGTCCCCTGAGGGAGCTTGCTTCAACACACAATAAGACTTTCCAATAACGACATTCGCCATGTCTGAATCAGATATTGGCTTCAAGGCTGCCTTCGACGAAGCCCAGAAGGGCCATGTTGAAGGAGGCATTCCGATAGGCGCTGCCTTCGTCAGCGCCGACGGTAAAGTCCTCGGCTCAGGCCACAATATGCGCGTACAGGCTGGCAGCGCTACACTTCATGTCAGTTGCTCAACAATGCCTTTCTACCTTTCAGCCCCCCTGAGTGTGTTACGTTTACTCAGGCCGAAATATCTGCCCTCGAAAACGCCGGCCGTCTCCCCGCGTCTCTCTACCATGGCGCCACCATGTATACCACCCTCTCCCCCTGCGACATGTGCACGGGAGCCTGTGTCATGTACAAGGTAAAGCGCGTCGTCATTGGCGAGAATAAGAATTTTCTGGGGGGAGAGGAGTATTTGAAGAGTAAGGGAATTGAGGTGGTGGTGCTGCATAATAAGGAGTTGCAGACACTGATGAAGAAGTTTATCAAGGAGCATCCTGAGGAATGGTAAATGATCCGATGAGAGGGCGACAAGGGGATGGGGGATCAGCGCTGACATTGGACAGGTATGAGGATATTGGGGAGGAGAACAAGTGATGTAATGATGGTAGTAGGTCGCAGTGAAGGAGATAGAATCGACCCGGATAAGGAGATACCCGTAACATCAAAACTACGCTCTTTCCACACCCATCTACGCTTACATCGCCCCACCATCATCGTTCACAACTTCTCCAGCAACGGAGGAGGAAGCGAAGCGGACAGTGTACACCCTTGAGCACCGTAGTGTAAGGGCGCCATAACACGATTTCGAAAATTGTTATTCATAATAGTCTCATTGCGATGGTGTACAACGTAGTCTTGATGATCAACTTTTGAACGTCTTGCCTAGGACATACGTTTATTGCAATTGCCCATCCTGAGGTAACATACGGTACCAAGACTTCGGACAAGGCTTTCCAGTACTGCTTTCTTTCAATATAAACTGGCGCACCTTTTTCGCAGTGGCTCGAGAACCGACCATATTGCTGAACATGACGCTAGATTCCGTGAAGCAGATTCTTGTTTGACTCTCCTCGCATAGCCATATCTCGGGTAGAAGGCTCTTCTGTTGCTTCTTCACCCGCTGCCTGACTGGACGCAGCATGCTTGTGGATCTCCTCGAAGAAGAATTTGAGATCATCGGGCTTCACGAATGGTGTGATACCTATTTCCTGTCAGCTTGCACAGCACCACCGTGCAGTAAAACATACCGTGACCAAGATTGGCTATCCAGCCCTGCTTTCCTCCGCCGAAGCCGGCGACCATTTCCTTGACAACAGCCGTAATGGCTTCCCGCCCGCCATACAACACCCCGGGATCTGCGTTGCCTTGCAGAACCTTCCCATATGAGCGGGCAATCTTGTACGCCTCAGCCGGGTCGTGCAGCCAGTCTAGCCCAATAGTGTTGTAGCTAGTCTTGCATAAGTCCTCCAATGCGTACCACGCGCCTTTCGCGAAGACGGTCATCGGAACGCGTTCCAGGCCGAGCTCCGCAAGTCGCTTCGGCACGTTGTCGGCAATATATGTAAGGTATGGTAAGGAGAAGCTCTTGAAAGATGTGGGAGAGAGCTCGCCAGCCCACGAATCGAATACTTGAAGCATCTGTGTCCTGTCAGCGAATGTCTCTGTGCAGAAATTATGATCATACCTGCGCACCAGCTTGCACTTGCAAGGCCAAGTACTCAACGCAAAGCTCCGCAATCTTCTGCAACAGCGCCTTACTCTCTTCTCCGTGCCTGAAAACCCAAGTCTTTGACTGGATGAACAGCTTCGTTCCTCCACCTTCGACCATGTAGCACAACAGCGTCCACGGAGCTCCGCAAAAACCTATTAACGGTACCCGGCCCGCCAACTTTTGTCTCGTAAGAGTGATGGCCTTGTAAACGTAGTCCAGCGACTCTTTTACGTCCACCTCACGCTCCATGACCTCCTGGTACTGCTTGTCGTCGGGCCCTGACAGCGGTTCCGGGAAGTGCGGTCCCTTCTTATCCACCATTATTACCTCCATTCCCATTGCTTGTGGTATCACCAGGATATCCGAAAATATGATGGCAGCATCAATGAGCCCCGCAAACCGTTCGATGGGCTGGAGGGTGAGCGTCGAGGCGATCTCGGGCGACCGACAGCACTCGAAGAAGTCATGGGTACCTTTGGCTTCGTGGTATTCGGGGAGGTATCGTCCGGCTACACATGTCAGCATTACCATTCCGCAGTAGCTACCACGGTGCTCACCTTGACGCATCACCCACATGGGCGGGCGCTCGACCTTCTCGCCTGCGCAATTGATTAGCTGACAGTCAACCAAGCAAAGAAGGCGCGGAGCATATACCTCTCGCCGTCCGCAAGATCAAATCATTCTTCAAGGGCTCGAATTGGGGTGTCATATTTGCAATGTAGACAGACAGACGCTGCAAGCTCAAGCTTTCTGGGATGCGACTGCCCCGCGTTCCGCGCTCCGAGGCTGGCTAACTGCTTTTGGGGCATATGCTCGCAGGGACCAGGAGCAGCAAACAGCAAACAGCAGGGGCATAAATGCATCGCAACTTCTATATGCATTTGTTCATCTCATTTTCCGGTTGATGAGGATGATGCTTGCAGGCAATACAACGCCTGTCACTCGCTGCGTCATATCAAGCCTGTCAGCCTCTCTGAAGCCATCTCATCGCCGAGCATATGCGAGCTCATCCCTTTCCTTAAGTTCGACGCGCCCGCGACACGCTTCACGTGCTCGTTCCATCCCACTCCAATGGCATTGCATCACGCACGCCCGAGGGGCGAAGAGGAAAGCCACCGTCAGTGTGAATGATATTCCACAGGGCGCCATTGATGGTCCTCCACTTCCGCCTCAAGATGATGAACCAGATTACCCACCGTTGCTGCAGCAGGTGCGCAACAATGCGCTCAAATTCAGTCATTGCGTGTTGTTGACGAGAGTGGGTGGATTCTACGAAGTAAGTACAATCTTGTTTTGCCGAGTTGTAGCTAAGTCGCCCAGTTGTACTTCGAGCAAGCCGACGAGTTTGCACCCCTCTTGAACATCAAGAAAACAAAAAGAAAGACTTCTAAAGGAAGTAAGAAACCGGCTGTTTCAATGGTGAGTTCCGTCCGCAGCTGTCTCGTTAATGTTTACTGACTTCAAAGGCCGGGTTTCCTGCCTACCAACTGGAGCGCTACCTCAAGGTCTTAGTACAAGACCTAGGCAAGCATGTCGCAATATGTGACGAGTTCCTCAACGATGCACCCACCAAAGCCAAAGGTGAGCCTCAGTACACGAGGCGTGTTTCTCGAATTGTAACTCCTGGAACGCTTATCGACGAGCATTTCATGGATCCGTGGGAGAACAACTACCTGTTGAGCATTCATGTCAGCCCGGAGGCCTTGAAAGAGAAGACCGTGAAGGTCAGTCCTGGAAGCTCCAAGGTTTCCTCGGTACTCAATCTACCCCGTACTGAAGTCGGGCTTGCGTGGATCGACTTATCGAGTGGGGACTTTGTCACTCAAAGCACAGACATTGCTTCTCTTCCTTCTGCAGTTGCGCGTATAAGGCCCCGCGAGATCCTCCTAGATTATGTCTTTGCAGAGGAACAAAACTCACAGATAGTATCGATTTTGAAGGAGGATGGCCACATGATCACCTTCCAAGAGTCTACTGCGCAACCTCTGAGCGTTGCTGATTGGATACCAATGATGGAAGACGTAGTCGAAGACTTCGATTCCGCAAACTTCAGTGCCGCGGAAGTAGCTGCAGGAGGGTCTTTACTTCATTATGTTAAGCATCAACTGCTTGGTGCAAGGACACGGTTGCAAGCTCCAGTCCGACATCAAGCGGAGGATCACATGAGTATTGACAAGAACAGCTTGAGAGCTCTCGAGATCAGAAGCACAATACGCGATGGCTCGCATCAAGGTAGCTTGTTGCATTCACTCAAAGAGACAGTGACGAAGAGCGGCACCCGACTTCTGACCCAACGACTATGTAAGTAACACCCCTGTATGAGCTCATGCTATGCTGATTCAAGCAGCGGCTCCCTCAATGTCTCTATCCACGATCAACGAGAGATTGGATCTCGTCGAGGAAATGATTGATTATCCTCAGCTTCGACAAGATGTGATGACATTGCTCGGGCAGACGTTCGATTCACTTCGCCTCGTGACCAAGTTCACCGTTGGTCGCGGTGACGCTGACGATCTCATGGAGCTGTCGAAGACTGTAACGACCACAGCCGACATTGCCAAGATGCTGCAGGAGCACATTGCATCAAGAAATTCGATTTTGATTGATCCGGAAGACCAAACTGTGGAAACGCGAAGAAGACAATGTATTCCAGCATTGCTAAATCGCTTCGACCTGACACAGCCTCTCGAATTGGCGGAGCGTATCCAGGATACCATTGACGAGGAAGGACTGTCAGAATATCACCGAATTGAGCAAGATCAGGCCGCCGAAGTAGAGGAGCTTGCCCAAGATGTCCTGGGGCGAGAAGCTGGTGAAGAAGACCTGAAAGAAATGCCCAAACGCATCCAGCCCAGACCGCACATGATCGCGCCAAGCTTCAAAAGCGCAACGGATGGTCGCGATGACATTTGGATAATGAAGAGAAAGGCCAGCAAGGCTCTGGCGAGATTGCACAGCAACCTAGACGAACTGGTCTTACGTAAGGACATGCTGGAACGAGAATTGCGCGTGGAAATGGGCGCGACGAGTCTTTGCCTCAAATGGACACCTAACCTGGCGCACATTGCACACGTCAGAGGCAAAGATGTCAGCCGTGTTATTGCGCAATACCCCAGAAGTTTGAGCAGCAGCAAATCTACCCGATCCTTCCAAGTGCCAGAATGGACACGACTAGGTACTCAGATGGACGAAACCCGGTTCCGTATTCGTAACGAGGAACAGCGCGTTCTGAGCGAGCTTCGCGAGGGTGTGGTACGTAATCTGGTCAAGCTGCGACGAAATGCAGCCGTACTTGATGAGCTTGATGTAGCCTGCGCCTTTGCCATATTAGCAGTCGACAAGAATCTCGTTCGTCCGGTACTTAATGCTGGCACTGCCCATCATGTCGTTGGTGGTCGTCATCCGGTTGTTGAAGCTGGACTGGGCGAACAGGGACGGAAGTTTGCACCAAACGATTGTCTACTTGGCTGGGATGAGCGAATATGGCTCATTACAGGACCAAACATGGCCGGGAAGAGTACGTATCTACGGCAGAACGCATTGATTTCAATCCTTGCTCAAACAGGGTCCTTTGTGCCTGCAGAGTATGCTGAAGTTGGGCTTGTGGACAAGATCTTCAGTCGTGTGGGCTCTGCCGACAACTTATACCAAGACCAATCCACTTTCATGGTGGAGATGCTCGAAACGGCACAGATTCTTAAGGAAGCCACACCCCGCTCCTTCGTCATTATGGACGAAGTTGGTAGGGGAACGACGCCTGAGGATGGTATCGCCGTAGGTTACGCCTGCCTTCACCACCTCTACCACATCAACCAGTCTCGGACACTGTTCGCCACCCACTTCCACGCGCTTACCGATATGACGAAGGACTTCGAGAAGCTGGGCTGCTATTGTAATGATGTGGCCGAAGAGGCAGATGGGAGATTTTCTTATGTGCATCGACTACGGAAGGGAGTAAACCGACAAAGCCATGCTTTGAAGGTTGCCAGAGTTGCAGGCATACCTGAAGAGGCAATCTCGATCGCGGCGCAAGTGCTGCAAACACTAAAGCCCCAACTCACGAAGGCTGAGGCAGGAGCGGACGAACAAACCGCGCTACGACAAGCTGCAACAGCGTAGTGCTTTTCAACCATCAGCGTCAATGATACTGCTATCCCATCGCTATCGTACATATCCATTATGCGCTTCCCTCCAGCTGTCACATTCTCAGTCGCTAGGTCTGTTCGCTTCGAGATGAGGCATCCGCTCGTGCTTCGCGGTGGTGCAGGCGAAAAGGAGGATTCCAACCGTCCACCGTCTCGAAATGCTAGACCGCGCCCGTTGCCGATTCGTGGACTCATACAAAGCCTTCGCTCCATGCCTCAGTCACAACCGACACCGCTGCGCAGGACGAAGTCAATCACGATTGGTCCGCGTCTGTGAACATGTTCTGGCATATTGCGCTGTAGCAAGGCTAATGACGGCCCCTGTAGAACTTAACATCTATCAAAATCGTCGCAGTCTCACCACACTCACCAAAATAGTTAACAACATGCCGTTTACGTTGTCAACTTCGAATTTGAAGAAAATTGCGGACATCAGATTACTGCAGCCTGTTGCTCCCGGTCCACGCTTCGAAACGATTGCCGATCTCTATTCTCTGTCATCGTACGTCAAGATGTACTTCCCACCTTCGAAACACTGTCCCACGGGCATGTTTCTCACTGCGGAAATCATGTTCGTTAGCCAAGCCGTGAACCTCGCGGAGCAAGCAGCTGTAAAGCAAACTTTGGCAAATACTATAAGAAAAGGCCGCGCTCGCATCAAAGAACTCAACGATTCTCTTCAGGAAACGCATCAACGTCTTCGACACCTCGAAAATCAAAACCAAAACCAAAACCAAAACCCTCAAGCTGTGAGGCCTCCAAGCCTGCCCTGGGACCTCCCCTCCTACCGCTCGCTCAACGATCCCGGCCCTTGCATCCTCTGCTGGACTCACTGGTCTTGTCTAGGCGAGCCAGGCATTCTCCCGTACAAAAGTAACCACGGCATGGGCACCACACCTGATCCAGCGAAGGACCCTGCAATACGCCCTGTTGGCCACAACCATGGGCAAGGTCCCGACCGACTCTGCATCGTGTGTTTGAACAAGGGCTGCGAGCTTTGCAAATCGGTTTTGCCACCATCCCATCACAGATGTAGGGAGCAGCGCAGACATGCGACGGCGACGTGGAATGGACAGCATATGGACAAGGAATCGTGGGAGAGATGCGAGGCATGGGTGTTGAGTTTTGAGGAGGAAACGCTTTTGGACGCTGTTGAGAGTGCGCCTTAATTTGGTTGGTTGGGGTTTGTGGAATAGGGACATGAGACGATAAAAAGGCGAATTTGGAGGTGGTTGTGGACTGTACGGAATACCAGGATATTGGCTGTGTGAGTCGTATCCATCTAGTAGCGATCCTGTGATTGTATCTTGTCCAGTGATATTCAGCGTTCGAAAGCATAAGTATACAGTATTTTACTTTCAAGATCTGGGCTATGGAACGATCATGCTGTCAAATGCTGTTCCCTATGTTCTACAGGACTGATTAGATCTTGAACACGCGCTGTCAACTCCTTAGCACGGTCCACCTTCGTCTTAGTCTTATGTCTCGAATGAACCGTTCCAATAGTGCTGATTAGGTTCCTTGAGCCTGTTCACGGCCAGCTTTCCATTCTCGAGATCTGCTGTGTCTTCACCGCCCCGTCGCTCTCAACGCTCTAGTCTCGGCCTCCGTCTGTGCCTTCCTCCCCAGTCACCTCGTTCCGAGCAGCTCCTCCACGTTCCTCCTCTCTTCTCCTCACCCTCTCCCACGCCGCGTCAAACTCCACCTCAAACTCTGCCTGATCCATCGGCATCTCCGTTACATCCCTCCCCGCCATCAATTCCGCCAGAATCTTGTCCCGGTTCGCCTCAACGTCTTTCTCCGCCGCTGCAAGTTGCTCATCCAGCAATTCCATCTGCTCCACTGTCAGCTCCTCTTCCTCCACTTCCCCCTCCGCGAGTTGCTTCTCCAGCAATTCCTTCTGCTCCGCCGCCACCTCCTCCTCCTTAGTCGCTGATTTTTTCCTCCTCTCCATCAACTCCTTCTCTGCCGCCTTCTTCAAGTCCACCAGCAGCCTCGCAAGTTCCTTCGGTCCCTTCCGAACGACATTCTTCCTGCACTCTTCACACGCTCCATTCTTCACGAGAAAGTCATCTACCTGCTTCGCCACCATAGCTGTGATTTGGTTGAGCTTGAGCTTGAGCCACGTCATGTTGAGGTAGTAGGAGCCATCGGCCCACGCTATGACGAGGAGTGAATGATGGGGAAGCCTGTTGGTGCAGAGCAGGCTGAGGAGAGTGAAAGCAGAGATGCTGGCGAACGTTCCATGACGGGGTGGAGTGGGGATCCTAGGAAGGCGAGTGAGAAGGGAGGATGCCATGACTTTGGAGCGGTTGAAACGTTTCCGTTTTTTTTCGACAGATGAGTATGTGAGAGGCGCACACCAAAGGATTGGGTGGTGATGGTAGTGTATGCGGTGAAGGGTTTATCGAGGCATGAAAAGTGCAGGGCAGACAGTGGGTGATCCAGGGGCAATGTTCTGAGTTTCCTGAGTTTTGTTTGTGATAGAGTGAGACACTGCTGGTTGCCGGTGGCGTGAAGGCGCGTGCGACGAACAACGCTAACCTGATGGAGCGTCGTGCATGAATGCGACCGCTCGTCGCTGACGGAGGGCAGGTGTATCAAGAAATATGTCTACACGAGAAAGATAGTCTGTTGATTGAATCGACAGACGGTACATGACAACGTTCACCAAGTGAACCAAAGAGACAATTATCTGTTATAGATCAGAATATCAGATTTCGCCCGTGCCGAGCAGACATCACCTACATTTGTAGAACAGACACTGGAAACGTGCAGCAACGCCATCTACAAAAGACTTGAGCCCACGCTTTCCCAGAGTTCGAAATCAAGGCTATCTACTGGTCTGCCTTCCGCCGGATCTTGTTAGCGGCTGCACTCGACTCTGGTGACTTCTTACCCTACACTTGCAGATATCCATACAGAACTTAAGACTGGCGATTCGCGTAAAGGCAGACAGGTTGCATCGTCTATCAATCTCTCGCCGCCTCCGCTACTCGGTGAAACCCTCCGTTTGACATGTTCAGCCAGGTATCTGCGTCGTAGCAGCTATAATATTGACAAACTCGAAGAATTTCGATGAGTATCTGATTGCGATACTCAAGGCACAACCGGATGTTGTCCGGAGTGCTCTCTCAATGAACCCCTACTGTATTGAAAGAAGATCACTCCCTTCAACCGGACATCTATCTCAAAATTGAGCAAAGCTTTTTTCTACATGCTATCTAGCAAGATTCTATACGTCAGTAAATCTACCCCCACACTCGCTCCACGTCATCAGAAGCCTGCTCTTTACCCGCTAGGCAACACCGCGGATGCATTCTATCCGCTCGACAATGGCTACACTTGCGCAGCATTTTATTCGAGACAAAGGCCACCATTGCCATCGACCACGCTGGAGGCCGTACATCACCCGGATCGCAGGGGCTCTTTCTAGCCTTACGGGCTTTTACAGCGTTGGAGTTTTCGATATCGTCTTCCGCTTTTTCAAGCTCAACCAAACACCTCCCTTCGACAGTGGATATGTTTCCGAACTTCCGTCTTTCATTGACCGTGGCGCCGGTTATGCTGGATTTGTTGCCAGTCAGATTTAGAAGGGTGAAAAACGTTCCGACTCATCTGTTCCTGGAAGGACGGCTTGATTCCTCTGTCCTGGCAGGCGCACATCTGCTTCATGAACCCAGAATGCCAAAACGTCCAATAACTCGTCTTTCAATATCTCGTTCCTTCGTAATTCGTTTCTAATCATCCATAAAACCGCTGTCGTCGTCGATTTCGTCTTCGATACAACCACGAGCTGCTGGGATCATGGGACTGTCGATCGGCTTCTCGATGGATTTGGTGTTCGGACCATTGACGATGGCAGGCGCAATTGGAATCATTGGACTACAAACCGTTAGTATGGGTTGCGTTCGTCCGTGCACATTGTTCTTACTATAAATCATCCACTGTTTTCACAAGGTCTGTTTGACGCTCCATGCATTCTTTCAGGATTTGAATCAGGCCAATAACTTTTTCGGCTCGGATCTCGAAGTCGTCGCAGTCGCAGTATATGAGCTCCTTCTCTGTGTTAGCGGTTGATCTTACCCATATATATATGGTGACTTACATCGACTTCCTCCGGTTGCATTGCAGAATACAACTTCTCCATGGTCTCGCTGTGCCGGCAGACAGCGAGTAGGACATTGCCGCAAGTTTGGGAAAGTATCGCCGCTTTCGCCTCGGGTGCGCTCACGCTCACTGGCTCATACGTCTTCTCCTACTCATCGTTAATACCGCTTGGGGCAACATACAAGATATTCTTACCATTACCATCGGTACTTCCACCTCACCATGATTCAGACTCATCGCAGCCTGCCTCATCCTTTCGCCCATACCATCCAACTCATCGATAATCCCCACCACACGCTCCATATGCGCCGTAATCGTCTTCCCGGGATCCATCACATTCTGCGCCGGTCGCTCCTCCCGGTCTCGACTCCGCACCTGCACATAGCGAAAGACCTCAAGCACCACGAAGACAAACGACGGCAGCAGAACCAATAGCGCGCACAACGTTGTCCCCGCCACAAGTGCGAAGTCATCCACGACCTTCATGGCCTTCACCACCGGACGGACGCTGGACACCCGCTCCCCCACTCTCTCCAAAACGCACTGCAGCGCGATCCACGCCGCGAGCACCTCCAGCACGACCACCGACGCCGCCGCGAGGCCCATGCTGGACTATCCGCGTGGGCGCGTGCGTGCGCGCCGCGAAGCAACCGAACAGAACAACGAAACGAAACGGAACCACGAACAAACGAACGAGGGACAACCTGCGAAGCGCAGATGCAGGGTTCAGTGGCAGAAGAACGGTGGTACATACAGCAGGCGTTCCGTAGGAGTTTTGGCAGTTTGGAAGGCGCGCCCCGCCACCCAATTAAAAAGGCGGTGTGGTGCGTTAGGTTAACGCTGTTGCGGTGCTGTTTTGGGAGAAGCGGACTCGCGTATGCGAGGTTCGCTGTACAAAATGCAGGAATTGTGGGGAACGGGCGGGCCGGTGCAGGGCGGAAGGCTTTGTGTTAAGAGCGGTGGGGGAGCGGTTTGCGATATAAGGATGAAGGTGTGGTTTGTGTCGTGGGCGGAAGAATGTTCTTGCAACATGGAAATATGTTTGCAAAGGTTGGGTGATGTACCGCGGTTGATGCAAACCCATCCTAGCATCTCAAGTATCCGAAGAAAACTTCTATGTGTCTCGGAAGAGATCAGACAGGCAACTTAACTGAAAGACGGATCCAAATTGGTACGGTAATCTCGATCTTACGGATACTAGCAAACAGTGGCACTCATCAAGTATTGCTCTCGCAAATAGCAGGCGCTCTTAGATGTCGACCGTATTCTCATTCTCGCACTACAAACACATGGGGTATATCGTAACAAGTACAGGCAACAACGACTGATGAAACGCGCAGTCTACGATACGTTCTACTCCAAACATCTCGATGGACCTATCCGCGCTTCCGCTGAACAGTAACCAGCAACACAAAAGCAATGACGCGATATACAACTCCAAGCGCGACGAGGACCCTACGATCCGTTAGTTACCGATACGGAGATAGGAAGGAACGACTTACCCCATATCCAAACTATACTTCCCAAGATTGAATCCCGTCGCCGTCGTCGCCAAATCCAGCATATACAAATAATCCAGCGGCTGCAAGCACTGACTGAAATACGACTCAGTGAACCACACACCAGGGCTCAATCTCCACAGAAACTCGATGTTCCACTCCTTAACCTTGCTCAGCGGCGGCGCGACACCGCCCAGGATCCCGATGATCAGACTCGCCATGACGGCAAGCAGCGGTCCGTCCTCGCGCTTCACGACCATCCCGATGCACGAGGCGAGCCCGTACACGCAGAAGAAGTAGAGCAGGTTCGCGAGGAACATGTCGGGCCAGCTCATGATGGGCGTGGCTAGGATACCCATGAAGACGCTAAAATGGAGGCTCGCGATGAATAACCTGGGCAGCACGGAGACCATTTTGCCGAAGTAGTACGCGCTCATACTGTGGCCTGACGACGCCTCGCGGTTGAACACGAGCTTTTCTTCGCCGAAGACCTTGACTGCCGGAGCCGAAGCAGCTAGACCGATGGCCATGGCGCCGAGGAGACCCAGCTGCGGCGCAGACGTGTAGTTCACGGCGTGAGACACGATGGAGAAAGTATCCTTGTAGATGCCCTTGAAGAGCTGGCCTTCTGCGGTGAAAGCACTGAGACCGATAATGCCGCCTGCGAAGGCGCCGGTGCCGATTTCAAAGAAGAAACTGTTCTTGAGGCGCACTTGTTGGGTGATGCTGCGCTTGCAGCAGTAGTAGACTTGTGCGTACCAGGAGGCTCCGCGCTTCTTCATTGTTCGCTTCAACTCGGCTTCTTGGTCTGCGGTGGAGATCATCGAGGTAGGACGGGGACGTTTCGGGGCGTTCAATACATCTTGATAGGACTGCTCGGGTGGGTCGTAAGCAGGCGTGTTGTAAGCATCTTCAGGAAGCAGATGCTGCGGTTGCGCGGGGCTACTGGATCGATGTTCGCGTTGGTGACGAGTGCGCCAGTTTTCGATAAGCCTTGCGACTGGGGTTTCCGACGTTGCGTGATCCTGTCTGTATGCGTATCCTTCACCGTTGATGATGTCCATGATGATGTCGGCGGGGTTTGCACGCGATGGGAACGTGAAACCGAGGGAATCAAAATAGACAGGAGCCTCGATAGTAGGTCCTGCGTAGATTTCGCTGCCTGAACCGAGCAGCAAGATATTGTCGAAACCGTTGAAGATATCCTCGCGAGGTTGGTGAATGATCGTAATGGTGGTAACACCAAGTTTCGTAATCGCTTTTAGCAGCCTCATAATCGACGACGCAGAAGTTGCGTCGAGACCGGATGTCGGCTCATCGAGGAAAATACACATAGGGGCGGCTGCCAGCTCCATGCCGATACTGACACGCTTGCGTTGTCCACCAGAAACCACAGGCTTATTAGCGTCGCCGACGAGCGAATGCTGGACGTGGCTCAGACCGATACAGGAGATAAGCGCATCGACGTATGCCTGGATATCTCTGTCTTTCCACGTCATTGGTAATCTGCATCGTGCGGAGTGCAAGATGTTCTCGCGAACAGTAAGTTCGGGAAGAACAATATCGTCTTGGGGAACAAAACCGATCAACTTCTTGTACTTTGCCATATCCTTCGGGTGGCCGTTAACTTTGATCACTCCTGCAGTGTGGCGAGTCTTCCCCATGAGCACATTGAAGAACGTCGACTTTCCGGCACCAGAACCACCCATAACAGCCCACATAGAGCCGCTCTGGATGAGTCCACTGACACCCTTCAAGATTTTCTTTCCGGGCTTAGGCTCGAACTCCAAGCCTTCGAAATCGAACGAAAGACCGACATCCTTCGTCTTGATAAGCCGTGCAATGTACCGCATGAAGACCTGGAAATCCGGATTCGCGCTCAAATCATCGTGGTCTTCGGCGGCATCTTTGTTTTCCTTTGTGATCAACTCGATACCGTCGTCGTCCACATCTTTTTCAGGGTTAGGCAGAGCAGCATAGTTCTTCTTCCTGCCTTTTCTCCACGCGGAGATGAAGAAGCCCAAGCCGACGACAAGTCCGAGCACGATGTCGAAAGCAATCATGAAGCCGAACGGCACCGTGACGATCTGGCGCTGCGATTTCGCCGGACATATTGCGCCCATTGCACACGGCCATGGCTCGAAACTCCCAATCGGGCAATAGCTACCTACACATAGAGTTTAGCGTCGGTTATCTTGAGGCTCGTTCATCGCATACCTTTTGGGCATTCTATTCGCTCCTTCCCTCCCTTGGGGCAATAGTATCCACCGTCACAAATGACAGGTTCAAGGAGTCCCTGCGGTGGGCAGTCCCTTCCCATCATTCTTTGAGCTTGACATTCGAAAGATGGCGGGCAGTACCTGTTCCTGTTAGGTTCGCCTTGGGTACGCTGCTTTCTTGGTGTCTTACTGTGGCGGCGCATTATCAGTGGTGTTGGGGCAGAAGAATCCTAGGTTGCATAAGTCCTTTTCCGCGAGAAGTATGGGCATCGATCCATTTTCCGCGTAACAACCAGTCGTCGAGCTGTTCAACGTGCGATACGATCCGGCGGACTCGAGAGTGGAGAAGTTGGTATAGTATTTGCCATTTGGCATAAGGATTCCTTCTGCAGGAATCTCTGTCGGTGCTGCTGACGCTTCTGCAGAGTTGATAGAAGTAGGTACCGATTCCGACGGTATAGCCGTGGTAGCGTCCTTAGGGTCGTCCTTGCGGGAACTCATGATGAAGCTGCAGAGACACACAGGCGTGCTCCAACGTGAGAAATCTCGCGCGACGCGCAGATATAAGACGATTGAACCTCATTTTAAGGACGGCCCCTCTGACTTGACTGCGTACCCTTGCGAGCTGATGAGTAGGGCTTATGGTCTAACTGATCGCCGTTGAGGCTGGCGTCCACGGGTGGGTCGCGACTCGGGCGTAACCCGCGAAAGGTTCGCAGGATTGACATGACATTCTGGGCGGTGCACTAGCATCGTCATATGCCGTGCAGTCTCACTTCCGTTGATGGATATACGGAGCTGGGCTCAACGCTAACAATTCTAGAAAATCATAGCTGTTCAGATCGTGTACGTTGTAGGAGAATGCTGCTGGTCTGAAGCATCCAATTGCAACTCAAGGGTGTTTAGATTCGGTGTCGCGCGAAAGGTCGTTAGACCAACCGACTAAAAATACCGTCAAAGCTTGGCCAATGATCCCTGCATGCTCATATCGCAATAAAAATCCGGTACCAGAGGTTTGGCCAACACACATCGCATCTGAAGACTGAGTGTCGCAATGCTTCCCATGGAGAAGTATTTACACCCGAGCACGGCGGTGACGTTGACTTACACTCTTGTCGTAGGCTTCGTGCCATGTAATTGCATATGGATTGCCAGATAAAGGTGAAGATTAGCAGTCACGCAGTCTGACCAACGCAGTGCATAAGGCCCCCTGGCCGGCACGCCGTGGCCTCGGGTAGGCGAGCCAGCTGGAGTCTACGAAGCCACTAGGCGAGCTATCGTACGGCTGTGCTGCGTGTGCAGTGCAGTTTAATCGCGTTAGAAAATTGCGAGACTTTCCCTCCATGGGGAAAGGCGCGTAGGGGCCAAAAGCGGCGCAGCGGCACGGGTTGGATTACATCCATTCGTTCAGTGGATACTTACGTTGACTGGACGGCCAACGACCGTGCTAGTTCTTGAGCATTGTTTAACATCTGGTTATGCCGCCAAGAGTATGTCAGACACGGGAAAATGTATCCGTCTTCCTTAGACCCAGATACGCGACGATATTTCGGTCCCTGCTGTGTCATGGAGTAAGCCTTGCCAGTAAATGATGGGCAGAACATTTGAGTTGTATTGAATTCTCTACTCGTTCCAGACCACAGCAGCGAGGCCGTCTTCCTCGCCAGCACGTCCCGGTGTCGCAACCACAACACTTGCAACCAAGCTTCCCAGCTTTCCTGTGCTAGGGTCTCGGTTGATGATGGCAACGTTTGAACTAGTCTGTCCGCCCACCGCTACAAGTGTACCCGCTTTGTTGATCTGGAACGTACGAGGGTAGTAGGAGTACGAGTTCGCTGCCTCCAGCCAGGTGATCTTTCCGGTCGCAGGATCGATCGTATATGTAGCGATGGAGTCTTTCTGACTGCCGAACGTCTGATCCGCACGGTTCGTCGCATATAGGAAGTTTCCAAATACGCGGATTTCAGCTGCTTTGGTCGTCGGTCCTCCCTTGGTGCCGGGGGCGTACGTCGAGAGCGTCTGCAACTTGGTGAGCGAGATGCAGCCTCCAGCAGCGCTAGGATATGTGATGGTCCAGGAAGAGACGGAATTTCCAAGTTCGTTGACGGTGTACATTATTTGGGGTTGGGCCGAGTCTTTGTTCGTCCAGAAGAACTGGCCATGTCGAGGTCCATCTCCAGGGTCTGTCTTGCCTGTTCCGCACGAGGTGAGTTTGCCGCTGCTAGCATCGATGCTGAAGATGCGAATGAGATCGGCACCTAGGTCTGGCACGAGCATAAACTTCCCAGTCGGGTCGAGCAAAGCTTCGTGGGGATGAGGGACATCTTGACGCGAATTGGGGCCTTTTTGTGCCATAGTAAATTTCTCCGTTGTCAATGCCTTGGTGCTGCTAGAAAGCGGCAGCTTGAAGGTTGTGAGTGTAGAAGGCGAACTACTTTATGTGAGCATGTACCAGTATGAAGAAGTGGAGCAACTTACTATTCTACAGTAGCGGCAAAGCCCTTTCCATCCGATCCTCCGTACAAAATTCCATGTACAGAATTTCCAGGTGTCTTGGCCGACGACTTGAGCGTCAGCTTCCCGTCACTGCCGACAGAGTACACCGCGTTGCTGCCACTTCCGTTCCACGATTCGTCGAAGCAGTAGAGGGTTTGGTCGCTGGGGTACAGTTCGAGCCATGCCGGCGTGGTACCGCATCCTGTTACTGGAGAGCCAACAGTAAGAGTTCCAGTGGTCCCAGTAGAAGTGAAACTCAGGGTATACAACTTTCCAGTGTAGTGAGCAGCAAGCAATGTTGCTGAGGAAGCTGTGGGCGCCGAGATCGAAGTTGGCACGAAGCTGAGGCCTGCCAACAGGGACAAAGATGCTCGATACATGATGGATTGCTGATAGTTAGAGATTCGCCTGTGGCTCCGGCCTCACCATGTGGGGGCTGTGCGATCTTTATGTGGCTGCTACCGCTACACGACGGAGTTGCGGGGTCAATTCCATGGTGATTGACATGATTTATCGTATTAACCGACACTTTGGATTACTATTATATGCTGGACTTTAATCTCGCACATAAGGATCGCGCGTAGGACGGTCGGCAGAGCTGAGATTCACATATATTGTGAATCTGCAAGGATGTCGTAACACGGACGCTCCAGCATTGATGGCAATTGAGCGAAAGTGGCTAAACATGAGCCCGTGACGACCGAAATATGGATCTCAAAACGTGGCAGCTGGGATTCCGGGTATGCAGGCTAATTGCAGGGCGACGCTCTGTGTAGGATCGACGAACACGAAGTCAGCGGA
Source organism: Didymosphaeria variabile (assembly GCF_027946475.1). Classification (NCBI taxonomy): domain Eukaryota; kingdom Fungi; phylum Ascomycota; class Dothideomycetes; order Pleosporales; family Didymosphaeriaceae; genus Didymosphaeria; species Didymosphaeria variabile. Next base: position 1,832,791 of record NW_026611628.1, on the reverse strand, counting down.
CCGCGCATCCGCGAATGAGAGCGGAGTGTTAGAAATGACCCATATTCTTCAATTGACATGCACAGTTGGGGTCATTCAGCAGAGTAGGAGAGATGTCGAGGTTGAAGTCTGCAAGCCGAGTGCGGCTCTGAAGAGACGTGGGTCTAATCGACGCTAAGCCATTCGTAGCATGGCTATCCACTGCGGCGGGGACGTATCGTTCACGTCAACAAGAACCTCGGCCATACAATATCAGGTCACTATTCTGGACACTCATCGGCAATCGAGTTACTCTAGGACACACGATTTGATAAGAGAATTGCCAACGCTTCGTTAGCGGCCGAGCCCATAGCCGACCTTCTTCATCTTCAAGTGTTGACGTGCGAGGCAGGATAGTCTCCACGGGTTATTCAAACCTTTGATACTTGCAACCTTATGGCTCCAGCCAAGCCCAAGAACAAGATTCTCGTCGCCTGGTCCATCGACTTTGACGCGATCTCCGGCTGGCTGGGCACAGGACAACACCCCTCCACCACAACCTCCGACTACAGCAGCGGCTACTTCTCCGCCAACGTCGGCGTCCCCCGCCTCCTCACTCTCTTCAAGCACCTCAACATCTCCGAAAAAGTCACCTGGTGCCTCCCGGGCCACAGCATAGAAACCTTCCCCACCCAAACCCGCGCCATCATCTCCTCCGGCGCAGAAATCGCCCTCCACGGCTACGCCCACGAAGCAGCCTCCCGGCTCACGGCAGAGCAGGAAAGAGATGTCCTGAAGAAATGTATTGACTTGGTGACAGAGCTAACGGGCTCCCGGCCCAAAGGCTACCGCGCTCCCTTGTACCAATTGAAAGAACGCACCATCTCGTTACTGCAAGAACACGATTTCCTCTGGGACTCTTCCCTCGCGCACCATGATAGCGCGCCTTACTTCCTCCCTTTGAACCCCGCGCCTATAAAACCTATCGACTTCAAGCCGGAAGTCAGGGCGGAAGAATGGATGAAGCCGACGCCGTCCTTTCTGACGCAAGAGAAGAGTCAGCTGGTGGAGATTCCGTGTAATTGGTATGCGGAGGATATGACGCCTTTGCAGTTCTTTCCCAATGTACCTAATTCAGCTGGGTATGTGGACGTGAGGGTTGTGGAGCGGATGTGGATGGATCGGTTTGAGTGGTTGGTGAAGGAGATAGAGCAGGGGAGGGACGATATGGTGGTGTACAGTATGGTGATACATCCGGATACGAGTGGGATGGCACACGTGATAGGCATGGTGGAGAGGTTCTTGAAGTGGGTGTTGAGTTTTGGGGAGGACGTGGTGGAATTCAGGACGTATGAGAGTATTGCGGAGGAGTTTAGGAGGCGGGAAAGGGAAAGGGAGAAGGTGAGTAAGTGGGATTGACTTGATGACCATGTGTGAGGTTTTACGAGCACAGCAACACCATCCCATCGTAATGTTCCATGATGCATTTCGGACATGTTGTCCATACCAGCACGCAAGCTCATACCCCGTATCTCATTTTACTTCACTTTCACACCATGATCGTCGACCAATGTTAGCTCGCTCCACTCGTCCTTAAACGACTGTAACGAATAGCGGGATGACTGGATGATCCAATCATGTGCGCATCGAGGCGATCTGTATTCCACTGAGGTTACATATCATGCTCGCGATGCGACGCTCTCTGTGGGCGCTGACAATGCAGACTGACACCAGATGGGAATGAATGAGCAGGACCACGTCGGCTTATCTAACTAGTGACTGAGAACCTTCAGTGTGGATTTTAAAGGCGGTAACGCGGAATACATAAGCTCGCAGCATACAGAACACAAAACACCTCAATGCATTCATACCACATCACATCGTGATCTATACCAGCCAACCCAAACAGAACCTTTTAGTCATCCACATCCCCAACCGCCGAATCCTCATCATCCTCCCCAAACTCAACACCATACTCGCCGCAGATATCCCACCGGTCGCCCTTCGCCGCTTTGCTAACGTACTTCGTAAACCGCAGCACGCCTCTATCCCTCAGCACAATCGCAAGATTGTTCCACGCAGCAGGCTGACTAAAGAGGATACCATCGTCATCCTCATCCGCCGCGCTCTTATATACGGCTGGGTCGGCCTTGGCTTTGCGACGCTGGCCCGCGCCCGTGGAAGTAGACGGCTCGGGGGCGCCAGCGTCGGTGCCCTCGTCTTCTTCGCCCGCCATGTACATTTCGTAGCCGCCGACTTCTTCTTCTGGCTTTGCGGCGGCTTTTCCGTTGGTCTTGCTAGAGGACCCATTTTGCTGTGCCTCTTCCTCGGTATCTTCTTCGTCGTCGCCCCAGCCCTTGGACGGCGTGATGCCCAGGCAGACTTCGAGCTGGGGGTCTTCTTCTTCGTAGGCGGTTGCAAGCGTGTAATCGAGGCCTTGGCGGAAGCGGCGGGCGAGGATGTTGCTCTTGGTGAGGGTGATGCCTGTAACGAGGGAGAGCCACTTTGTGAAGGCGGGGTGGGGGAAGAGCACGTCGACGAGGTCGTCGTAGGGGGTTAAGGTGGCGTTATCGGGATAGCTGGTTTGGATCGGTTGGACTGCTTTGCGGTAGAGGAAGCGGTGCTTATGGGGTGGTCGTGCGACGCCGACTTCGGACTGCGCCGTGAAGAAGGGGTTTGCGGGGAGGCTGGGGTTTGCCTCGTGGTCTTTTGATTCTAGGTATTCGCGGAGGCGGGCGCAGAACTTGGGCGACAGGAACTCTGCTAGCCGTACAGAGGATTCGTCTGAGAACAGGCGTGTGATGTCTTCGACGGTATCCGGGACGAGGTAATTAGGGTTCATGTATTTGAGCAAGAAGTCCAGCTCGTCGCCAGTCATCTGGTCGTCTTGCGCTTTTGCTTGTGCTTCCCAGTGCGGGTTCTCGACCCAGTTTGACTGCGGTTCGTCAAAGACGTCGGCTTTTCCACCCTGCAGCTGGGCAAGAGAACTTTTCTCAGCAAGCTTCTCTTCCATGCCTTCTTCGTACCCCTCCTCGCCTTCCTGGGGAATGTGGAACCAACCGCTAATAGCCATGCGTATGCGACCACCATCCTCCTCTTCCGTACCACCTCCACCACGCTTGTATACCTCCTCGACGTCGTGAAAGCTCTCGCCTGGCTGCACGGTAAAGAAGGATAACTGGTTCCACGCTGGTGGTATGACCTCTGTGAATTCGGGCTGTGGCACCTTGACATCGTCTCCCTCGGCAGTCTCCAGGTTTTTGGTTGGGTACAGGCGCAGTGCACCACCCCACTCTGGTTTCCAGGGTATGTCCGGGTCCAGCAGGTACAGGATCCAGCTCACACGGCGGCTACCAATGACGTCGTCGTGGCAGAGGAGATGGCACCCGGGGGTGTACACATTCTACTTTTGTAAACATATAGTCACTCAAGATATAGGCTTGCGCAACGTACCACTGCCATATCTGTCTTCACCCCGCTCAGTGGCCCAGAGCCAGTTATCGAAGAGAGGTATTTGCGGAACGCGGAAGAGTAGAGCGAGTCGCGGAGAGTCAGGAGCGAGGGCAGGCGCTTGAGGGCAGCATCGTCGAGGCCGTCGAGGTTGGCAAGATCACCGGACTGGTGGATCTTGTAGATGTCCGTCTCTTTCGGCGTGAAGGAGATGTGCTCGCGAATTTCGTTGCGCACATTGCGGAGAAGCTGGTCGTCGATGAGGTTCTGGATCACGGCGTGCTTGTATCTGCGTAAAGTTTTGGCGGAGCTCAATTGCGCGGAGAAGAAACGTACGGTTGCGATCCGGCATAGTAGTTGGTGTAGTCGGCGAGGACGTTGCTGTCGAACAGGCCTTTACGGAAATTGCCATGCGCCTCGTCGTCAGAGATGGCGCGCTTCTTGGACTTGCCATTGGGCGGTGCTTCGTTCTTGCGCTTCATTGTGCTCTGCAGTCGGTGGAGAGAGAAAAGGCGGCAGCTTTAAGAATTTTGAGGCGACCGAGGGAGCTTGACCTCAGACCACAAATGCAGGTGGGCCGACACGAGCAGAGGGGCGCACACGCACACGCCCTGCTTCCCCGCAGCCCTGAACCGTGGCCTTGGATAAGATGCTGCTCCTTACGAAAGGTTATCGGACCAGACACTCTATCTTGATCAGTGTGTGGACCGTTTGAAGGAGTGATTAGCATCACGAGCAAGCCCGCTGAGTTGTCCGCGCTGAGAACGCACTCCGGTTGGCTGACGTCTCGGCTGAACACCTCCATTACGTGCGTAGGTCTGGATGCTCACAGCTCAACCACATGAACAGATGACGAAGCTAATCGCCTCAATTTCACTTCCTGCTATGTACAATGTCCATCAGTGGGGATCAAACTTTGGATACGAGCTTTCCCGACACCAACTCGTGCCGACCAGATGCCGATCAGATGCCGCCTCACATTTATTCGGCCCGTCGTCCATCCTCCAGCATCAACATGCCGGCTATGGCTCTCTCATACGTCCACATGGTCACCGAAGCTGCCGGCGCCGCCTTTAGCAAGCTCACTGTCAGCCCCCGATACAATCCTCGCATTCCTTCGCGCTTCGATATGGTCACCAGTGTGCTGATAACGCCCGAGTACATGGGTATGTTGCGGTGGACGAATTTAGATCGCATCGGGCCCTGGACTTGTAGTCGCTTTCGTGTAGTGTCGAGTGGGTAGACGGCGGTTTTGGCAAACACGCTGGCGATGATCCCGGAAAGACCATCCGAGCCTCCGAACGGAAGGGCAAGGGGCGAGTTCGCCATGACAGGCTTCAAGCCTTCGTAGCTGGCGAAGAAGAGACCCATGTAGGGCACGATCTGGCTGACGCCAGCGCCCAGTCCGCGGAAGAAGCCCTTGGGACCTTCGTGTTGTGCAATGTGCCTTATCGACGCAGCGAGAGACGTGTAGACGCGCTCTGTTCCCTGCGCTGCAAATCGCGTCCGTAGCAGGTCGAGGGGGTATGTCGCCGTGGTCGCGCATGCGCCCGCCGTTGCTCCGCTGATGAAGGAGACTGCTGAGCCATGGAGCTCATAAGGGGCTGGAATGGACTCAAGGAGAGTCGAACTGTACTTGTAGGCAGAGAACTGTATGCCGCCATAGCAGAGGTACATGAGCTCTGCCGGAACGTTGCCCTTCCATAGCCCCGTGAGTCCTTCCTCGCGGAGGATGTATTTAAGCGTTCCGAGGGTTCCTTTATATGTAGGTCCTTGAACACCGCGGGTGCTCAGAGGGTCGGACAGCGAGTGGACCTGGAGCTGGAGGCGGATCTTGATGACGTCGAGAGGTGCGATCACGAAGCTGTGAAGCGCATCAGTTTACAGAGCTCGTGGAGAGACAGAATAACAAGGCATACCGTGAGACGAGGCCCGCAATAGCGCCCGCGGCCACGACTTGCAGCTGTGAGCCCTACACCAGTATCAGTCTTGTTGCAGCTTCGAAGCAGTCGAGCAGCTTTTCATACCTCATGCTTGAGCTGAGCGACCTCCCCAGACATGCGCCCAGGCCTCCGTCAGGAGGTTATCACACCACAACGAGCCAGCGCTAAACACACGCAGTCTCGTACCGCAAATAATCGGGACTTGGGCGATTGTGGACAGGCGGAAAAAGAGCGGAAGTGGATGCTGTTTGTTACCTCGGGTCAAAGGCCGCCCGCCATCATGAAAAGGCGCGCTCGGCCGCCCTGGCTCTGGATTGACCAACAGCAGCCCTCGTCATTCCGTCATGTCCGTAAACATCACTACGACCCGGCTGACGGTCAGATGTGCATCTCAACACGTTCGTGCTGGCACGCCCACTTGCAAGCGAAGATCTTTTTGGAATACCGTCTTCAGCAAGCCGGCAGCGGTCAAGAGGCGCGCGAGACGTGAGGAAGAGAGCCCCGCGCTGCCTACGCCTACGCGAGAGTACCACCCCACACCTATACCCCACGAGACGATTGTCCACAGTCCTGCCAATGCCGGCCAGCTCGATGCATATTCCGCAAAGACCATCGCCGTAAGCATAGACGATACTCCTCGGACCTTCGATACTGTATTTCTGCGCGACAGTTGCACGTGCCCAAGATGCGTCGATCCAGATAGTAGGCAGAAGCTCTTCCAAACCTCAGACATTCCGCAAGAGATCGAGGGAAAAGCCCGGACTGTGCAAGACGAGAACAAGAGCTGGGTGATTGAGGTAGAATGGCAAAATGATGTGCCTGGCTATGGCGCAGAACACCGCACAAGGCATTCGCTGAACTGGCTGCGGCGAGCGCTAAACACGGAGGTGGAGCTTAGAGGAGGCGTGCGCTACGATGACAGAGTCCTCTGGGACAGAGACACCATCACCAAGAACAACAAATGGATCGACTACAAAGACTGGACAGGCGACGACTCCGTTCTCTTCGACGCCCTCACCCACCTCAACAAATACGGCCTGCTCTTTCTCAAAAACGTCCCTGAGTCGGAAGAATCAGTCGTAAACATCGCCGGACGAATAGGAACCCTGAAAGACACCTTCTACGGCCGCACCTGGGATGTCCGCTCCAAGCCCAAAGCCGAAAACATCGCCTACACCCCCCAGTTCCTAGGCCTCCACATGGACCTCCTCTACACCTCGAACCCCCCCTACCTCCAGCTGCTCCACTCCCTGCGCGCCCGCACCCCAGGCGGCGAGTCCTTCTTCAGTGACTCCTTCCATGCAGCTCAGAAGTTGGAGGAGGCGAGCAAAACACACTTCAGGACGCTGTGCACGTTCCCAGTTACGTATCACTATCACCACCCTACATATCATTACCACTACACCCGCCCAACCATAGAACTCCATCCCTACCCCAAGTACAGCGAACCCACGAACCTCGCGCTCCACCGCGTAAACTGGTCGCCGCCTTTCCAAGGGCCTTTCGAAGCGCGCATCGGGGGCGAAAGCCAGACTGCGCTGAGGAACTATCTTGCCGCCAGTCATGCGTATGAGAAGATATTGAGTGCGGAGGAGAGCTTGTTTGAATACAGGTTGAACGAGGGGGAGTGTGTGATATTCGATAATAGGAGGGTGTTGCATGCGAGGAGGGCATTTGATGCGACGAAGGGGGAGAGGTGGCTCAAGGGGGCGTATGTGGATGATGATGTTTTCTTTTCGAAGTTGAGGGTGCTGGAGGAGAGGTTTAGGGGAGGTGGGTTGCGGATGGGGTTGTGAGGCCTGTTGTGGGGTCGTTGTTTGAGAGGGCTTAGGAAATGGTGTTTGTGGGTTGGGAAGTTAAGGGTGGGTGCATAGCGGGTGGTAGACTTGGCGTCGTATTGGATTTAAAGTATCGCATCGAATAGATGAAGTTCATGATTTCACCAAGTGTTCCCTCGCTGAAGTTTGCGGCTAAGAGTCGCTGACGACCACCTGCTTCTAGTTTCGCTTTCCTACTTGCCCAAAGCTTCTTCGACGAGTCTTATGTCGCAATTTTGACACGCATGGTAGAGTCAAATAGCCTGGGGTATGCTTCCTAGCGAAGTTACAGCCGACATTATTTTCAGTGCGAGAGAGTCCGAACCTATGCTTCGGCCTCATGGAAGATATGGGCAGGGGTATGAGAGTGTGAGGGCGGACGATCATTTAGTGTTAAATTCGATTGTCTTAATCTCAGAAGGCTACAACCGAGGGATCACAAGTCTAGTACGTGATTCCAAAAGCTATGAAAACCATTCGGGCTCTGGCTCGGGGGGAAGATCTCTGTCGTCAACTATCTCCGCACAAACTTCCACAGACCAGAACTCATTGCGGCAGATATTGCTATCATACTGCAATCGCGTTTTGAGCGAAATAATAAGTGTGCGATCGTTATCTGGTCCTTTATACCGTAGCTCAGACGTCTTTGGGATCCGGAGGCTTTTGAGATAATCCGTCGCTACTCGACTATCAGTGTTCCAGCGTTCAAGTTGTTCCTGAAAACGTTTGACAGGTGATCCATATAAGGTATCATAGGTATAATCGATGATCGTGCAATCCAAGCGCTCGCTAGACCAGCCGGTCGCATACAACCCAAACTGCAAGTGCCTTTCGGAGCCTTCGCCGGATGAACCTTTTGGCAAGGTGTAGGATAGGTCCGCGCTTGCAAAATCTTCGTGATCATCGCTTGTGGTGAAGAATAGGTCGCCTTCATGATCGTATCTCGTTTCAGGCCACACCCTGCCGGTAATTCCAAGGGCAAGTTGAAGCGCGAGGACGTGGCGACGTGATTCCCTCAGGACGTCGAGCATATTGACCGTTGGAACTCGGTCTCTCGTTAGTGCAGTCTCTGTGTATGAGTCTGCAGGGATCAAGGTTTTAATATCCGCTCGAAGATATGTCGCGTCCTGACGGCGATAAGGAGCGAACATATAACGGAGCGCCTCAGGCTCCACTTCCAATAAACTAGAAGGATCCTCTCGAAGGAACTGGCTAGGGCCGACTTTGCGGAGACGTACGATCAAAACTTTTCCGGTCTCTTTCCGCTGACAGCCGGTGAGTTGCGCGTAGCCTGCACTCATGCCAGGAATTGTCAAAAATTGAACTTGCGACCTGATCCCCTGACTTGTCAGAGTGAAGTCGGAGAATGAGGTATCGGCTTCCCAAGACAATTGTCCACATCGAAGAAACGCGGCAGATGATGTTGCTAAGACACCGCAGAGAAATCTACCGTTGATCTTGCGGGTCGGCGGGAGCTGCCAGGCAAAGATGCTCCGATCGAATGTGGTCCTGATAATCTCCTCTTGAAGTCTGCGGAAAGCCTTTTCTTCTTCTCCGTACAACAGAGGTAAATTTACATCGAATATTCCTAACAGACAGTACGCTGAATCCTCAATACGCGTGGTTTGACGATGCGCCGCCCAGGACATTTTCTCGGCGATTGCGATAGTTCTCAAGACGTATTTTCCAAGTATTAGGCCCAACCTGATGCCGGTGATCCCTTCAAGCACAGACGCAAACTCAAGTTTATTGCCTCGAGCGGTCCAATGTTGATCGAAGAAAATCAATTTCCTCGGTGCAATCAATTCTTGCAGCGTCCACCCACGTGTACTAGAATTGATTCAACATTCAGATGCTCCCTGGAAAGTCGCACTGTAGTTACTCACAACCAGCGACATTTTGGTAGGGTCTCCTCGAGATCTGCTGAGCTGGGAAGATCGCTGAGGTATGCATAACATATTTTGGACCTTCGATACCATCGGAACATAGAATTGATGGCTTCGGTCAATTCTGCACTGCTAGACTTGTCGATACCTTATGGAGCGCAAAGTCAGCCAAATGCACAGCCTCAACACATATTTTCAAACAATGACGACCGCGGCTGGAAAGAGCAACAAGCCTCATCAGGCTCCTGTATAACGAAATGCACACTCACAGCAAGTGTCCACCCAAGCCCAGTCGAGGTCTTCGCTAGCAGCAATCCGACATGTCATCTCAATCTTGGTAAAACCCTTCATTGTCTTGTGCCTGTTCTCGATCACGTCTTTGTAGGTGACCTCTTCGTCCTCCCATGTATGGGACAATATCGCATATTCGGGAATCTGACTGCCGATAAATTCTTTGAAAGACCCGTCTCTAACATTGATGAGACGCATAGCTACTGTCTATTGTTGCGATGAGCACGGCAAGGCTGAAAGATGAACGGGCGTACCTAGGGTATTTTGGCAGGTGTTAGGATAGGTTGAGTGCGGCGCGCGAGCGTTAGATCTGATTCTCGGAGCTTGAGCTATTACTTGTGGCTTGAATCATTATAATAGGCTGGGGAACGAGAAGGTGAGAAACCGAAGCATGCAGTGTAGCCTGCGATGGCTTGCGATCTAACTTGAAAGAGTTAGCGAATATCTCCGCGTTATACGTACCATGCTTGCCCGCGGCACCCCTTTCCACATCTACAACACGCAACAACCAGCGAGAAACCTCAATCTTCGAAAGACACAGCCCGGAGCAGCATTACCAATACGAACACCTTCAGGGATTCGCGCTGTTCTATGCACCGAACAAAATTCGACAAACCCCAACTTACTGCATATCCGATCCACTGCAGTCATGAAGCCACGAACAGCTAAGAAAATCCGCCCTTCCCCATACGCCAAACGTGGTTGATGTAAATCGAGGAAGAACAACGGTACTGAAAGCGTTACCCAGGTTCAAGCTGCAGCTACATGGGAGAGACGCGCACCCAAGTTAGTCAAAGGTCTACTTAGTCCCGAGATCCGGGTAGCTCAATTAGAAACGTGAGAAGCACCACTGAGCACCCTACAGAACGTGAGCAGTTCATATGAACTACTCTTGGTACGTTCATCTACGTGGTCACCTTATGTGCATCCAAAGAGCACGCTCCAGCAATAACGGACAAGTCAATGGCATGTCAATTGATTTTAGATCACGCGTGACTAAGGTTACCTGCGATGCTATCTACCCCCAATATTTGGAACTGACGTCGCTGTAGTTGTCGACGAAACTCTACTGAGTCCTCACTACTGCGCCTTCCGATGCAAATACTCGACCAGATCTTTTCCTACGTTGTGGAGCCACAATATGTCCACAACATATCTCGGTCGAAACAGCAACAATGGTGGAGTCCACAGCTCAATAGAATGCTGTCTAAATTAGCCTGGAAGGCCTCCGGCGATCCATCCACCTTCCTGTTCGCTTTCAACCTTCCGCTCGTGTGTCAACAAATATGCCACGCGGTAGTTCTCCTTCTATATCAACGCTTTGTTTTCGATTTCTTGCGATGTCCGGGCGACGAATACATGGATGGTATGGAGCGTTCCCGCCCAATGTGAAGTGTTTCGGGTAATAGAGCCCCATTCGCAGTGGATTGAAGACGTTGTGGCTGGAATTAAGAAACCGTTCTCTAAGACATTCGTCCGCTTGGAGCTACTCATCATTCATCTCAAGCTAAGAGAAATATTTAAGCAAAATCTAGCCAAGAAGGAGAGGGAAGACCTTGTCATTGACTTCAAACAAGCGCATATCATCTTCAAGACATTAGTATGAACCCGAATTTGAACCTGTTATAAGGTTCCCCAGATCTGGAGGGAAATTTGGTGGTCTTTCTTGGGCATAGGGTGCAGAAGTATTAGCATTTGCCCTCACTACAGACGTGTGATCATCTGGTCACTATTTATCTAATTCTCACCCTCACTTTCACCGAGGTGACTAATCGATTCTGCTCACGCCTTTGCCTCCCCAGCTATTTAAACCTTTACCGACACTTGAAAAACCTCTCACTTGCCAACCCAACAACCACTCCACCCTGACCGAACAGCCATGGCGCCTGTGTCCCCCACCGTCGCCCGCAAGTCAAGCAAGGCTCGAGCTATCGGCGATGACCGTGCTCGTGTCACGAAGCAGAAGTCTGTGAAGCAAGCTCGCAAACCGAAGAACGGCTTGCTCGATGCTTCAATCCCTCACAATGCGACGCATCTTATGGAACTGTGAGTCTGCTTCGTACCCACATTCATAGACCATATTACTAAGCGAAGACCTCAGTGCGCAGCGTAACTCTACGCAGTCACCTCTCCTGCGTCTCGCTCCTGAGATTCGCAACACGATCTGGGAGTACGCAATCGGCGGATCCCGGATCCGAGTCTTCAGTGCCACTTACTTCGATCGTCCCAGTAAGCTTTCGTACTGGCCGTTTGATCCTTCCGGAGAACCCATCATGAAATCCGCTTTCCAATTGCACAAAGTGTGCCGGCAGGTCTACGCGGAGACGGCACCGCTCCTATACACTCTTAATATGTTCAGCTTCTACCATGTGAGTGACATGGACCGTTGGATCAAGCTTCGCCCGATTGGTCAGCTTCAGCTGATGACCTCCATCGAGGTCCCATTCCAATACTTTTCTTTGTACGATAGGGGCCTTCGGACGAAGTTTCGCAAGAAGTTTCCAAACATCAAGCGCATTAGTATTCAAGGGACCTATACTACTATCGAAAGTCGCAGGGAGGAAAGCAAGAAACGAGTCGTCAATATGGTCAAGCAGCGCGAGGGCGAGGACGTCGAGGTGCATGTGGTGTGGTATGTTCCCCCAGGACAGACGAATATTCCAGAATCATACACTAACAGACATTGCCATCTCCAGGCGGTAAGGCATGAGCAGTCCACTACTCTCCATCCATGGGAGCCTCTCTTTGCAATTCGTTTTTGTCTTGCAAGGTATAACAGCTGCAATTCGCGAAGATATGTCATGCATTGCGCTTGATCTAGTCCGACATTCGAAGGTGGATCATTTGAGGACTTATTGGATTGTACTTTTCCGTTACAAGACGTTGTCTGGTGTTATGAATTTGTTTTTACTTGAGAGTATAATTCGTCACTCCAAAGACGAGGATATGCATCAATGCCAGCTCTCTGCCAACGGGGCGTTGATGGAGAAGTCCTTCACCACGGGGCTGGAAATTGGTCTTGCGGAATTATTTGCAATAGAAAAGTGTTCTCATGTCATTTTTTTTTACCAATCTTACTTCTTTGTTACGTGGTGAATCTGACTCCAGAGTTCAATAGCCGCGGCACGGACACTGCAGGCCCGAAGGCGCATACTATGCTTGCAGTCTGCACGAGCAATTTCAAGGTGAGCCCCCGAATATCATCAAGCATGCTTTAAGTTGGTCCGGTTGGTGTTTTAGTCTAATGCCGCCGTGCTTTTACCTTCTCCGGCCCATTGTGCGCGCTATGTATAGTATACGTTCAGCCAGGGTCAGGTTCAACTTTGGTAGCAGCGGGACTGCTGATTATAAAGATTGAGGCCTAAGTAGTGAATTTAGGAGGTAGCATGTTGGGAGAGAATCTGATGGTGGGGTTTCACAAGTGTTAATATTCGGCTCACTGTTTGGGTACTTAGCGTGCCTGCCTTCCCAACAACGTCGACTAACATCCGCCCCTCACTTCTACAACTCTACTCACTCTGAACTCCAAACTACACCCCAGTGACGGCTCGACTACCGTCGACACGTCCTTCGTGGCCACGCTAGGTCTGCGGTTCGTGACACGGCTCTTGCGCCACTATGTCTGTGTCCCGCCGAGGCACGCCGCTAGAAAGCGAGACGACAGAGACTGGTTATGAAACTATGGTCGGGAAGGACGATGGCAAGATTACAACGCAGGACCTTCGTGGAAGTGGACCGACCGAGCTAGACATATCAGTAGTCAAGGAATCCAATGGCCTTCTGGATCCCACGCCACGGGGTCGCTATGTCGAAATGTAAGTAAATTCGGCGGATATTGAGAATTGAGCAAGGGATTAACAACAGCAGTGCTCAACGTAATCAAGAGACCTCCCCATTCCTTCGCCTCCCGCCTGAATTGCGGACAATAATCTATCGCCTTGTATGCGACGATTTCGAAGTCCGCGTGATGCGTGACGAGCGTCTCAGACAGGGCGCCCGTGCAGCATGGAGAATCGATTTCGACCCCTTCGACCCCGTCCATCAGTCCATCAGTTTCCTTCGCGTCTGCAGAGCTATATACGCTGAAGCACGTCTCATTCCATACGCTGAAGCACAATTCAGTTTAACATATAGCAACTCACAAGACCCGGTAGTACAGCATGTGCATCAGCGGTACGCGCTCCGACATTCGACGTTGCGTCGCTCTGCTGGCACTTTCGTCTTCCGTGGGGGTCCGCGGGAGCGTCTACCGGCGAGGATACTCCCTGTTCAGACCAACGCGATCACGACTGTCCAACTTGTCAATTCGATCAGGCCGACGCTTCGAACGTTGATGGAAGAGGTGGCGTGTCTGCCTGCCCTTAGGCAAATCAATTGGGTCGCTCGATGGGCGTACTTCACGTTCCTAGCGGACATGAAGCAGATCACTGCCATTCAAGAATCAGTAGGCAATTCGATCCAAGTTGTGATCAAGGTCACTCCAACACTGGAAGCAGGACTCCGCGACGGACTCGATGATCAACAGTGGGGGGTGGAAAAGAAGATCTCGGAACAACGTGCTGGTACTGTGCACATTGACTAGCCCTGAAAGTCAGTAGACCCGTTCGAGTGAGTGGCATCGATGCTACCGAACAATCAATACTGACGATCTATCGCAGTTCCTGGAAAAGCCACTATACATGAGAGAACCGTTGAGGGATATGGCATTTTGGGGTTACACTCGGAATACAGCGCTCCGAACTATTGGAGGTTCCAGCTACCTACAGTTGTTGTTTCCTGCAATCTGTGGCATGCATAGTCCCAAGGATGAAGGGAAGTCGAACAGTTCGAGACTACTCTAGCTTGTAGACTAGTGAATTGCAGGATCCTTTTTCAATGCGCAATGTGAGGAACTGAGTGAATAAGTGAACGCACGGATTATTTGTTGGCCCGGCAGCGGTTGCCGAAGTTCAACTGATTCACTTCCCTAACGTCTTCGCTTTCTTTGGCGTATATAAACCCCGCTCCCCTCACTCACGCTCCGCTCTACCACAGCTAGTGTTGTCTGTACTTGCCTTCATCTCTGCGTGACGAGTCGACAACATGGCGGGCTCTCATATTCAGCCGCAATGGCCTGTTAGTGAGTCCGAAGCAAGCCACCAACACTCCGAGCACGGATATGAGAGACTCAAGCTGGCCAGCGATGGCATGCTCGATCCAACGCCGCAGGGAAAATACGTGAGCCGGTAAGTACCGCAACATTGACTAGATATATGTTTCTAAGGCGATAGCAGCACGAAGCAAAACATGACCAAGTCGCCGCTCTTGCGCCTACCGCCCGAATTGCGCGCCACGATCTATCGATACGTCTTCACCGGTTGCTACGTCCAAGACCCCGATGGCAAGCGCTTTACGTCGAAGGACGTGGCACATCCGTCATTCCTTTCTGTATGCCGCAGCTTCTACGCTGAAGCCCGCTTCCTCCCTTTCACCAACGCTCGCTTTATCTTCGTGCCCTGGCACATCGGGTCTGCAGTCAAAGGAGTGCCCTACCAGCGGAACGGAGACAGATCGTATGATGTGTTCTTTAGAATGTTTATCGAGCAGCACGCACGTGAGGCACGCGTCTTCAAATACTCCGCTCAATCCGACAAGATTGCGACCTTGCAGATGCGCACCAGCCGAGTACCTTGTCTGGTTTCTTCAGGATTCGTGAAGGAGCTCAAATTCCTTCCCGGTCTCGAACAGATCATCCTGCGTCCAATTCGCCCGAGGAGTCAAATACCTTACAAGTTACTCCTCATTTTCGACGAACGGAAGTTTAGTGAGGTCCGGGGTGCCCTTGGGAGCTCAGTTCGAGTGGAATATGAAGGAGATGACTTACTAGAGTACGAGCTTCTGGATTGGGACCTTAAAGCCTGATATCTCTTTCGCGTCCCTGAGTCGGTTCGTAAAGAATGCATGCATAGGTAGATCACGGTCATGTGCTGTCATTCCTGACAGAAAGCTTTCAAAATGATGGAAGAGTCGGTCTTGATGATATAAATCAATGGTTTGGGTTCATACATGGTCGGTTGTTGAGGAGGAAGTCAATAGTGGACCAAAGCTACTTCTGATACTGCGCTTACTAGCAGTGCAAGACCTCTTCAGGTCGGTATACCATTATACACGTGCCAATGTCATAAGAAAAACAATGAAATATGGGAGTCGACAATCCTTCTGTGAGACATTCAATGCGAGAAACTGAACTCGCTTCATTGCGAGTGCTACTATCACGTGCTGTTGTGTGTCGGGAGCTGCGCGAACCATGGTTGGAGAGAACAAGCAGTCCGCGGTCTCCGAGCTACCTTTTTCAAGTCATAATCCCACCGGAATAACCTTCTCCTCGAACGCAGCCGCAACAAAGTTTGCGCCACACAGCAGGCAGGGATCATAGCGCCTGACTTATCTAATATGACTAGCGTGATCAGATTGATGCCGACAAAATGCGGACTTTGTTCCGCTCCACCACCTAATATTCCCGTAGACATGAGCCAGTTCTTTCTAACAGCCTGCTATTTTCCTTTAGCAGCTCTTTGAATTCATTTCGGCTGCCCTGCTTAGGCAAAAGCCTTATTGAATGTAAGGCAAAGACTGCAGGTGAGTCTGACTGACCCATATAGAGATCTCAGCTCTACTAACCATCGATTTCAGCGAGTATGGCTTCCTATCATTGCCAGATATGTGCAATGCCCATGTCTATTGCGCGAATTCGAACTCTGAACGACCCTCCAGATGCGGCCTGGAACTATGAAGGTCACAGTTATGTGGGCTTTGAGACGTTCCAAGACATCCATGGAAATCCTTTCTCAGATCAACATTGCGAGCAATGTACCACCCTAGATCGAACTCCAGCTACCTTGGACGTAGACATCAAGAACGCAGTCTCTGGCGGCCCTCTATGGCCAGATGAAGATGATGAAGATGGCGAGTGGCTACCGGAAGATGATTCGGACACGAGAAGCGAGATGCTAGAGTATGACACCGAAGCCAATTCTGACGTAGAACCATTGGACACACCACAATGCGATGACAAGGATGCAGATGGCGAGGACATTGATACTAACATACACAACGCCTTGCGTGAGCTGCATGCCCCTCCACAGCCGAGGCACCTTCCGCACGGTACCTTGCGCAACGGCTACATTTATAACAGAGGAAGAGGGGGGCCGCAATACCTTCGAGGTGTTCTAGAAAAACAAGCCTGCGGCTCGTACAGACTACCGTTAGAGCATATAGCGGCGCCTTCTTGCCAAAGCCTCCAGGGCATCAACGGTCATGTGCTAACCGCAGAACAAATGAAAGGTTGCCGTAACCACAGATTTCTACTAGCAAGACCCCTACATTGGCAAGGCGATGAAAGCGATAGCATCTTCGAAGATGGCAGTTTGTTCGTCTTGTCGGGCGAATCAAACGGGTCTTACATATCGCCTGTGGCTCCTTACGTCTATCCACCACGTTATGGTGTAGACCACGTATCCTGCTGGACACTGTATGTGAACGACGGATGTAACGTATGTGGGACACGCTTTGAGGCTATCTGTTTGCTGCGAGTGTTGACACCAGTCTAGGATTCTGATGGATGGCGACCGCTGCCGGTCCATTCATATTGTCTTGATATGTTTGCAAAAGTATCATATTGCCGACTTGGGAGAGTCGACTTGGATGGGGTCTGGCATTGGCGAGAGATGCAGTGCTCACCAGAGTCCTACAGTCTTACCAAGGATGATGTGCTGCCCTGTCCAGAGGTAGCTCGAGGGCGACAGGATTATGGCGGTCTGTGGTGCCATCAGCCGGGCGATGAGTGGCTGGTTGCAAATCCTGTAGAGGTTCCGGAGTCCTGCAGTTTGCTAGGAAGCTGCTTTACCTCTGTCGCCCTTGAGTGTACCACTCAGCATTCCCAAGCGCGCCTTCTTGGGCTACCAGCCGAGCTTATCGACCATGTTATATCCTTCCTTAAGGAAAGCGAGTTGAACGCAGTAGCAGCTACTTGCCGCAGGCTTCGCCTCCATACATATTCTTTTTTCAAAGCTCTTGCCGTTGAACATCTGGGCTGGTTGTGGGAGGTATTCGAAACAGAGCGATACCCAAGTTCACCAGATTGGCCAGTAACATGGGACCCCTGCAACCCCCCTGGCCTCGTTGTCCCAGACCTACCGTACGATCTTGCAAGCGAGGAGCAAGAGAACGCGCTCTGGGCACAGATTGTAAAAGATTACCCAGATATGGAAAGTGTTGGGAATGATGTGAAAGCATCCAATTCATCGCGCCGCGAGGCTATCCTTGACCCGTATCGGGCAAAGGTAGAGCAGTCGCTTCAAAAGTGGCGAGACTTTCGTGGGGGCGTAGCAGTCTGGATCTGCCGTCAACCTCGGGGCGAGGATCGAGTAGCACATGGTCTGGACTGGGCACGTTTGTGGCGTCTATTCAATCCTGATACAACCACAATGCCGGGTATACGCAACCGTGCGCGGATCTGGAAGGACTGCGAACGTATCCTAGACCACAATGTTCGCTTACGCGAGCCAGGTGCAATGGATGCTAAACGCGAAGAAGTGCGTGAGGTGCTATCTTATAATAGGGAGCAATGGTGGCATCATGCAATAGAAGCAAGGCATGACCCTCTCCACAATGGATTTTTGAGGCGAGTGTGGCAAAACGACTAAATTCTGCCTCAGGATCAAATGGCATGATATCCCATAAGGGTGGACGGGCCTTCTTATGGGGACGTTGTAGACCATCGGGCGCACTTGCAATGAGCGTGATCTTCTGACAAGACACCACGAAGGGGTCTTCCCCGTTGAGGATCGGCTCGAGATCACGCGCCTATTTCGTCCGAATTCGAGCAAGACCAGGGAAGAGATGCACTACGCTCTTGACTGGTCCGATCAAGCACACAAGAATCACAGGTATCGGCTATCATACGATAAAAGACATTCTAAGTAGTATATCCTCGACAGGATCGTGAGCAAATTCTGAACATATCGAATTTCATGTAGCCTTACATTTCAACCAGGCATTCACCGCAAAAAGATTTCTCACGATCATGCATGACCGGTCAGGATCTAAACAAGCTAGGCTGTTGATAGAATTCGTCGATCGTTACAGCTTGGACACACTCTCCAAGTTATGGTTTCATTTGTTTACATTCAGTCAACCTGCCACGCGCCTGCCTTCACCCCGGGGCCGTCCCCACTAGCGTGATGGTCACCTTCACCTACCTATAAAGCCAACTTGTGTTATCTCCACACCTTCCATTTTCTGCGCACCGCACCCTCAACACCATGGCGCACCCGCCTGCCGAAGTCGACGAAGGCGGAACATATGATGAGGATCGCGCGTCGCTCATAGTTACTCTCAAAGTTCGCACTGTCGTCAAAGAGAGTAACGGACTCCTTGACCCTACCCCGCGCGGCTACTGCAAAGCGATGTGAGCAAGACGCAGGATTTGGAGTATAGTCAACTAACGTTGAGCAGAACTCAACGAAACCACGAGAAATCTCCCCTGCTCAAACTTCCGCCGGAACTTCGCAATCGGATCTACGCGTACGTCTTCTGTAGCACAGATGTCAGGTACTATCGCTTCCACAGGAGCATCCACCATTGCGAAGTCGACTTTCTCCGCGCCTGTAGAAGCGTCTATGCGGAAGCAAGACTGATACCTTTTGTTGCTGGCCGATTCGATCTCTACTACCGCGATTTCTGGCCGTATAGGTTACCAGGAGTGCCCCTTCCGGTACCAACTACGAACCAGCTGCTCTCCGTTCAGCTCGAACGCATTACGGTTATACAAATACCCTTTCGTAATGCTCAGCCTGCAGATCTTATTAAAGACCTGAAACCCTTCGCTGGCCTCGAGAGGTGCATCCTCGAATTCCCCAGCCATTTCTCCGATTCGATCAAGTCGCTGGTCGAGGATCTTCAACAACGTGTTGGCGAGTCTGTCGAAGTGGTAGTTGAAGGTGGCGACGCACGATTGCAGTATCTCGAGAAAGTGGTACACGATGATTCAGAATGGTGGATGTAACCAATGACGATATCTAACTCGATGGTGCGGCATGAGGAGCCATAGAAGGCGTCAACGGAATCGAGAATGAAGCGCAGGGAACATGTACATGGTGAACCTTCACGGCGAAGCTAGATAGTCAACAACGGACTCGGCTCTGTCCGAACAGTATCTGCTTATTCATTGTCCGAATGAGCCAGGGAAATCCACACATGTGCTGCTCCTTACACCTCACGACATGTAGAAGAAAAATGCGATCTGTAAACCAATCTGTATGACCGTGCCATCCAGTAGGCATTACTCTGCTGCTATGTTACAAGTGACGCAAATTTCGCCGTTCAATTGATCAGCACCTCGTGCTTGCTTCGACGAGAGCAACTGCCTCTCACTTACCCTCGTACAGCCCGGGCACCTCTCACTCGAGCACGGGCAACCACGTCTGCCGCACCTGCTAGAAGTATTTAAACTAAACCCCACACCCCGCGATCTCCAAGCAACACCAACAAACAAACTTAAGCCTGACTCCACCGCCATGGCTGACCCTCACGCCGACGCACCCACGCCTGAGCTACGCGACTGCGACAACATGTCATCTGTTACCGGACATACAGCTGATGTGGCCACCGTGGTCAAGGAGAGCAACGGCTTGCTGGATCCAACACCCCGCGGCGAGTGTATTGCGATGTAAGTGAAGCAAGCAGACCTTCATACTGTATGGGTAGTTGCTCACACATCGTAGCTTCCAGCGTAACCACCAGAAGTCGCCCTTCCTTCGGCTTTCTGGTGAGATACGCAACATGATCTACGGTTACGTGTTCGACGATGTCTACGTCAATATCAAAATGGACATGATGGGCCAGACCTGGTGTTGGGCAGAGCTTGGCGTCATCATCAAGGGACATGAAGGCAAGTATTTGGACCTTCTCAGGTCCTGTCGCACGATATATGCCGAAACACGACTCATGCCTTTCGCTGGCGGTCTTCTCTGCTATGATGATCAAAAACCCAAATACGCTGAGATGTCTCGATTCGTAACCATGCTTCCTATCCAGCGGGATGCCATTTCCATGGTGGTAATATATTACGACGAGCCAACCCTGAGGAATGAGAATGACAAGGCGTTGGCATTCCTCGAAAAACATGCGAAATCTTTACCTGGGCTCAAGCGGATCGTTGTGAATTTGTTGGAGCCGAATTTCACGGACGAAGGTCTGGATACGGACAGGATAAGAGAGGTTGGCGAAGAGGCAGTCGGTCTGGTCCGCGAGGTCGTGGGCGACTCCTTCCAGATCCGATACCGATGTTTATTCTCTTGTTTTGAGAGTGATTTTTGAGAGTGATATAGCTTGGCATGATGACAGATAGGATGGATAAAAGTCTCAACACGCATCTGTGTTTGCGGCTGTAAAGTCCACGGACGACCAAAGAGGGACAGAAAAGAGAAGGCCTGCTCTACCTCGGGCAGAATCGATGAGTTCAAGGATGGTCCATGAGCGCGTTTTTCCCATAGCTGGCTTGATTTACGAGGAACACAAGTCAGCTTGTTCTGTCATCACGATTCATGGATGAAAAGAAATGCATTTGGTATCTATAATTTTCGCACTCATGCAAACAGCAGTACTCATGCCCTCGTGTGTCCCATCAGCCATTTCCATCATGGCGACTCAGCTTTTGCCCCCTAACGCCTTTCACGCTCAGTCATAATTCATGCATACGCCATCTCTCTTTTCTTGCACCCGTTCAAACACTGCCATTACCATTGCTAGCAAGCGCGTTGGTAATCTTAGGCCCAACAACCGCCTTCTCCAGCGCTTGCAGCACATCAGCCACAAGATCGGCCTCGTCCTCAATACCGCAGCTAACGCGGACGAGATCGTCAAATACGCCCGCGGCCTCGCGTTGCTCGCGCGGGATGCCGCCGTGCGTCATCGCACTCGGCACCTCAACGAGGGACTCGATGCCGCCCAGCGACTCAGCAAGCGTGTAGATCTTGGTAGCCTGGCAAAATCGCTCTGCCGCCTCGTGGCCGCCACGGATGCGGAACGAGAGCATGCCGCCGCCCATGCCATCGCGGTGCTGCTTCTGTGTCACAGCGTATTGCGGGTGCGAGGGAAGGCCGGGGTAATTGACTGCGATGATGTTCGGGGAGTTCTTGAGCGCGTTTGCGACGCCGGTCGCGTTCTTGGTGGCTTCGCGCGCGCGGAGATGCAGGGTCTTGAGACCGCGGTGGGCGAGCCAGCAGTCGAATGCTGAGGGGACGGCACCGAGGGCATTCTGGAGGAAGGAGAGGCGGTCGTAGACGTCTTGCGAGTTGAATGCCGCGGCGCCCATAACCACATCGGAGTGGCCGTTGATGTACTTTGTCACGGAGTGTACCACGATGTCTGCGCCATGGTCGAGCGGGTTCTGCACATAGGGCGAGAGGAAGGTGTTGTCCACCACCACAAGAATGCCATGCTGATGCGCGATTGTGGCGACCTTCCTAATGTCCACAAGCGTCAGGGTGGGGTTGGAGGGTGACTCGATCCAAATCAATTTCGTCTCGGGGGTGATGAGCTGGGCGATGTCGATTTCGATGCTGGGACTGAAGGTGACTTTGACGTCGTGGGTGAGCGCGACCTTGGTGAAGTAGCGGTGCGTGCCACCGTAGACATCTGAGACTGAAATAACGTGGGAGCCAGCGGCGAGAGACTGGAGGATGTTCGCTGTGGTCGCAGAGCCGGAAGAAAAGGCGAGGGCAAAACGAGCATGTTCAAGAGCGGCAATCGCACGTTCGAAGTTGTCCCTGACTTTAGTGTCAGCCTTCGCAGCTCAAGAAGTTCAATATTCAAAGCATACCTGTTCGGATTCGAAGATCTTGAGTACTCATACTGACCAACTGGCTTTCCTACGCTGGTCTGCGCAAATGTGGTGGAAAGTGAGATCTGCTGAGATTAGCGAATGTCGCAATATTCTATATCGGGGACAGTAGATCTGGAGTTCGTATTCTAAGCGTAGCGAACCGGATCAATCACGTGAATGTTCCTATCGTCCGCGTACAGAAATTGACACCAATCTTGCTGCCCAAGGTGTACGCACCGGCTCAATGACTGCGCCCGTCACTGGATCATGCGGACTCCCAGCATGTACGGCCAAAGTTCCAAACCTGTGCACGGGAGAGGGTGCCCGCGGTGGAGTTTCGATCGGGTGTTCGGCAAGCGTCATGATTACGGTGATCGTCTCTGGGGTTGCTGATTGCTTCGAAATGCTCAAGAAAAACTCAACAAGGAGTTGAGTTCACGACGTACAGTATATCAGAAAAGTACGAGCTCGGCGTAGATACTGACGTCTATCGATAAGTAGTCGGAGCGCTAGTATCTTCGGACCGTTCCCTTTGTTGCGACGATGGCGCGAATCTACGACGGCGTGCTCGTTGATGCTGGAGAAGCGGGAACGTACGGAGTATGACTCCATGACGCTGGCTTTTAACGCCTCTTATATAAGACTTCGTATGGGCGTACGGCATCTGTGCGGCCTGAATGTGTAATGGTATGCTGAGCAATTCCATAGAGGATGCGCTGCACGGTTTCGCCGTCTTGCCGCAGACCCATCGGAGCTTAGCTCGGATGGTGCCATTTAATTCTCCGACGCCTTGCAGCGGCTTTGGTGATCAACGGCTCGTTGCGCCGAGGCACAAGCGCCCTTCGAGAAGCCTCTCTTGTCTCGTTTGGTATTGGTGCTATCGTGTGTAATGGAGTTACATGGCACGGCATCTTTGCTGTTGTGAGCGGCTTACAAAACAATGCACAGAGAGAGCTTCGGTGATCATTGGAACAGTCATTACTTCCTAACTTCTGTAGCTACAATGGAATCATGATGGTGCCGAAAGTCTCTGTCTATAGTATGCTCTCTAAAAACGTAGTGTGGTATCTTAACACACCGACTACGCCGACTACACCGACAATGCTTGCGTCTTCACGGCCCGGGCATGCATGTGCTTTTATACCCAAGATGTTTTGCAAATCCGAAGTGTTTGCGCCTTCCTGAATGAGATTTCAGTGCATTTCACTCCGGCGCCGGCTTCTTTGCTGGCTCCTCACTGCGACTCTTGACCCTAGTCCAGCCGTTTACTCCCCTCTTGCGCTCATCGCCCGCCTCAGCTTCCGCGATAGTTGACAGATTCTCCACGATGCTCTTTCCATCACCTTCGCGATGTCGCTTTCCAACCATGACCGGATCATCTTTGATTGCGTTCTCCATGTCTGCCCACTCTTTCGGGTCCAGGTTATCCCAGTCCTTGGTCTGTTCCTCCGCGTACAAGAAGCTTTTCAGCTGGTCGTTCAGCTTCCACGGAGTTACTTTCCAATCTCCAAGTCGATCTACGTTCTCACCATCAAGAGCGAATGAATGGGACGTTGAGCAGGAGACTTCGCCAAGTCCTACAGGCGTCTTTTTCGATGCATTCGAGCTGGACTTCGACTGTGGTATATCTTTGTCAAGTGGATTTTCCGGGCGTTGAGGATTCCAAGTCACTCGTTGCTTGAGTAAACGGTGAAGGTTTTTGCCCATATCGCACGCACCCTCCCATGTCGCAATCTCATCTTTCATACCCTGTGATCGACAAAGCCAGGCGACATTGTAGCCAAGATGAGCGACGGCTTCTATGAAAGTTGCATAGGCCGCTTTATCTTCTTCGCGCAGGTGAGGGAGCGACCGATCAAGATAGAGCACCATGGCCCTCGGCATAGGTGCACCATCTAAAGTACGAGAGGCTTCCGGGCTGTTGCTGGACGAGTGTGACGGGGTCAGGCCTGGAAAAGGAGCTTTCTTGCCTTCCCATGATTCCTCAGGGCTGGTTATGGTGGGATGTGGATAGTCTTTGTGCGGAAGTGTGATTTCGGACGGCAGACGGAGACCGAGATAGGCCGTGACGCGGATGAGGAGTTGCGTGACAGCAAGTAGAGATGCTGAAACTTCATCCGGCGGAGCGTCTGAGCGAAGTCAGTAGACAGTCTTGGAATAGTATCACAATGTAGCTTAGCCTTACCGTTGAGCTCCAGCAAGTCCCAGATCCTAACATGTCTACCTGATTTTGATAACGTTCGATGTCGATCTATATCAGGGCCCATGTAGAATGTCTCCTTGATCTCACCGTCCTTCGTTCTACGCTTTATCGACTTCAGCCCCGCAATATCAGCCGCCGAGTTGACAAGATAGGATCGCATTTCCATCGTGGATGCGTGAACCTTGTCGGACTCATATCCCAGGCGCTTGATACTCTGCTGTATCTTGTCACGTTCGTTGGCTCGGCGCACGTCTACGTCGTGAGTGGCGGAAGAGATATCAGATCTTCGTAAGGCCGTCTGCCGGCGCTTTTCCGCAAGCTTCTTCCGTGCATCATCAATCTGCCGTCGAAGCAGCTCAGCCTGCTCGTTGATCAAAGCGGTTCGCTCTTCGATTTCCGCGGTTTCAGCTCGGGTTCGCTGTATCTCGATGTGGTTGGTGCATTCTTGACGGTCCACGAGCAAGCCGCCCTTCGAGTCCTGAAGCGAAACGTACCTAGAGGTGGCCACCCGTTAGCATCATACACCAACTGTGGGAAGCTCGAGACGCGCTGCTTAGATACAGTAGCGCAAGGGATGTCTACTTACTGGCTCTCTTTGTCTTCCAAACCCTCAACAACGGCTCTGACATGCTTCGCATATGTGTCGCCAACAACCAGTTCCTGTGCGAGTTCGCCGCGGGCTTTCTCTAGGAAGGTGCGGGCACAAGTAACACAGTGCAGTGCACCCTCCCTGCCACAGATATCACACTCCATGGTGTTGTGTTTTATGTTATGTTCCCACCTCTCGATCTCTCGGGTTCTTGTGGGTCCGGTACGCAGTTGAGGATCATGTTGAGCGGGTACGCGCCGTAGGAGGTACTATATAGGCAGACAGGTCGCCTCAGGAATGCGCTAATCTGGATGGTGTTTGTTGAGGCCAACGCGCGGAGCCAACATGAGGCTCAGAAAGATGTAGAGTCCAAGGTGGTGAATGTCGGAAAGGCACCGGAAGACGACGAGATGTCAGGCACCCGCGAGGTGTGACGCAACTGGACGCACCTGCCCGCTACACATCGCGCTAAGTGCTTACAGCATAGCGTCACACGTGAACCATTCCAGGTCGCTCCTACTCATTCACGATTTCTCTGTGAGTAGAATATTTCACTTAGCCGACGCTTCAAAGATGTACAACGCGTCACAAGCATCTGTCTACTCAGAAGGTTGACTACCGTAAACGGCACACCGACCAATGCTACCTCTAGAATCTGAGTCCTCCATCCCACTACCAGGCGTGCAACAACACTCTCCCTTCTTCACCTCCGTCATTTCCGTCCTCTGATTTCAGCTTCCTGTTCGATATGCCAGATGCAAAAGGTGACGAAACTCTCGAGGCCAAGCCGGCTGAAAACGCGCATACCGCAGAAGAGACGCGTGCCCCCAGCATACCCAAGGGCTCTACTGAAGAGGCACGCCCGCCTTCCGCCCAACACGCTCAGCAAACTCCAGAAGTAGACAACCTCGAGTCCAGCGACATTGAAGAGGAAGAGAGTGACGTCGATCCTGCAGATGAAATTGAGGCTTTCGACTGGGATGAGCTTCACGAGCGCTACCACCGGGCCATAGGCACCGCGACGGAGCAAGAACAGGAGTTGCTGCACGAGTTCGCTCAGCTTATGGATGTACCGTAGACACAGACTTGCAAGACTATCCAAGGAGCTAACAACGACCGTAGTTCTTCAAGGTCTGGGCCGACGCTGGCGCCAACCAAGAGTCTGATCGCACTTTCCTTCGGTATGCAAACGCTCCGTTACTTGTGGCTTCTAGATCCGTGAAGCTTACAATCACCCTAGCCTCCGCACACGCATGACCTATGTTCAGAACTCCGAGCAGAAGCTAGAAAAAACGCGGCAACACTGTAAGGTCCTGATGCAGCCTTCTCTGTGCATGATTTAACGTGAGCAGACGTCGGGGTCGTTCAAGCATTCGAGAGTGCGCTTGATCTCCTTCGAAGCTCTGGCTTTGGCGGTTGATGCTCATCAACCCAGGAGCCATTTTCCTCAATCATCAATCGACTTTCCGATCAGACCCGACGAGCAACGCTTCGCAGGGACGATCATTGTTGGCATCCCCACATTCGGCGCGAGCACGCGTAATGAGGGAGGCCTCGCCCTTGAATTGTGGGAGGCATCTTATGCGATGCAACATCATGTAGGGAAATGCTGGGCCTGCCCAGCCCGATATCGGAGATGCTTCGGGACATGTCTTCGGATCGAATACAGATACCCGAACACATATCGAATGCAGATCAGATTAGCATAATCTAAAACATATGACCCATCACTTTTAGTACAAGCGTAGTGACGCGATTCACGACCAGCAGCGAGGAACCCGAACTTCATTCGCATCGTCCCATTGATTGCTCTACTTTCACCCATGTCTATCCCATATGTCACCAATGTCGGCGAGCCGTCAACGCAAGGCTGCAGCCATATAAGCTAAAAACCATCTATCTTCGCACCAATATAGAAAACATATTCACAAACCACCACATGTGATGCCGATGCAAGCTAACGGAGTAGTTGAGTGTTGAGGGCGAGCGGAAACATGCACGCTGAGATGCAGGACGTAATGCAGAGATTGTCTACAAGAGCGGGTTGGAGCGGTACTCGGGGACGACGCCGTTGGTCTGCGACTTCTCGGCCTGGTTCTCGGTCTCGAGCTCGTTGTCGACCGAGTCATCTTGCTCGGCGAGCCACTTTTCGGCTTCGAGGGCGGCGATGCAGCCGGAGCCTAGTTTCGAATTAGCCAACATCCATGTAGTTTCCGATTTCATAGAGTAGTAACTGACCTGCGCTCGTGATAGCTTGCCTATATCGCTTGTCCTGGACATCGCCGGCCGCGAAAACACCCTCTACACTAGTGGTACAGCGTCCAGGCTCAGTGATCAGATAGCCGTCCTCGTCCATATCAAGTTGGTCCTTGAAGAGTGCAGTCGCAGGATCGTGGCCAACGGCGTAGAACAATCCCTTGGCTTCGATGGTCTGCTCCTCTTTGGTGACGTTGTTCTTGATGACGAGCTGCGTCATGAGACCATTCTTTTTCTCCTCGCCCTGGATCTCCACCCCGCTGGTGTTGTACTTGATGTCGATCTTCGGGTGCGTTGTCAGTCGTCGCGCGTTGGTCCTGCTCGCCCGCAGCTTGTCTCTTCGCACCAACACGGTGACCTTCTTCGCCTTCTTGGTGAGGTAAAGTGCCTCCTCTACCGCAGAGTCACCACCGCCGATAACGACGAGAGGTTGGTCGCGGAACATAGGCAAGGAGCCGTCGCAGACTGCGCAGGCGGACACGCCATTGCCCCAGAATTTTGACTCGCCAGGGAGGTCCAGTCTGCGAGCCTTTGCGCCGGTTGCGATGATGAGGGGAATCGGCCGTGTGCTCCTCCTCTTCGATTTCCTCATCGTCACCCATAGGGTGTAACCAGTACTTGAAGGGTTTCGCCTTGAGGTCGACTTTCGCAACGGTTTGGGAGATGATCTCGGTGCCGCAGGCTTCGGACTGCTCGCGCATTTGGTCCTGGGTTATGTCAGCGGGGTAACTCTAAAGTCGCACGGCAACAATACACACCATGAGCTTCCCACCCTGGATCATCTTGAAGCCAGGGAAGTTCTCTACTTCATCGGTGGTGGTCAATTGACCACCAGCTGCAATTCCGAGCGCGAGGAAGCCCTCGTACATGACGGCTGGTGCATGTTAGCAGGTTTCATAAAGCATAGTTGGGCTAGAATTACGCTTTAGGTCGGCTCGCGCAGCATAGATGGCTGCAGTGTGGCCCGCAGGGCCCGAGCTACATGCAAGTCAGCAATGGCGCCTGTACAATATCATCCTGACTGGGTTGTAGTGGGGCACGCGAGAGCGCGGAAGTGAGAACGAGACAACGAGGCGCGTCGGACTTACCCAATGACTGCAAATCGCGTTAGCAAAGCTCAGGTATTGTGCACAAGGGTAAAACTTACTGACTACTCTCGAATGCATCCTCCGCACGTCTACCTGAGTTGTTGAGCTCTGCTTTGAAGCAGAAGATAGCCCCGCGGTGGGTGTCGCGCGCTGGTTCGACGCGGCGGCGGCGATGGGCACGGAGAAGAGGTTTAGGAAACGGGTAGAGGTCGCGCGGCGGAAAGCGGAGGCGAACACTTTGGCGGTCGTGGTGTTTTCGGCGCGGGCGTATGGGAGTGAGAAGGTCTCGGCCTTTAGATGTAGGCTTGCAAGCGGCGTTGGCGGCGGCGCAAAGGCTTAAGAAGGACGACTGGCGCAGAAAGCACTGGAACAAGATATTTCAGCGGGAGCTATGCTATCGGCGAAGTTCTGGTCGAGATTCGGATGTGTGATTTCGGATGACAGGTCGTCTGGCGGAGGGGCGCAACGACTGGGTCTTAATACCGATTGATTAATATAGCGTGTGCCGGCGAGATGGTATGACGGAAGAGTAATAGAATCTCCTCACACACAGGTACTTCTAGAGGTACAGCGCAAGCACGGAGTGTAGATGATGGCAGAAGTTGAAAATGTGCTAAGCTAGAGCGCGACCGGAGTCGGGCAGGGCAGGGCCGCACGCGATTGCGATTTGCGAGCAAGTCCAGGGTTCATCAGATTTCTAAGACCTTGCAGCCGAGACTCACCACCCGGCCCACAGCAACCCACCACCGGCCGCGTCGCCTGCCTTGCTGCGGATAACGTTTGCAATGTGTACTCGCCTGTTGCGGCTGTTTGAAAAGCTACGGACATCATGTGTCACGCCGCGGACACCGCAATGACTGCTCAGACTTCGTAACGACATCTAGAGTCTTACAAAGACAAAATGCGCACGTCCTGCGTCATGCCTCGGCAGACCGATCCTCGCCGCATTGCCTAATCCTCCGCGCCTGGACGCTTCCTCAAGTTTTCAATGCCGTACAGGAGGTCTCGAAGTGCTTTTGCTTTGTCGTCGGCTGTACCTCGAATTTCTTCACCCGCAGTACTCAAATCCTGCTCTTCATCTGGGACGGTCTGGCCGAACCCTTCGAGCGCCTCTGCTAGGGTCCTGTCGTGCTCCCACTCTCCTGAGTTGTTGCGACACAGGTACTGTAGCCGTGACGTCCCCTACGATTGATTAGCTATGTTCGAACCAAAAAGTGCATGCTCTTGCTTACCGGCTCCTGGCGAACTTCTTGCGTGGAACCTGGCTTGTGCACATGATCGATCGAGACTGCCGCTGTGACACGGCCTCCATCCACTTCAATGAATGACAGATCGAGCACATTACCGTCTAAGGGCAGCACCTTTCCTGCTCCTGAAGAACCACCAAGCTTGAAGCTCAGGAGCGCTGGAACGCCCTCGCAGGCTACTAGGACCTCATCGACCTGTGATGCATTAAAATTTGTGTAGCGAATGAAGACGTGGAGCTGCACACCTCTTGCGCACTATTTGGAACCGACCATATGCGAGATACAGCAACCTTGAAGTCCGTAGCTCCAGCTTGAAATGGGTGTCCTTTGTAGTGCTCGAGTATGGGTCCTTGGAGAGGTAGCTTTTCTAAAAGGCGGAATGACAGCCAGTCCCAGACGTACAGGTACGGGCCTCCACCACCGGAGACTAGACGTCCTGCTTTTGCGAAGCAGACGCGGCTGACGAACTCCTCGTGGCCCTGGCAGAATCCTTCAATAATGTGGGCCTGCGGTATTCCACGAGACACACGAATATGCTCGTCTCGATCTGCAGTGAGTATGTAGCTACGAGAGCCAACCTTGGTACATGCGATGTCTGTGAGCATAGAGACGTGGCCTATTATAAGTTGATGCTTGAACTTTGGCGTTTCTTTCACCTGCTTTTTTCCTTTCTCGGCTTGTTTCAGCTGTTCTTCTAAGGCTTTGCGGTTCCTCCCAGAGTGCACTGTGAGAACACTGGCAGAGGGTGCGAACTTCTTCTGCTCGTCGTTAGGCTCTAAGATAACCCCCTGTTCGTCTTCAGGAGATGGCAATAGAGGCAGAGAATAAACATCCCCGAACTTGTCCGCGCACAGAATTGTAGTATCATCTGCGGTCAATGTAATCGAGGAAGGGCGTTTCGCCATGCATCTGGGAGAGTCAGTTGTCTGGCACTGCTAGAGGCAATGTGCCCACCTACCTCTGACTCAATTGCTCCAAACGGCATTGATCATCAATCTGAAAGACTCGAATACACTTGTCCTCCGCAGTCACCGCAACAAGATGTTGGCCGTCTTGTGTGGTCTTCAAATGTGATATATTTGGTTTGGGTTCTGTCACGGGCGTGAGTTTGACCCGTTTTCCAGGCGGGCCTTCGTGTTCACCCTCAAGGGCAGGTTCCTGACTGGTTTAGTTCCCAGAGTTGACTTTAAAGATGTAAAATGAAACTAGGAATACAAAAACTTTATGGAGACGCTCATAACGCACCTTCACTTCAGGCGTGGGAATTTCCGGGCTCCAATGTGATGCAGCGCCAGTAGAAGATTGCACTACGAGTTCCGAGCCAGTCGCACCGAAGAGCAGCCACCCATTACCAACAGCCGCAGATCGCGTACACGCCGCAAGGCATTGGTATGGTAACGTCATTTTCGTTAATCCTCTACAGTCACCAACGGTGCTCGAAGAAGTTCTCAGATATCAGTCTAGCTGCATGCAGCGTTAGGGCCCTCGCCTAGATGCACGGGCCTCGCTCCCACGCCGATTTTTGTTTCCTCACTCGCGACTTCCTTCGACCTCATCAAACCACGAAATCGCAATAAGTCCTTAAAGATCCTATTGTGTCAACTCGATCATAATGGGGGGCAAGAAAGAAAACAAGGTCGCTTACTTCGAAAAGCTCAAGGACCTCCTCGAGGAATACAAGAGCATCTTCATCGTCACCGTCGACAATGTCTCTTCCCAGCAGATGCACGAGATCCGCCAGTCGCTCCGTGGCGAGGGTGTCGTCCTTATGGGCAAGAACACCATGGTCCGCCGCGCTCTGAAGGGCTTCATCAACGACTTCCCCGAGTACGAGCGTCTCCTCCCGCACGTCAAGGGTCCGTATTCTCCGCAAGTCTATTTGCGCGCTTCCGCAACTAACGCATTGCAGGCAACGTTGGCTTCGTCTTCACCAACTGCGACCTCAAGGAGATCCGTGAGAAGATCCTCTCCAACCGTGTCGCCGCCCCCGCCCGTGCCGGTGCCCTCGCTCCCGGTGATGTCTTCGTTCCTGCCGGAAACACGTAAGGATAATGTCCCGAAGCGCACAATGTAGATACTGACA
Organism: Didymosphaeria variabile; assembly: GCF_027946475.1. Taxonomy (NCBI): domain Eukaryota; kingdom Fungi; phylum Ascomycota; class Dothideomycetes; order Pleosporales; family Didymosphaeriaceae; genus Didymosphaeria; species Didymosphaeria variabile. The sequence goes on along the minus strand of NW_026611628.1, from coordinate 1,801,115 downwards.
TCGCGTAGCGGTATGGAGCCCGGTAAGACCTCTTTCTTCCAGGCCCTCGGTGTCCCCACCAAGATTGCCCGTGGTACCATCGAAATTACCACCGACCTCAAGCTCATTGAGGCTGGTAACAAGGTCGGTGCCTCCGAGGCTACCCTCCTTAACTTGTTGAACATCTCTCCCTTCACCTACGGTATGGGTATTTCGCAGATCTACGACAACGGCCAGACTTTCGATAGCTCCGTCTTGGACATTGAGGAGTCCCAGCTGCTCAAGGCTTTCTCTTCTGCCATCAGCACCATTGCCTCTATCTCCCTGGCTGTCAACTACCCCACTCTGCCCTCCGTCATGCACTCCGTTGTCAACTCCTACAAGAAGGTCATCTCTGTTGCCATTGAGACCGAGTACGAGTGGGAGGAGATCAAGGAGCTCAAGGACCGCATTGCCAACCCTGACGCATACGCCGCCGCTGCCCCTGCCGCTGGCGGTGCCGCCGGTGGTGACGATGCCGCCCCGGCCGCCGAGGAGAAGAAGGAGGAGGAAGATGAGGAGGACTCTGACGCTGACATGGGCTTCGGCCTGTTCGACTAAGCTATCGCTTTCGACGATGGCGCTGCTTGATAGATACCAACGTGACCACTGCATGTGGCATACGGCTTTATGAGCTAGGACAGTCAACGATAACATGAAAAGATGAAACCTCGAAGTAGCAGTCTAGCATTGGGTGGTGCTTACAATCACAGGCACAGCGATACATCACTCCGTCCAATGTAAGCATATCTCCCTTTCTTCTGCTCCATTCGCGATGATTATACATTTTTAACCCTGAGATCTTCCGATGAAGATTAAAAAACGCAACACTCTAATTTTTTCATGAGCCCTTTGTCATACTTTATTTCACGAGAAGCCTCTACCATTTCAAAGCTAACAATGGTTTCAGATATCAACACCGCCCTATGCCCCGCATACCTTAACTTTCCAACACCATGCTTTGCCTTATGCTCTTGAGCCAGTCCCCTTTCCGATGTCTATCCTGACCCATAATATCTTCACCGAAGGTTTTCCGCCCAAACTCCTACACACGCTCTCACTCTGCACATTCCCCAGATAAACGTCCGCGTGTGCCC